>NC_137969.1:57339568-57645295 GCF_963924665.1 Micromys minutus
CCCCCTCTCTCTCTCTCTCTCCCCCCCTCTCTCTCCTCCCCACTCTCCCTCTCTCTCCTCTCTCTCTTCTCTCTCTCTCTCTCTCTCTCTCTCTCTTCTCTCTCTCTCTCTCTCTCCTCTCTCTCACACACACAGGGTCAATGGGGAGATGAACTAAAACTTGAAGGTGTAAATGATGCAGTGTCTGGGGCTGGAGAGACAGTCAGCGTGTAAGAGCACTGGCTGCTCTTGCAGAGGTCCCAGGTTCAGTTCCCAGCACCCACATGACAGCTCACAAGTCTCTATAACTCTAGTTCCAGGGAATCCAATATTCTCCTCTGACTTTTTGTGTGCTCCAGTCACACACTGGGGTAGATGTACATACAGACCAAACCCTCATACACATAAAAACAAGTCAAAATGAAAAAGAGGGAATGATAAAGAGCTGGAGGTGAAGTACATAGCAAAGGCCCAGCAGGTGAACCATCAGAGTATTCAGGGGGTGGGGGAAGGGATGGGACCCAGTGACATCATCTTGGAAGGGTGACATTTTTCCTGCCCAATTAACACACAGGAAGAAGTCATTGCTTCTGAACTTTGGATACATTTTGTTCTTTAAAATCTTATGAACTTATGTGTAAATGAGTGCATATGATGGCCTAAATGTGTAATTTCTGTTACCTACATAGTCCAGATCCGCATAGGGAGACCTGAGGCTGGAGTTAACAGGAGGTGGTATGCCATGAGATGTGAGTGCTGGGACTGTGCCTTCTCAAAGAACAGAACTCACTCTTAAGTCCTAAGCCATCTCTTCACCTTGCATACATTTTAAATAGCACTCTGTGCATTCCCAGTTCATCCACTAACTTAAATATTTCTCCTACTGTGGGAGTGACATTGAGAGCGACCAGGGAAGCAATCTGTACATAGCTCCCACAGAGTGGATACATTTCCAATCTGATGATAACACTTGCTGACCTTGGACTGTTGGCTTGAGCTGCCAACTGAACTAGCGTCAGAATGTTTTAGGTGAGATGTCAGGACATACACTGAAGGAAGTTCAAATATGTCTATAAAATGCCCAACAATGATAACAGAGAGGTTGTGATTTTTTTTTTCTAAGAAAATAATCTGAGAAATTCTGTGGGTTCTGCAGAATCTGGTGGAAAATGGAGAAGGGCAGAATACAGGTGACAGTGAGCAAGAGAGGGAGGCTTTGCTTCTCTCAGCATGAGAACAAGAGGGAAAGAGGCAGGTCGCATGCTTCAGAACCACTCAAGGAAGCAGACTGTATTTGGAAGGTAAACATTTTGGCTAGTCACTAAAAGTATGGGTGAAGGACGAGAAGGTCTCTATGAGAAATGCAAAAGGCCATCACATTCTTTGGCTTACACAATTCCGCAGTCTGCTCTGGAAGATTAACTCTGGAAGGAAGGACAGAGGTCTGCATGTAGCTCAGGGAAAGCTGATGACCCCAGAAACTCCACAGACACAGCACAGATAAACGATCCTTGCACGCACACGTGCAGAGAATATGCAGACATGCACACCTGTGTGCAAGTGCACTTCACATATAGGCATGTATAGATGTCAGAGGTCAGAATGCCTTTTCTCAATCTCTTCTCCAGCTTACTTTTTAAAAACATGATCTCACTGAGCACAAAGCACGCCATTTTGGCTAGGGAGGCTGGCCAGTGAACCCCTTGGATCCTTGTGCTTCTGTAACTCCCTAGTGCGAGAGACATGCCACAGTACTTGGAATTTTAGTGAGTTCTGGGGATCCACCGAACCCAGGTCCTAAGGCTTGTGAAGCAAGTATTTTACTCGGTGAGCCTTCTTGACCTTCACATAAGACTTCAGAGAGAAATTAATCCAGCTTTTGTTCTTTAATTTTTTATTCTAGTAGAAGAATAATTGGATAATCACAGTTCTATGTTTTATAGCCTGGATTGTTAGAAAGGATCAAAGATGAGGAGTACTATGTGACCATTTGTTTTGTTGGCTTTAATAAGTTTAGGATTTTGCATTGAAGGGTCAGCTTGTTCAAAAAAAAGAAAAGGCAGAAATCCCCATGGGTGAGAAATTCTCCACTCACTATTTTGTTAGGGCAGGTTGCAGAGACACTTGGCAGATCACTCAGGAAGTGTGTGCACAAGCCACACATAGCTGTGAGCACCTGCAACCCCAGCACTGGAGAGGCAGAGAAAAGAGTGTCTGAAATCTAAGGCTAGTTTGAATCCCACAGGCAACCTTCCCTCCACAATAAAAACTGTGTTCATTCATTTTATGGAGAATAGCTTTCTGAAAGCAATAAGAGACAGCAGTGAGAAACTGGTTCTGCATTCTCTCCGGTCTGCAGGTTCTTATTGTTTTAAATTTGATGTTGGGTAGGTTCATTTTTTTTGGGGGGGGGGACTTTAGGCTACAACATCTTTTTCCTTATGGTTACTTAGATCCCTTGCTCCCTAATGTGGGATTCCAACCAAGGTTGGAAGGGAAGCGAGTAACTTGGCTTGTGTAGGATTCTGATGAAGAGAGAATGAAGGAGGAAGTGGGAGACTCGGAGTAGGATGCAGGGTTTCTATCCATCCCACCAGCCCATGGACGATAACAAAGCCCTTCTCACATGAACTGACCTCCATTGGTGACTCTTGGCTCTCAAAGTGTTCTTATTCCAGTCCCCGTTAGACCATTTCTTTATGCTAGCCTTGTAACCTTCGTAACGCAGGAACAAATTTAATAGTGTCTCACCATTTTCAGAACTCAACAGAGGACTTGGCATATTACACTTCCCCCAAATTACCAGAATGAAAAGAAGAAAAACGAGGTAGAAATGTAAAGGAAGAAATGAGGCAGGTGTAGCAATATCTGTCTGTCTGTCTGTCTGTCTGTCTGTCTATCTGTCTATCTATCAATCTATCTATGCCTCTATATATTTGTTTGTTTGTGTAGTCCCATCACTTTGGAGGAGGATGCAGAGGATATCAAGTTTCTGAGGACAGTCTTGGCTATGAAGTGAGTGAGGCACTGTCCCAAAGGAAAAAAAGATGTTTTAAAAGAAGAAGTAGGGCCCTAGTTTGGGAAGCTGAGAATACATCATCTCACCAGGCATTGTGTTCACTGGAAAACATCAACTGGCAGAGGGGACCTTCTAAACCAGAGGGAGTGGGTAGAAAGTATGAAGGAAGATAACGATGTATTCAGAAAAAAATCTCTGTGATTGCCATTCATCTGCCTCTTTTCAACACATAGACAAAAAACTATATAACATTCAAACCCACCCAACATTTGGACCAATATTCTGTTAAAGTCAATAGTGCATCCAAAAGTATGAAAGAACAGGAAAGTTACAGTGTTTTAGGGAAACAAACTTGCATGATTTGGAGAAAGTATAATATTGGGGCTCATGTGGCTCCCTGACACTATTTTGTGATGTATTTTTTAAATCATTTTTATTGGATATTCTCTGTATTTAAATTTTAAATGTTATGCCCTTTCCACCCTTTCCCATTCCCCCTTCTCCCTCCCTTTCCTTCCATGAAGATGTCCCCATTCCCAACCACCCACTCCTACCTCAGCACCTTGGCATTTCCTTACACTGGGAAATCTAGCCTTCACTGGACCAAAGGCTTCTCCTCCCAGTGATGCCATACAATTCCATCCTCTGCTACATGATGATTGCTTTTACTTCCATCCATTTGCCTCAGAATTTCATGGAGTCATTGTTTTTAATACCTTAGTAGTACTCCATTGTGTAAATGCACCATATTTTCTAAATCCATTTCTCTGGTAAAGAACATCTGGGGTCTTCCCAGCTTTTAGCTATTATAAATAAAGCTGCTATGGACATAGTAGAACATGTGTCCTTGTTATATGTTGAAGCATCTTTTGGGTATATGCCCAGAAATGTTATGGCTGGATCCTCAGGAAGTACTATGCCCAAATTTCTGATGAATCTCCAGATTAATTTCCAGAGTTTTTGAACCAGCTTGCAATTCTACCAACAATGGAGGAGTGTTCCCCTTTCTCCCCATCCTTGCCAGCATCTGCTGTCACCTGAGTTTTTTGATCTTAGCCATTCTAACTGGTGTGAGGTGGAATCTCAGGGATGTTTTCGATTTGCAATTCTATGATGACTAAGGATGTTGAACATTTCTTTAAACGTTTCTCAGTAATTTGATATTCTTCAGTTGAGAATTCTTTGTTTAGCTCTGTACACCATTTTAATAGGGTTATTTGGTTCTCTGGTGTTTAACTTCTTGACTTCCTTGTATATATTGGATTTTAACCCTCTATCTGATGTAGGATTGGTAAAGATCCTTTCCCAATCTGTTGATTGCCATTTTGTACACTTAATAGTGTCCTTTGCCTTACAGATGCTTTGTAATTTTATGAGGTCCCATTTGTCAATTCTTTATCTTAGAGCAAAAGTTATTAGTGTTTTATTCAGTAAAATTTCCTCAGTGCCCATGTGTTCCGGGCTCTTCCCCACTTTTTCTTTAATTAGTTTGAGTGTATCTGGTGTGATATGAAGGCCTTTGACCCACTTGGACTTGAGATTTGTACAGGGCGATAAGATAGATTGATTTGCATTCTGCTATATGTTGACTGCCAGCTGGACAAGCACCATTTGTTGAAAACACTTTCGTTTTACCACTGGTTTTAGCTCCTTTGTCAAAGGTCAAGTGACCGTAGGTGTGTGGGTTTATTTCTGGGTCTTTAATTCTATTCCATTGACCTACCTGCCTGTCTCTGTACCAATACCATACAGTTTTTTTGTTTGTTTGTTTTAAATCGACATTGCTTTATAATATAGCTTGAGGTCAGGGATGGTGATTCCCCTAGAAGTTCTTTTATTGTTGAGAATAGTTTTTGCTATCCTGGGTTTTTTGTTATTCCAGATGAATTTGCAAATTGTTCTTTCTAACTCTATGGGGAATTAAGTTGGAATTTTGATGGGGATTGCATTTAATCTGTAGATTGCTTTTGGCAAGTTAGCCATTTTTTACTATATCAATCCTGCCAATCCATGAGCATGGGAGATCTTTTCATTTTCTGAGATTTTCTGTGATTTCTTTCTTCAGAGACTTGAAGTTCTTGTCATACAGATCTTTCACTTGCTTGGTTAGGGCCACACCAAGGTATTTTATATTATTTGTGTCTATTGTGAAGGGTGTTGTTTCTCTAATTTCCTTCTCAGCCTCTTTATCCTTTGAATAGAGGAAGGTTACGGATTTGTTTGAATTAATTTTATATCCAGCCACTTTGCCTAAGTTGTTTATCAGGTTTAGGGGTTCTCTGGTGGAATTTTTTGGGTCACTTAAGTATGCTATTAAATTATCTGCAAATAGTGATATTTTGGCTTCTTCCTTTCCAATTTGTATCTCTTTGACCAACTTCCTTTTGTTGTCTAATTTCTCTTGCTAGGACTTACAGTATTATATTGAATAGGTAGGGGGAGAGTGAGCAGCCTTGTCTAGTCCCTGATTTTAGTGGGATTGCTTCAAGTGTCTCACCATTTAGTTTGATGTTGGCTACCAGTTTGCTCTATATTGCTTTTACTATGTTTAGATATAGGCCTTGGGTTCCTGATCTTTCTGGGACTTTTTACATGAAGGAGTGTTGAATTTTGTCTAATGCTTTCTCAGTATCTAGTGAGACAATCGTGTTTTTTTCTTTGAGTTTGTTTATATAGTAGATTAAATTGATGGATTTCTGTATATTGAACCATCCCTGCATTCCTGAGGTGAAGCCTACTTAGTCATGGTGAATGATTGTTTTGATGTGTTCTTGAATTCAATTTGCAAGAATTTTATTGAATCCACTTGGTTAATAACTTCTGTTAGTTTCACTGTGTCTCTGTTCAGTTTCTGTTTTCATGATCTGTCCATTGATGAGAGTGAGGTATTGAAGTCTCCCACTATTACTGTGCATTTTGCAATATATGCTTTGAGCTTTTAGTAAAGTTTCTTGTATGAATGTGGGTGCCCTTGAATTTGGAGCAAAAAATGTTCAGAATTGAGAATTCATCTTGATAGATTTTTTTCTTTGATGAGTATAAAGTGTCTTTATTTATCTTTGAAAATAACTTTTAGTTGAAAATCAATTTTATTCAGTATCAGAATGGCTATTCCAGCTTGTTTCTTGGGACCATTTGCTTGGAAAAAATTTTCTAGCCCTTTACTCTGAGTTAGTGTCTGTCTTTGTCACTGAGATGAATTTCCTGTACGCAGCAAAACGCTGGGTCTTGTTTACATATCCAGTCTATTAGTCTATGTCTTTTTTATTGGGGAATTGAGTCTATTACTGTTAAGAGATATTAATGAATAATGATTGTTGTTTCCTGTTATTTTTGTTGTTAGAGGTAGAATCATGTTTATGTGGCTATCTTCTTTTGGGTTTGTTACAAGAAGATTACTTTCTTGCTTTTGCTAAGGTGTAGTTTCCCTTCTTGTGTTGGAATTTCCCATCTATTCTAATTTGTAGGGCTGGATATGTGGGAAGATATTGTGTAAATTTAGTTTTGTCATGGAATATTTTGGTTTCTCCATGTATGGTAATTGAGAGCTTTGCTGACTATAGTAGCCTGGGCTGGCTTTTGTGTTCTCTTAGGGTCTGTATGACGTTGCTCCAGGATCTTCTAGCTTTCATAGTCTCTGTTGAGAAGTCTGGTGTAATTCTGATAGGTCTGCCTTTATATGTTACTTGACTTTTTTCCATTACTACTTTTTAATATTCTTTCTTTCTTTTGTGCATTTGGTGTTTTGACTATTATGTAATGGGAGTAATTTCTTTTCTGGTTCAATCTATTTGGGTTTCTGTAGGCTTCTCGTGTGTTAATGACATCTTTTTCTTTAGGTTAGGAAAGTTTTCTTCTATGATTTTGTTGAAGATATTTACTGGGCCTTTTAGTTGGGAATCTTTGCTGTCTTCTACACCTATTATCCTTAGGTTTGATCTTCTCATTGTGTTATAGATTTCCTAGATGTTTTGTATTAGGAGCTTTTTGCTTTTTCCATTTTTGTTGACTATTGTGTCAATGTTTTCTATGGTATCTTCTGCACATGAGATCCCCTCTTCTATCTCTTGTATTCTGTTGGTGATCTTGTGTCTATGACTTCTGATCTCTTTCCTAGGTATTCCATCTTCAAGGTTGTGTCTTTTTGTGATTTTTTTTATTGTTTCTATTTTTATTTTTAGATCCTGAATGGTTTTATTCAATTCTTTTACCTGTTTGCTTCTGTTTCTCTGTAGTTTTTTTTTGTTTCCTCTTTAAGGGCTTCTACTTGTTTACCTTTGTTCTCCTGTACTTCTCTAAGGAAATTATTCATGTCCTTCTTCATCATCATGAGGTATAATTTTAAATCCAAATCTTGTTTTTCTGGTGTGTTGGGATATCCACTACTTGCTGTGGCAAGAGAACTGGGTTCTGATATTGCCCAGTTGTCTTGGTTTCTGTTGCTTAGATTCTTGCACTTGCTTCTTGCCATCTTGTTATTTGTGATGTTAGTTGATCCTTCTGTCTCTGAATGGAGCTTGTTCCTCCTGTGGGCCTGTGAGCCTTTGGGCTTAGGAGTGAGAGTGCTCCTGGGTGATCATCTCTCTGTGTGCAGGCTGTGGGTTCTGATGGCAGTGGCATGGCCCTAGCTCTGGGAGTATATGGAGACTATAAGGGTACAGCTTCAGGCAGCCCAGTGATTCCTGTATCCAGCGAGTTCCCAGCGGGTCCAGCTAGACTCTCCCTGTGGACTCAGGAGTGAGAGCACTCCTGAGTGATCAGCTCTCTGCCAGCAGGCTATAGGTATTGATGGCAGTGGGATGGCCCCAGCTGTGGGCACAGTTGGAGACCATAAGCTATTTTGTGATGTATTGAACAGACTCTCAGCTATGCATGTCAGGACAGGCTGTCAAACCAAAGCAGGAAAGTTCTGGATGACATCACTGTTGCCCATCACCAGGGACTTATACACAGCAGCCTGGCATACGTTCATTCAGGCCAAAATGAAGAAGGCAGAATCTCTTTCTTTCATATCTAGTCTTAGGATGAGTTTCTATAAGAGACGATTAATTCCCTAAACTGGGAATGGGAGTTGGAAAACTTCATATGGCTTTCCAAAAATATATTTTAACCAATGCCAAAATCAGACTTATTCTTATGTAAAAGCAGAACACTGGGCTTCCCTTCCTAATCTGGTCAATGCTATCAGCTTTCTTGGGGTTAAACATAGCCCAGCATAATGTTGCTACAAAACAGAGGGGAAAAACACCAGGCTCAGTTTAACTCGATTTCTCTGGATCAGGGTGGGTCACGTCATCCTGAAATAGCATGCGAACAGCCAGGATTTTCTCAAACTCCTACCGTATTAAATTACCAAAATAAATTGTGGCTATATTTTATCTGCAGTATCAGCAAGATCATATAACACAGTGGTGGAGGCTGGTATCACTTAAAATGCTGAACTTGAAAAATGAAAATAAGGAAACCATCACTGACAATTGCGAAGATTGAGCACTAACGTGCACCCAGACCATGCACTGCACAGTGTAGGATGGAGAATCGAAGCTTTCGATCTGACTAATTGACTCAGAATCCTGTGTCTGCTTAGCCTTATAAACCAAACTCAAGCCTCATTGTGATGGCTTACTTCACCAAAGTTTGTTGCCCTGAACAATCGTTGTCCCTGGTCTGGGTTGCTGAAAGATGCATTTAATATAGTTATGTTTCTAATCTAAAAGAGAATGAACAAATTTGATAGTTATTGGGTGAATCAAAAGAGGAAATATAGCTAAATGACAGGTGAAAATATATTGTCATTTTGATCTTATCTCTGGTACATTTTCTATAACTAGAAAATTAGAACTTGTTCTTGGATGGTATGTTTGACTTAGTGAATGGTCACAGATATATCTAATGTAAAATAACATCTTCGTGTGTTAAAAGTACCCAACACTTAAGCTAAGCCTAAGCATCAAGTCTGTTCAAATACTAGCAGGACTGCTAAGTAAGCAATTCTTTTCATTCTTCTTAACCACTTTGTGTTTTAAAAAATGATTTGCTTGAAAGTTTAACAGTCCCAGCAATCTTGCTTATAATATAATATAAACATATTTTAAGTTGACTGACTTGAAAATCTAGTAAGTCAGTTTAAATTGTTGTGCTTAGATCAGAGTGAAAATAAATCACCTTAATTTCTACGATCTCCTGATTAGGTGCTACAAAAATGCTAGCTTTAAAGGAACAGATGGCCTCTAACTTGTAATGTTTTGAGTTAATGATTTTTTCAGCTTTCTGATGGTGACAAAGTTTCATATATTCAGTTGGAATTGAATTTTGAATTCCTGCCTTTTCTCAGCCCAGTGCTATGTTGTGTGATCCTCTCTGAACCTTCTAGACCTCCATGGTCGGCACAGCTTCCCATTAGTGAAGGTGCACCAGGGAGTATCACCTACATTCTAGGAAGTACTGGGTAACAAAGTGAGATCGTTCTACAGGGGAGGGGTGGAGGAGACCTGCATTCTAATTTCCAGAGCTTGGAAGCTTGCAAAGTAGAGATCCACAGAGTAAGTGGGAGAGACAGATGAGATGTATTAGTGAGGCCTTGGTTCAACTGAGAGGATCTGCCTCATTGAATACAGAGGAGAGTGATTATGGAAGATTCCCAACAACAACTTTGGGCTTTCACACATATGCACACACATGCATCTGCACATATGTGCCCATATATACATGTATGTGCACTTGAGTACCACACATGTCTATACAAGAGGCAAGGAAAAAAAGATGAGCAAAAACCTACAACTTTCTATCTGCTTTTCCTCCTTTTCCCCTAGAATAAAATCAGAAATTGAGCATGAGTTCTCTCATGTAGGGTGAGGGTTTGAATATTCAGACAGCAATTACCTCCTCCTTGGATTCTTACTACTTTCATTTTCATGAATGTCACTGTCAAGCCAAGTTCCTCATTGCACAGTTATCCAGCTTTTGGAAAACAAATATAGAACTTTATATTTACATTTATTAAATCTGATTTTGTCAGAAGAAATACAAATAGTTGATATAAGACATAATTCGATCTTACCGGCAATGAAAAAAAGTAAGTTGAAAAACATGAAATATTATTCAAAACTTGGAAAGGAACAAAGATTAACAAAAAGCAAAGCCAAGAAATCTGGCAAAGGGCAAGAAGACAACAACCCTCATGTATGACTGGGGGGTAACTCTATATGGCTTGTTTGGAAATCAAGTTAGCAATATATATGTCAGCAATCACAATTCAGAAATTATCATAAGAAATTAATTGTTTTGGACAAAGATTCAGTTATAAGAATGTTCATGGCAACAACATCCAAAATAACAAAATTACACACAATCTTGTGATGGTTAAATCAATTATAGAGTGCCTGCTGTGGCATTGGAAAATGATATCACAGAATATTTAATGATGTGGCATTAACTGGAAGAAATGGGTTATGAAACAGCATGTGAAGAATGAGCCCCATTCTCTGAAAAGAAAGAGAAAGAGAAGAGGCCCACACACGGCAAAGCAGAGAGTCAGGTATGTGTGAGTATAAAACTTTAGAAGGATTTATACAATTGTGAAGTGGTCATTTAAATGGAGCCTCTGTCATTTAAATGACATCACTGCAAAAGAGTGTGGATTGAATGTAAAATGTCCTTTGCAGGCTCCTGTGTTTAAATAGTTGGCTTCCATTTGGTGGTGATATTTTGGGAGGTAGTGGGGGAGTGGGTTTTCTTTGGGGTGAGGCTTTGAAGGGGAACCTCTGGTTTCCCTTTGAGTTCTTTGCTTTCTGGTCTGGCCATCAGGAGAAGCAGAGGTGGCTGTCCCAGGATTGCCCTGTCCTGTCATCCTGCTGCAACAGAATGCACCCCCTGAAACTGTGAGCCAAAACCCAACTACTATGCCTCTCATTACTTTTATCTGCATTTTTGTCTTAGCTATGAAAATGGTAAGAATCTGCTGCCTGTTACTTACATGAACTGTGTTTCTGACATGTACCCCCTCTGTTCCTCCTATAGCATTTAGCTCTGAATAATGTTCATATTTCATAAGCGTTCTACCTTTGCCTCTATCTAGATCAATCTGTAGAAAGTAGGAAGGTACCAGACTAAGGGAAACAATTTTTTTACCCTCATTATCAGAATCATAGTTTTCTCTGATAAGTCAAATTATATCAGTGTGATTCTTTAGAGTGCAAAGTAAAATTTTATCAATTTTTTCAAATATTCTTTTAGCCAACACCAAAGGAAACTGCTAAAACATCCAGGAAGTATATCTGTACTATACCCTGAGCTTCTCTGCCATATATGTGTCAATGACATGCTATTTTAAGGATATTTATAGCTCAGCTAGGGATTTCTCGCACATATATTTAAGTATATGTTTTTTAAGTGTCTTCTGTGACTTGTCCAATCTAATGGATGCTGGGAAAGTCAGAAGGAGCTCTCTGTGTGATGGGTTGAAGAGATGCACAATTTTTTGATAGTCCCCTTCTCTGTTTTATGGGGTAGGTTTTATAGATCTGGGTAGAGGTAGAGCTAGTGGAGGGTCATTGGTCCTTGCTAAGGCTTCTTGCTAGAAAATGAACTGGCACAAGCGATGTAGAGCACTGTGGCTCAAGAGCTTGCCCCCAGCCATGAGCTGCCGACAACTCAGTGTGAATGTAAAACTCTGAAAGGGTGGTAGGCTGCAAGTAAAAATGATCTGTCATGGGAAAGGATTCACTCCTGTGGGGACCATGAGCTGAAGGCCAAGTACAAGTAGTCTGACTCACTTGGGACACTATAGAAGAGTATCTACATGCCACGGAGGCAAGAACACATAGCATTCCAAAGTCTTTGGAAAATGGCGACAAGGAACTATAGAGGACACAGGTGGAGAGGTAACTAGCTTCCAGACCATTGAGCATTTTCCTATACTATAGTAAAGAATTTAGCTGGGATTTAAGGGCAATTAGGCTTTTGAAGGCAATTTGGCTGAGGTGCATTTGACTTGCTGAAACATCATCTGGCTACATGGCAGTGAACATACTGGAGGGAGAAAATGTAGATGGTCAGAGCTGGCATGGGTGGCTATTGAAGGGATTCAGGAAGAGCCTGGAATGGAGCCAGTAGAAGGAAGACTAGGGCTTCAGCAGGAGAATACAGGATACTATGGCTAAAATTGGGCCCTTGGACTTTTGGCTTGCACTTTCCTTCTAGCCTATTCCTGGTTGAACCCCTTCTCAAGATCCCATGGCCACTCCCTTCTTAAATACATTCTCGTTTCAAGAATACAATACATTGTGTTTGGCCGTGGAATCCAATGTGGTTGCTATGGTCTGAATGTCTGTGTCTGCCCCACCAAAATTCACAGTGAAACCCACTGACTGTTGTGCTGTTATGAGGCTGTTGGGAAGCAATTGTGTTATGAAAGTGGAGCCTTCATGAATGGGTTTAGAGACCTTCTAAAAGAAGATCCATGGAACTACTTTGTCTTTTCTACCTCATGAAGAAACTCTGAGAATTTTGAACGTGGGAATAGTTCTACCCTAGATATCACTTCTTGCTGGGTCTTTGTTCTTGGACCTCCCAGCCTCCAGAACTATGGGAAATTCATTTCTGCTGGGGAATTTTGGTACAAGATTTATGATATTTTGTCATAGCCACAGTAGCTTGAGCACATTCAGACACTAACCAAGGACCATTCTTTGCCAACACTACAGATATCTTACAGAGCTGGTAGAGAATGTGCCTTCTGTGTTCTCATGTGTTATCCCCAGCAAGACCCCTGAAACTAGGATGGGAAAATGTTAAGTAGCCTGTGTTTTGAAGTCCAGGAGATGTGGGCCAGTTCTCCCCATCCTGCTAGTTAAAAGCACAGGCTTCCAAGGAAATAGACACGTTTTGTCTGAACAGTCTTCCTAGATCATTTTTAAAGAGTATTTGGCAAACAAGGGGAATATAGCCATTTTCCTTAAGACCTCATTTACTCACTGTTATTCATTATGTAGCTTAGGGGAAACAATGTATTGCACAATTATGCAGTAGCTATACCCAACTGACACAGCAGGATGGGTGGAACTAACATATTCTGGACTAGAGACACCAAGAGAAGGTGAGGATTTGGAAGAGGATTAAAGTTCAGCTTTAATGTGTTGAGTTTGGGCATCTGAAAATGATGTGAAGTGTGGTTTTCATCTGTAACGAAGTCCTCTCCTATTCCTTGGTAGAAAATGTCTCAAGAGTTAAACACTTTTCTGAATTCTTTTTTTTTTTTTTTTTCTTGTTTCAAGTTTATTTGTAAAAACAGCACAGGGCACTGGTCATCTGCACTAGTGTGTAGGTGGGTGTGTCACCGCAGTCCGTCTGTCTTCACTTTGGCAGGGACCTTTTCTACGGAGCCTTCACAGGGGCCTGGGCACCTTTGGGAGCCTGAGCTGGAGCCGAAGCCTGGGCCTCAGCTGGAGCTTTGGCCTCTGCCTTGGTTTGAACCTTGGGCTTTGGTAGGCAGAGCCTACGACCTTTGGCCATGTAGCTTCGAATCCTCTTCCCAAGCTTGGGGTGAGCGATGAAAGCCAAATGGCTGAGTTTGCGGCTGGGGCCCTTTGGCATCCTGTGCTTGATGACCTCAGGCTTCACAAGGGCCTTGATGGCCTCTGCGCGTGCGCTCACTGCCTTTGCATTGTTGGCCTGCATCTTCTTCAGGCCTTTCTTGTTGTGCTTCTTGGCAAAACGCATGTTCCTCAGGAACTTGGGATCAACCCTCTTAAGAGATAAGTATCTTTGTGACCAGGGTTTCTTGATGCCATTCCTGTGTCATTTGCGGGACTGGTTGTGGGTGGTGTGGTTCTTGGACTTGGCCATGTCTTCACGGTAACCCTCGGCTCCACTTTTCTGAATTCTAATCATGAGAAACTGGAGTAACTGAAGGGTATAGATGGGACATTAATGAGACCCCATAAAAGGTCACTCCTGCTCTTCTGAGGGGGACAATAAGATGGATCCATGGCAGAGCCATGGTGGCAGTATGTGAGCAACAGATCTCCTAGGCACTTACGCTGTAACTGTTTGTACTACAGTGCTGTTGCTTGCATGTCAGAACCTCCTGAAAGAGTTAGCCACTCTCAGAATCCCATCTAAAATCTGTGACCTTTCTTTTTCTAACTCTTCACTTCCCTTCTTATTGCTGCTAGAAACAATTCTAGGAACTTGACTTTTATTTGAATTTTGACTATTGTAAAGTATTTCTTCTCTCCCTTTCTCTCCCTCCTTCCCTCCCTCCCCCCTCCCTCCAATTTACATCCTGATCACTGGCTCCTCTAAATTCCCTCCTTTCTTTCCTTTAAAAAATATTTTATTCATATTTTATTTTATGTGTGTGGGTGATTTTTGTCTCACATGTATCTGTGAACCACATGCGGCTAGCACAAGTCATAAGTGAGCATAGGTCCAGCTGGAACTAGATTTAGAGATGGTTTTGAACCACCATGTGGGTACTGGGAACTGAACCCCTGTCCTCTCTTGGAGCAACCAGTGCTCTTAAGCTGTGAGCCATCCTTTGAGTCCATGCTTATTTTCTTAATGCATTCATTTAAAGGGTCAGGGTGGCCATGTCTGCCTTGTTCCTATATGACTGAGTATACTGATTTGTAAGAGCCAGATAATTGTCTAGCAGAAAGCTAGGATGAGAACACTGCCTTGTTATTTTTAGGACACTGGTGTGGTTTTTGTCCTTAGATTAGGACATACAATCCATGACATGTGGCCTTCATGGGGATCATAGAACACAGGAGTAGGAATTGAGTTGCTTCCTGCTAAATTTACTTTTGGTGACTGCTACCTGGCCAAAGTTGCTCAAATGTGTCAGGTAGAATGGGAGAGCACCTTCCTAGAGCTGCAACCGCATGTAGACACAGAAGCTCAGCCTGGAAGCCAGCCCATGTCTGCAAAGATTAAGATGAGAATACACAAAAAACAGCCCCTTCCACAACTCATCCTATTTATACGTGTTTATAATATGATATTTATTTATGTGTCCCATGTGGAGATGTAAGTACAAACGATCCTATGACATATGGAGCCCATTTTCTTTCAAATAAACAGACATGGTTAATATTCTGAAATCAGACCCGGTGGACATGACCACAGCCTCCTTTAAATCTAAGAGCTTGAAGAAATTGTCAACCTCAGCTTGTAAGGGAGCACTCACCTCTTACAGTGCACAAGCTTCTAAGCTTAGAAAAGAGATCTGTGTTTCAGGGTAGTGAGCTTTTGTCCAGTGCCTTCAAGGGTCATAGACTGATAAGATGGAATGTGCCTTGTGCTCAGAGTGGTACTAAATTTTAGATTAGATGTGATCCTATCTACACAGAGGGTGTTCAAGATTCTTTCTTTTAAGAGTTATTTATTTATTTATTTAATGCATGTGAGTACACTAACATTGTCTTCAGACACACCAGAAGATGGCATCAGATCCCATTTACAGATGGGTGTGAGACACCATGTGGTTGCTGGAAATTGAACTCAGGACCTCTGGAAGAACAGCCAGTGCTTTTAACCCCTGAGCCATCTCTCCAGCTCAAGATTCTTTCTTTCTACAAGTGTGCATGTATGCGTGTGTGTGTGTGTGTGTGTGTGTGTGTGTGTGTGTGTGTGTGCATGCACACATGTATGCGTATGTTTAATCATGACTGTGCATGGGAGGCTGGAGGTCAACATTAGGTATTATACTACAGTCTTTCTTTTATATTTTGAGACAGTGCCTTTCACTGAACCTGGAGTTCACCATTCCATGTAAGTTGCCTGTCTAGCGAGCCCTAGAGGTCCAACTGTATCTACCTTCCCAGCACTAGGGTCACAAATGCACACTGTTATCTCTGGCTAGAGATCTGAATGCCCATCCTTGCTTTATCAGAAAGCACGTTAGCCATTGAACCAATTCCCCAACCCATAAGTTATCCCCGCCCTTGGTCTAATTGAGATCTACTGGACTGTGGCTAGGTTTATATCCAGATTTCCATTTATTAGACTTGTCCAAACTCATGATTACAGATCCTTCTGTATATCCTCACTGTATGTGTAACGGTTTACATAACTCACAGGAGTCTAATATTGTAGAACACACTGCTTTTCCCTAAGTCTTTGTTTCTCTGCCTCCTGGTTGTCATGGTAAGCAACTTGTTCAGACATGCCTTCCTGCCCTTGCCCTGATGGGCCACTATCATTAGAAGCCCACAGTGGGACCCCCTCCCTGACATTGCAGCATTAACCAAAATAAACTTTTATCCCTATAACTTGTGTCAGATTTATGGCAACATGAAGCTATTACAAAACCTAGATAAAGTTCATATGCCTTTTCTCCCGTTAACCCGAAACAGGGAAAAGTCTATTTGACACAAACATATTCTACTAATAGCAAAGTGCATTGATGTCAAACCTGTCTTTCCATCAGGGTCTAATACATATATATAGAGAGAGTGGATAGAATACCTGAGCTCTACTAGTTTACAGGAATATTCAACTTCATAAGTCATTTTATTAAAGTCTCAGGCATGTTATAAGGGTCTTATACAGCTGAAGTGGTTAGAAGTTCAAGCCTTGCAGACTCTGGGGTACTTCATATCTATAGTGAGGCATAGGGGCCAATGAGGGGCATAGATCATGGGTACTTGATTTATGGGTGCTTCTGTTTCTCTCTTATGACTTTCAGGCTTGTAGACACATTTATTAAATATATTTTATTTGCCTGGCTTAAAAGATGAGAATATTTAAAAAGTGCTATGAGGTACTATGCAGGACATTGGGGAGAAATGCGTTCACTGGTTCAATAGTTGCATAGCTGTCAGTCACTAAACAGTCACTCTCAGAATGCATTTGAGCCTTGATATATCCCATAGGAGGGAATATATACCCACTATGATGAACCTGTTTGAAAACTTACAGCTGAGTAGTATTGGACCCACTACTGTACTGTTGTTTAGATGAATTGTCGTGGGGTCAAACTGCATTCTAAATATTTATATTTTTACTCATAGACAAACGTGACCACCAACCATAGTCAAAGATGGTTTTATTTGCAGAGAATGGTGATACTGTAGATTCGTGGCTGCTCAAAGAGATTATTAACATGAGTGAGAATATGTCCTATCAGCCTTAAACACAACTTTCACAATCCCCTGTAAGACCCAGGGCACATTACAGAAGAGACTGAAGCAGGAATGTAAGAGTCACCAATAGGGAGAAGGGTTCTGGAATGTCACAGCCTTTGCAAGCATAATCTCACAGCAGCCACGACTGTCTGCACTGGACCTGCACAACACTGGGACTGTCAACAGCCCAGCGGAGACTGGGGAGGGACTCGTATACACTTACCTGTCTGTTTTGAGCTATTGACTACAAATGGATTCCAGAGCAGATATAGTCACTATAGTCAGCTGTGTGATAAAAGGTAAACCTTCCAGTGGACACTTAAAGTCCCACGACTGAACAAATGATCTTGGCTAAAACCAGTGTGTCAGTCAAAAAGAAGCAAAAAGAGGCAAGCATGTGCAAAAAGAAGTTTTATGGATGATGATGATGAGGAGGAGGAGGAGGAGGAGGGGTGATAGGATGATCAGAAGTTGAGAGAATGTAAAAAAATGAGGGTAAAAAGAACGCATTATGGTTGTGTATGAAATTGCAAATGAAAAACTTTAATCAGTTAAAGAAGGATATGCTGTGGTGCATGAACTTGGCTTTGCTTCAAACCCTTGGGCTGATCCCTGTGGATCAGCATGGAGAAGGCAGTCATTCTTCACTTCTTGGTGAGCATAATCTTCTTAAACTGACAATATTGGACATCATCTGTTTCATCCTGAGGCGACATGGATCTTGAACATGGAGTTGCTACTAGTATTTCAGGGCATGTTCCCTACATTGTTCAATAACTAAGAAAGAGAATCACAGACGCAACACATTGATAACATTTTGCAGCAAGAGGGAGCAGCAAAGCTTTAGCTCCTCAGAAGAACTCTGCTTACACTCATGAGACCATAAAAACTGTCTGTGAAACGCTGTGCTTCTGAATGAGGATATCACATTCTACAGCAGTCTGAGAAAAGATTCTTTTCAAAACAAAGCAATCCACAAAAGTAAAACAGATCTTCATATTCTAAGAACCAGATGTTAGTGCTATAGAACATTTCAAGGATAAGTTAGACAATGAACTTGAAAGTGTCTTCAAAATTGGAAAGAAATTTGCATAATGGTAAAAACACAACAGAACTGTCAACAAATAGTGAAGGTAATTTATCAACACCAAACACAAACAAACAAACAAACAAATAAAATCCAAAGCCAAAGTCCCAGGTATGATGACAGTCTTTCTGACCAGCACTATGCACAACTTATTCAAGGCTCACATGAAACCTCAGGCTTTGAACTTGGTGAGGAATTGAGATCAGCTTTTGACAGCATTTTGACCTTACCTGACAGTATTTTACATGTGAAAATGACATGATCTTAGGGGTCAATTTATCAATAGGATGAGATTCTCTATTAAATAAAAAAAATGCTGTTTTATTAAGTAAAATGAAACATTTTTCTAGATTATACTTAATGTGTAGCTAAAATGTAGGTATACCTACCTAAATCAGCACAGTTATATAAAGAAGAATTTGCTGCTTTGAAATTTAAAAATACTTATGTTATTTAATGTATATGAATTTTTTTCCTATATGTATGTATGCTCACCACATATGTGTCTGGTGCCTGCAGAGGTCAGAAGAGGGGATTTGATTCCCTGTAACGACTACATAGGTGCTAGAAATAAAAAAGCAGCAAGCAAGTGCTCTTGACCACTCAGCCATATTTATATCCCTGAAAATGCTATTTCAACACAAATAAGAAGAATTCAGCACTGACTTGAATGTCTCTTCCCTGAGTACTGCTTTCATAGTACCAGAAGTCACATGTGAACTTTCAAGAGAGAGGAAACCAAAAGTCCTACCCAGACATGATGCCTATGAATTGCATCAGAGACAAGCATAGCACTTCATTCCAAGAGTGCAGTAGTGGCATGTGCACCCAAGTGGTAACCAACACCTCTAATTAGACTTAAGACCTGCTCCACCAAGAGGCAAACAATTCCTGCTCCTGGAAACTACTAAGGGCCAGCAAAACCATGGCTCTTGGAGGTAAACCCACACAATTACCTTTCCAGTATAACCCCTAACTACAGTCTGAGCATCTGTCCTTTGACTGTATAGAGTATACTTACAGATAAGTATAGTCTTCACCTCTGATCAAGAAAACTTTTCTTTGCAACAAATGGGGACCTTTACAGAAAACCACAACCAATCAGAATGCAGACGCGGAACCTGGTCCCAATAGATACATGTACAAAGCAGCTACTTCCTCTGAAATTCAGGAAACACATCAGAAGGGGGATAAAAGGTTGTGAGAACAAGAATATTCAGGAGTTTGCTGTGAGATTTTGTTTTCTAGTAATGTCTGAAGCTACACCCATAAGGTCTCATTAACCTGACTGCTCAGCTATGAGCACGACATGGATGACGTCAGTAAACATGCCAAAGCAAACAGAGAAGTCTCTGAGGCCTCAATCCTACACAAAGAACTACAGCCAAGGCACGCTGGGAGTGAGGGAGACAGTCTACCCTCAGGAAGAGCACATCAATTGCTCAATGATATTAAATAGATTGAGCAAATTATATTTAAGAATATATACATGTATACATACACGCATGGCATGCAGTAACAGTCAGTGAGAAAGGAGATGAATTTGAAGGAGAGCAGAAAAAAATTTATGGGAAGGCTGGGCAAAAGAGGGGAGGAAGAAGTGTAATTACATTATAATCTAAAAAAGTAAAAACAAAATAAGTCAGCTAATCTTCACATCTGCAGAAACTATACTTTGTGTGTGCGCTCACGTGTGTGTGCGCGTGTGTGTGTGTGTGTGTGTGTGTGTGTGTTCATGTGTGCGTGTTGTTAAGGGGGCATGTGGGTGTAGAGACCAGAAGACTGCCTTGGCTGTTGTTAAATAATATAAGTCACAGTACCTTATATTTAAATTTGGGAGGATAAGCAACCACACCATTATCCAAATTTTATGCCCTAATTTGTTATTAGAGCTAAACTATTTTGTAAGGAACTAAATTTGGAATTAATGTAACCGTTGGCTTTAAATCTGTTATTTCAAAATACAAAAATAAATTTGGTATTCTTCTTAAAATGTTAGCTACTGAATTAGTAAGTTGTTGTAATACAATTTAAAAGTTAACCAATTTCACAGTTACCAAATACAAGGTCATGCATTGTTCATCAGCAAAGCATAAAGTTGAAGCTGTGTATGGCCAAAGCTTCATCTCCTTAAGCAGATTTAGATGTATCCATCCTTGTTCCTTTTATATGACTATAAAAAATAAGAAAAATAAAAAAACACCAAGAGCGACATTTATCAATCCTCAAAGTAAAAGTTCTGGCCGACTTCTCAGAGAAGGAGAGGCAAATGGTTAGAGCTCAGCATACTCTCTGGCAGTTAAACCTTTTCTCCATTAGCAAAAATATATTAAAAATACTCTAGCCTGTTCTTTTTAGTTTTTCCTCCTTTTTTTTTTTTCCACAGAAAAGTATAACTCAGGAGTAATTGTCTATTTTTAGACAGAAACCTGCTGTTACAGGAAGTGATTCATTTGACCCCTACTTGGTATCTGCAGGACCCTCTTCTTCCTCCAGGATCAGTGTGTCCACTGGTCCTTCAAAATCTCCCCAGACTTCTGAAAATGTCTTCATTAAAATGAGACTCCCTCAAGCCTGCAAACCCCAAGGCAAGAGGTGATAGGAAACTTTGCTGAAAATGCAAAGCCAACCTAAATTGCCATCGTGTTTTTTAGGTTAAAGAATTCTGGCAGGTCATTCTTTTTTTTCCAAATTAATTCTGGATCACAAGCGTCTATTAGCTGGTTTGTGTGAGTGTCACACTGCTGACAAGAAATAGGAGCCTTGGAATTGTGTGTGTCTGTCTTACGTCTCCCAGATCCACTGTAGAACCCAGAAAACCTCAGATCGTCCAAACCTGGTTTAGGTAAGTCAACTAGAGCAGCAGCGGCCTGGGAAGTTCTCTAAGCACTGCCCAGCCATACTTTACTAAAGGAAGAGCCATGTTTGCCTTTTATAAAAAGGCAGAGCCAAAAGACCAATATTCACTGGCTTTCCTTCCATCCAAAACTTTCCCCACAATTCTCTGCCAACTCATGAGCTGAAGTTTCTTTTTTTTTTTTTTTTTTTTGGCATGGCTGTTTTTCAAATACAGGAAAATTATGTGGGGCAATTCTCAGTGCTCTTGTTGGGCCATGTGCCTCCCTTTTTTTAAAAGTTTCCCTGTAGATCTGTGGCTCTGGGTGTTTGGAAGAGCTCAGGAACCAGCTCAAGGGCCACTCAAGCCATACCCCTCCATAGTGTTGCTACCAAGGCAAACAGAAATATGTGGAAAGGATACTATAGCTGTTGATAGCTCTTTGGGGCCTACGTATTGTACTTAGAAGGAAGACTATATCCGTGGCTACCATCAGCAAACACTCTCTGTTAAACTTGCTGGAGGAAGCTGTCTAAAGGAGCAGAGTCAGGCAGGTCCTCTCAGTGAATGGAAACCCCCTTCCCAGACTTCCAACTTCATGATGATTTCTTCCTGTGTCCCCTTTAATTTAGCATGGGTGGGATCCAAGGCAGGGCAGGCTGATTACATTCCAGCCCCCTTCACTATGGCCTCCTGGAGCCAGACAACGACTTAACTCTGAGATGGTCTGGGTCCCTATTCTCACTTGTTTATAGAGGAATATGTGGCTCAGGGGTGGGTGGTGAGTGGCCTTCCCAGGGTCTTTCAGCCAGTCTGGATCAGAGAGAAGGTGAAATGAGAGTCTAGGATTTTCCATGCTTGGCAGCTGCAAATATTCTTGGAGGCCGACCATGTCTTTGAGTCAGAAACATTCTGAACAGCAATCGGGTCGTTACTGTTTGTTCTCTGTGTCATTATATCACAGTTTCTAGGCTAACTCCTTCAGAAATTTGTAAAAATGGCTCAGAATCTCTAGTAATCACAAATGATTTATACATGTTCCAGTGCATGCCTGGCTGAATCCAGAGAGGATCTTGGAGTGAAAGCACAGGGCACTCTTGAACATGCATCATCCTAAGGCTCTGGTGGACTGGGAGTGATACCCACCTTATGCAGAGTTTAGAGTCATATTCATATGTTTCCAAGATAGTTCCCAGTATCGGTGCGATAAATGCTTTTACTAAGTCTCTATGTTTCTGAATTAGCAACAACTTGTATTCAAGAATGTTTCTGGCCACTGTGCATCTGGCATCCCTTCCATGGGATGTTCCCAACTCTGGATCTGGTGACTTCATTCTTTTTGCACTGAGTAACCACCTCTCTCCTGGCTTAGAATCAATTGTGTGCATTGTTCTGTGTTGTTGGTGAATTCGTTATAAAATTCTCACAGGTACACAGAAAGGTATCTGTAAGTATGCAGCTTCCTTGGAGTTTTCTCAGAATCAGCACTGACTTTTGAAACAAAAGACACAAAAAGCTGTGGTAGAATGTGCCCCCCCCCCACCAAGAGCTTCATAATATCTTTAAAAGAAAGGATGCACGTTTGAAAAACAAACTAGTTCTGCAAGGGACACAGGTCAAGTGAGCAGCCTGTACACTAACTGTGAGAACGGTTCAGAGGAGAGGGAGCACTGGGCTGGGACAGTCTGGAAAGCTTTCATAGGAGAGTCAGGACTTAGGTTAGGATGGACAGAGTGGATGAGAGTCAGAATTGATGGCAAGAATGCTCAAGTTAGGTACTAGAGATGTGGCTCAAAGGTTGAGCATTGTAATGCCTAGCTCTTAGTGAGGCCATGAATTTGACACCTAGTACAACAAACCTAATACTTTTTTGGATTACAAATTAACAAAGTGTCACTGATAATGTTTGTATCTTGGGTGTCCCTGGGGGACCATGTATTAAAGGCTTAGTCTCCAGCTTGGTGTGCTTGGAAGGTGGTGTGGTCTTTAAGGGGTTGGACCTAGTATGCGATTGTGACCTCCTTAAACCAACGAGGGAGTGGCATTAATGTAAATCGAGGAATGCAGTCTCTGCTTTAGATTTACTTCCCTGAGGTGAATGGCTGTGTTCCACCAGAACTGTTGTGTGCTGTCTTGCCCAAAGCCTCAAACAGCTAATTGATAAATGGTGTAAAATTGGAATTTTAGAATTTTCAGTCAAAACAAACCTTTCTTCCTTGTAGGCTGATTGTTTCAGATTTTCCTTTCAATAATAGAAAGCTAACTTATACAATCATTGTGTTCAAGATGAGGCCACAAGATAAACAGTAGATAGAGCTATGATGAACGGCAGGATTCTAGAAATTTCATTTGGATGAAGAAACCTGGTGCTTTGTACATCTGTGGAGGGTTATGGAGGGTGTAAGTATGCCTTTGTAATGTATGTGAATATATGTGGTATGTATATACTTATGTGTGTGCATGTGTGCAAGTATGCCTGAATAATGTATGTTCATATGTATGGTGTGTGCATATGCATGTGTGCACTCTTGTATGTGCATGAGGAAGCCAGCACAGAATGTTGCATATTCCTGATTTATCACACATTGCTTTGTCACCCACAGACAGGGTCTGGTACTAACCTTGGGACTCACTGTCCTGGGTAGACTGGCAGGCCATAAGTTGGAGGAATCTAGCTGAGACTGCCTTCTACAGTGATAAAGTCACAGGCACATTCTCAAAAAACAGCTCGAGCTTTTTATGTGGGTGATTGGAAACTCAGGTTCTTATGCTTGGGCAGCAACTCTTACCTGCTGAACCTGCTCCCTAGTTCATATCTAGCACTTTATAAAGATAATACATGTATATCATATGTATATAAAACATTACATTAATATATAATGTACATTTATATATTACTAGCTAAACTAATATATAAAATTTGATAGTATTAGATTATTTTTCCTTTTCTTTATGATATCTTTTCCCTCCCTCCTTTCCTCCATTCATCCCTTCCTTCATGCCTTCTTCTCTCTTACTTTTCCACTCCGATTCTTTTCTTTCTGCTCTGCTTCCTTTCCTTGCTTCCTTTCTTCAATAAGAATGAGAGAAGGAAGCAAAGATATCTAGCAATGGTGCCTGTTCAGGCTGCACAAACCTGTGTGCTAAGTCAAACGGGGCCTAACCTTAGAATAAGGAGATATGATGTGTAAGCAGCTACCAAATAACAGGAGAGTTACTGAACACAGGCCGACAGGGAGTGAGAAAGTAAAGGCCAATGCTAGTTTCATATAATTTCTCTAATAGTATTTTTGATGCTTTTAATCCCCAGACTTACTTGAGAATTCCATTATGAAGGTGGCCCTGGAGGTGATATGTTTTTGGTCAAAGGCTTTCTTGATGAGTTTTAAGAAACAACATCTCCATGGTTCTTTCACTTGTCAGCTTGACCCCATGTGGATGTGTGGGCTCTGCAAATAAACATTGAGGATAAGAAGGTCCTTATTCCCTTCACATCCCTTGACTTTGTCCTTTGTGCCACAGAAAGCTGGAAAGGCACATTGAAGCATTGATAACAGTTGGGTGAGTGCTTACAGTGGCCCCCAAGGAACAATTTTAGGTATGCTACACTGTTAGACTAAGAAAGGCTGCAACCTAGATAATTTGATTTAATTGCCCCTAGAAAGGATACACAGTGTCTAGCTTCTCAGAGAATGTTCACTAACTCCATAAAGTAGGGAACTCACAAACTTCCCACAAACATTTGTTGGGTACTATTGTGGCTGCCCTTCTGGGGTATCTACCTGGCAGGTTTGTGAATGCTCAAAGGATCCTGGGTGAAGAATGAATGACTTAGTGAAATATTGTTTTAGAGAGAGGTTAATGAGGAGAATTAGCTGATCCCAGAGGATGGAGGTCAGAGGCTTCACAGGCAGATGGGCATCTGTTTTCATCTAGACCTTAGTGTGGGCAGATTCAAGTGCAGATATGAAGAGAGGAGCAGAGGCAGGGCTTGCTAGGGCAAGGGTAGGGCAAGTGTGTGGTACGTGTCAGTTCACTGATTGTAGGGAAACTATTAAGGATTAGGGGAGGAAAAGGTTAAATGTGGTTGGGTTTTTGAATCTGTGGAATATTTAGGTGATTTAGGGAGCAGACAGCATGGAATTTGTACAGATGGGTTTGGGTGGGGACTTTGTATATCATGAAGTTTGAACCTTCCACTTGGCAATTGGGATACAACCAGAACTAAAACTGCCTCAACTTATCAGTTAGTTATGCTGTGCACGTCAGCTCTCGAGGGTCACAAATGCAAAACCACTTTAAAAAAATATGTCTGTCTCATAATTCAGCAATCACATTTATGTTGGGAAACTGGTTCGTTTAAGCCCAGAATGCATGCAATGTAGACTGCTAAAACAAGTACTGATGTGAATTGTGTTGAGAAGGGGTCCAGACCTGGGGCCATGTATAAAAGCCATTCTCAGTCATGTATTGTGATCCCCACTGTCTTAGTTAGGGTTTTATTGCTGTGAGCAGACACCATGACCAAGGGAACTCTTATAAGGACAACATTTAATTTGGGCTGGCTTATGGTTTCAGAGGTTGAGTCCATTTTCATCAAGGTAGGAATATGGCAGCATCCAGACAGGCATGGTGCAGAAGGAGCTGAGAGTTCTACATCTTTATCTGAAGGCTGCTAGCAGAATAATGACTTTCAGACAGCTAGGATAGGGTCTCAAAGCCAACACCCATAGTAATATACCTATTCCAAGAAGGCCACACCTCCAAATAGTGCCCCTCCCTGGGCCAAACATATTCAAACTATGATCCTCACCTTAGAAACTCTTCCCAATATGATGGCAGTGATGGTGTCTGTGTTGGAGGAAAGGATATGGTACAAGGGGAGAATCATGTCAAGGAAGAACAGAGACTTGAGACTCTCTGCAAGTGATAGCATTGGCGGAGCATCTGTGTCTGAATGGAAGATGTGTATGTTACCAAGTGGAGGGAAGCAGAGAGATTTCATGAGGATCCTACAAGGTTCATTAACCAGCAAAGAGGTGAAAATAAACAAATGAAAAATAAAATCAAGCCAAAAAAATTTTTGGGTGTACAATTTCCAAAATGGACTTATGAAGTCCTTGTCTGTGTCCTTAAAATCTGCAGCATTGATAATTAGTCAAGGAATTTTTAAAATCAAGTGGGTCCTTGAACCTAGTTACTTGAAACTATGTATGTATTTTAAGCAAAATTGTTAGGTTTGTGGGTTTTTTTTTTTTTTGAGGTGGTATTGACCCTAGGTAGTGCATCAGAAGATCTCAGATATACAGTCTCCGTTTCAGGCCTGAAGGCTAGTCATTGTTAGCATCAAGAAAAACAGTCCATCTAAGGTCGGGACATGTTTCCAGCAGGGACTGGCAGTGGCTCCCTCATTGGGTAGCTAACAAAGAATTTTCAGTCCTAAGACCAAGGAGGGTAGGACTGTGCTCCAGGCCTCAGGTAGCCAGTGTGCTCGCTCCTGTGGTTGGGCATGGAATGAAGACATCCCTTACCACACAGGGAAGATTTCCAGGCTACTGCCCTGTGGGATTTTGTTTATTGGTCAATTTTGCAAACAACTCCCCTCTGACCAAACATTCAAATTGCTAAAGCTTGAGGGTAATTAAGGAGGTGGATCTGTGGATGGATGGAATTCTAGGCTTTGCTGAGATCTGAGAAATGATCTGGGCCAGGACACTAGCCTAGGGTCTGTTCTGCTTTGTGATATCACCAGTGGGTACTCTGCTGGTTGTTTCTGATGACTTGTAGCAAAGGGGGTTCCCTGCATTGTGAAGGAGTTATCTCTGAAATGATTTGTATCTTAGACTCACTGTAACTTCTCGGACTGGTACAAACCTACTAGTCAGTGTGTGTGTGTGTGTGTGTGTGTGTGTTTGTGTGTGTGTGTGTATGTGTGTGTGTGTGTTTGTGTGTGTGTTTGTGTGTGTGTGTATGTATGTGTATAACTCCACAGAAACTATGCAATAAAATATTGTGATTAATGTATATAAGGTTTTTTTTAGAAGAAGAAATTAAGGCACAGATTAGTTCTGTACTATCTATAAGTTCAAAAGAATTTAACCATGGTATTTTTCCAGTGTTCAAGCTCATAACTAAAAGAAAAGAAAAAATACCATTTGCCCTCTACCCATCTTAAGCTCGTTCAGTGGTTGAAGTCCTCTAATTTGAACTAATAAAAGGAAAATTAACTGAAGGAGAGCAAAGAGCAGTCATTAGCACAGCACAAGGCACAGGCAGATGAGCATCCTCTGCTGAGGAACTCAGGGTGCCTGAAACTTGCACTCAGACAGCATCTAACAGATCAGTAGATTTCAGTAAAGTATAGAGCAAAGGAGGAGCATTTTGAGATTCTGGGGTGATAGGGAATGAAGATAACCACATGGGGGAAGCTAGAGGTAGACAAGGAATAGAGTCTATGGTGCCATTGTTGGGGTGATAAAGAGTAAGCACTGTCTGTGATGATTAACGTCTGCTTTCCTTATATGAAGGAAAAGGGGGTCCCTTAATAGTTAATCCCCTAGTAGGTAAACTGAAAGAACACAAAGAACATCCATCCCTCCTGCTTGATTTTAAAGAGTTATTCTTGCATATACTACATCCCAAAGATGGATTCTCCTCCTTCCTCTCCCTCAGGAGCCTCCACCCTACCTCCTCTTTCCCGTAAGTTCACTTCTCTTCCATTTCCCTTCAGAAAAGAGCAGTTCTCCCAGGGGTGTCAACCAAACATGACCCAACAGTTACAGTAAGACTAGGTACAAACCTCCTATCAAGGCTGGATGACGCAATCCAGAAGGAGGAAAAGGGTCTGAAGAGCAGGCAAACGAGTCACAGACAGCCCTCTCTCCCACTGTTAGGCATCACACAAGAACACTAAGCTACACAACCTTAATATATATGCAGAGGACCTAGGTCAGATCTCCTTGATTGCTGCTTCAGTCTATATGAGTTCCTATGAACCCAAGTTAGTTGATCCTGTGGGCCCTGTTCTTGTGGTATCCCTGACTCTTCTTCTGTGGGATTGCTCAAGTTCCACCCAATGTCTGCCAGTTTCTGCAACTTTTCCTATTAGTTACTGGATCAAGCCTCTCTGATGATTAGGCTAGGTTTCAGACTACAAGGATAGCATAATATTAGAAATCATTTTATTTACTCTCTCTCTCTCTCTCTCTCTCTCTCTCTCTCTCTCTCTCTCTCTCTCTCTCTGCCTTCCTTCCTCCCTTTCTTCTTTCTCCCTTCCTCCCTCCCTCTCTCCCTTTCTCTCTTTTTGGTCAGTAATGTTTGGTTCTATACTAGCTATTAAGCTTCTGGTTTCTGGTCCTCCAGGAAGTATCAGGCATGGGCTCCCTCTCATGGCATGATTCTGAAGTTGGACCAGTCACTGGTTGGCTGCACCTACAAGTTTTGTGCCCTTTACCCTGGCACATCTTGCAGGCAGGAAAAATTATAGGTAAAAGGTTTTGTGTCTGGGTTGATGTCCCAGTCCCTCAACTAAAAGCATTGCCTGGTAATAGAAGATGTTCCATTCAGGCTCTGTATCCCTCATCATTAGGGGCCTTTACTAGGGTCACTCTCTAGATTTCAGACCCCTCCCCATTCCAGTCTTAGTGCCCCCAGACTAATGGGATTTGCACTTTTCTTTTGTGTATGACCCGACTTGCTATGAACTCCAATATTTGAAGACTATTATTAACTTCCGTTTTGTATGTTTTTCTCAAGCGAACTGAACCCACTTTAGGTGGTCATTTCTTCTTCAGATCATGGTGATGTGAAATTTAACTTGTCAGTAGAGCTGTCAAGTTTAGTTTGTCAGCTCTCCCTTAAAACAGGTACCCAGAACTGAATTCAGACTCCAGTAGGATCTGACATGACTGGGATAGATTCCTACAAAAAGAAGTTTCTAGAATTGGCATGCCATCCCTTAACAATGGTACATGAACAGATCTGTACAGATGTTTTGACAGTACTGGAGGAGCATGGGACTGGATAAGGAAGGAACAAAGGCAAGTTGTTTTGTGGGTGCCTGGACCTTCAAAACAATGACTTTTAAATAACCCACACCTCAGTGATGGATGAGAAATAATAAAAAAAGAAACATATACAAGGTTAGCATACTGTACTGTGAGGCTGCACCCTTCATTACGTACTGTTCACAGAGAACATTCAAGAGGGTAAACACTGGTTGCTGGTAGGTAAAACTCTTCTTCATTTATTTTTATTACTTTTATTTATGTATATGTATTTCTGTATGTATATGTCATATGTTGATGCCAAAAGTGGCCAGAAGGGGGCATCACACCCCTTGAAGTTGTAGTTACAACAGTTGAGAACCACCATGTGGATGCTGGGTACTGAATCCAGGCCTCTGGAAGAGCAGCCAGTACTCCTAATGTCTGAGCCATCTCTTTATCCCCAGAAATCCACTTTTTTAATGTAAAACTCAGACAACAGATGTAGAAGCAGCTATGGTCTAAAATTCTACATAGAGAGAAACTCTGAAAACACGTTTAACAACTTTCTTTAGGGTATGACGGCTTGATGTCTGTTTGCCTAGGAGTGGGATCTCATGTTACTGAGGTTGTGATTTGCACTTATGTTAGCTATCATATTGGATACATCCTAGTTTTAAATATAAAAATTATGTTTTACCAAAGAGATTTTAAAGCAAAAGAGTCTTCTACTTGAAGAGGTTGACTTTGCAAGGTACATGCCCTCTGATTGATTTTATTGGCTGGCATTTGGACTTGCATTGACTATTGAATGGAGGATACATTTAGCAAGGCAGAGGGATGAATCTTTTTGGCACCTATCTATACACTGTTTAGCCAAAATTCTCTACTCAGGGAATGCACACAAAGAGGTAGTAGGTTCACCTGTTCATCTTTAGTTTCTGACTTAGAGGCCATGCATTCTGATGCCAGACTGAGACAAAAAGCAAACCCACAGCTATGGCCAGTTCTTTTGAAAAGTCCTCTGAGGTAAAGAAGAAGCACCTAGGGACGGAAAGGTTTAACTGGGCAGGGTGGGCAGCTTGAAAAGAATGGAATAGGGCAGGTCAACCAAACTCCAAGACAGTCTTAAGGGGATAGGATAAGTGGTAAACTAAGTAAGGAAAGGATTCTCTGCTTTGTTTTCACTCCACCATCAGAAAACAAAGATACTCAAAGTTCACACCCTATCCAGAGTGAAAGGTGTGTTAGTATTTGTTTGCAAAGCCTGAGACACTAGACATTTGTAGATCTACCATCAGAGAATTTTTTTTACTTGTGTATTCATTCTTTTCCCTCCTACCTGATACTTAAAAACTCCTTTTCAAATTTGTTTTTTTGAGAAGAAATTATCTAGTTAAGGCAAAAATACCATTTTATACACAAAAATACCATTTAGTTGGAAAATACTATGTCCCAGGCAAGGTTTGGAGGAGAGGGCAGAAGATCAAAGCTAAGCTGTTCTGCTTTAAAACTTGATGAGTTTACCCTGCCCTTCACCCCCTCTCTGGAGAAGAGGGATGCAGAGGGGAACACAGTGGAATGGAGGAAAGCTTTTGTGGCTCCAGCCTGAGGAGAGAAGGGGCAGCTGGAGGGAATGGCCACGATATTATCTTTAAAGATCCCCAGTGTCTTCTTCCAAGGCTGGGTGGTAAATTATAATCCTTCTTCCATTATCTATCATTTTAGTATTATTTGAAAATGAAAAACATTTCAGATAATTATAGCAGACACTGTGTGTTCACTAAAGCAGAACAGATGTGAATGTTCTGTATATTTACTTCAGATCTATTTTTATTTTTTACATAAGCCTACAAATAAGGCTAGTGCTTTAGCTGTGCTTCTTCTCCTGGTTTCTTATTAGAATTACCAGGTTTTGTTTTTTCAGACTGAGTGGGCTGTATTGCAAGGGTTCTTTTTAAAATTATATTTATCTATATATTTATATAGATTATAATACAGATATAGACATTTCATTTATATATCATCTATCTATCTATCTATCTATCTATCTATCTATCTATCTATCCATCCATCTTATTTAAGGTATGCCTATAGGGGCCTGTCTTAATTGCTAATTGATGCAGAAGGGCCCAATTCACTTTGGGTGGCATCATCCTTAGGTGGGTGGTTCTGGGCTGTATAAGAAAGCTAGTTAGGTCTGAGTTTGTGAGTGAGCCAGCAAGTAGCATTTTCTCTATAGTTTCTGCTTCAAGTTCCTACCTTAAGTATGTATGCATATATGTGATGGGCTGTGACCCATGCACGCAGGATGCAATAAGCTCTCTCCTCCCTTAAGCTGCTTTTGATTACAGTGTTTTATTGCAGCTGCAGAAGGAAAGATGTGATGATACTGCCCATTGTCCTTGTTCCCCAGGATCCTTTACATTTCAATTTGTTTTTAAAGCATGGGTCTTTAAAAATTATTTATTTTATGTATGTGAGTACACCATAGCTGTCTTCAGACACACCAGAAGAAGGTATCGGATCCCAGTACAGATGGTTATGAACCTCCATGTGGTTGCTGGGAATTGAACTCAGGACCTCTGGAAGAGCAGCCAGTGCTCTTAACCTCTGAGCCATCTCTCCAGCCCTATATTTCAGTTTTAATGTAATTATTACTGAACTGTATGTCTGATAAGGAATCTAACCCATTCTTCATCTTGCCTTTTTAAAACTCTACATTAGGTATGTGAGGTTTAGAAATAGGAAAGCACACAATCTTGGTTCACTGATGTAACTTTACTATAAATATTCATAACTTTTATAAACATTTTCCATTCTCCTGTTGTAAGATATTGAATTGTTAAATCGTTTCCTTCTTTTCTTTTATACTGCTATTGTAGAAGTAGAGGGTTGCTCCCCAGTACTCAGATTTCATTTTCTACCTGCACAGTCAGACCAACTACCATTGTCTGCATACTATAAATAGTCACTTCCTTCACCTTCTTCTATGATCTAGGTAAGTTTTCCTCAAGGACTAGGACCTCATTCCAAGCCCATGGCACAACTGGGAGCTGGTAAACCTTGGCAAGGTACAGCCCACCGAGCCGGAGCTTTCCTGGTCATGGGAGCCAGGATTTTGAAGCATAATCTGTATCCCAGGCCTCCTCAGTTTCCAACCACTACGAGGTGAGCAGCTTTCTCTGTCTTCCACTTCTGTGTGATGCATGCCTTGACAGAGGCTCAAAAGCAACAGGGCTGACCCGCTTGCTCGGGCAAGGCCATCCCTCCCATTCCTGCCTCCCTTCCTGGATCACCTCCCCTCTTTAAGCAACAGCATCCTTCTCTACCATCTTAAAAAATAAACCCATTTCCTATGTGCCCAAGCTCTCTGCTCAATTCAAAGCAATTTCCTCAAGATAATTTTCTGTACTAAGGCCTAAAATTTCTTTCCCTACCTTCTCTTGAAACCACTTCTGTAAAGCTTTTGCCCATTTGACATTTCTGAGTTAAAAATGAATATATATATATTCACAAAGGCACACACACACACACACACACACACACACACACACACACACACACACACGCCAACATTAAACTTCTCATTGCCTGAAAATGAAAAAGATTTTTTAAAAAATTGCTTAATCATACAGGAGGCAGAAACTATTAAACAGCTGTGGGGACAGTTAAAATAAAGCCAGCCAATGACTGTAAGAACACTTTACAAGTACAGTTTTAGCTTTGACCAACAGTTAGTCACTATACAGGAAGCTGGAGGTGGGTCCCCAGTCAGAGCTGGCTGTACCCACATCTCTATGGTGGAATCCTGGTTGGCTTCTTCACGGTGTCTCATAAATACCTTTTCAGTTGTTAGCTTATTAATTCACTCTATATTCTAAATTCCTCCCCTCACCCATCTTCCCCTCTTTGCCTCTTCTCCCCATTTGTTGTTGTATGTGGGATTCTGGCTCACTTGAGAAGTTCTACCATTTGCCATATGGATGCCTCCACCAGAGTCCTCTGCCCTCCACACACACCTTTTCCCTCTGTGTTTATACTCCTATACAAAGAGTCACTCAGCCGGTTGCTCATTCTTGCCACTTGCACTCAAAATAGGCATATTTAAAGAGTACGCCTTTGTCATCGCAGGAGTACGCTAGTCACTATGGTTATTTCACATTTACTCCAAGTCATTCAGCTATGTGGTGATGAGGGATTGTTTTCTTTTTGAACTCTGAATATTTCATTCTTGTGCTTTTATCTCCTGCATAGGTCCACCTTCTGCACCAGTGTCCTTTCTCTTAGTACAGCTTCCAGAGTCTAACAGCTGTTGCTGAGTACTGCATTCTGCTGTACGACTTAGTTGCAGTTCCGAGGCAGATTGCTTATTTTAACTAATTAATCTAGGGAAAGAGATACATTCAGCAATCTGCACTGGAACATCTCCCAAAGGTCCTCAGCAAGGAGTTACCCTGAGGTCGTGGAACCCTTCCAAGGTGGAGCCTAATGAGAGGTCCCCAGATAATTGGGGGTGTTTCTGCAAATAAGCCTATGGGATTCCATTCTTTTCTTTCCGTTTTTTTCCATCCGGCTTAGGTGAGCAGTTTTGCTTTACTGTGTGTTTCTGTCCTGCTGTGCTGCTGTGCTGACACTCTGGAACACTCCAGCCATGGTATCTCTGCAGGACTTTGGTATCTCTGCAAGTCTTTATTGCCCATCACTCAGGCCCCGTAAGGCTGGAGGAGACAGTAGACCAACCTCTTGTAGTGTGCACTTCCCAAATTCAGCATCAACGTTTCCTTAGCCTGTGCTTCTGTCTCACTGAAGCCCACTGCCTCCTTTGGTGAAAACTTGCTCCATACACAGAGGTGCTTGTAGACTGCAGCCCTTGATGCTGAATTTTGTGTGTTTTTATGCACAAATCTCTGTGAGAGAGGAACCTGATCAACAGGACAGACTGGAGAACTCGTGAGCACTGGACAGGAAGGGGTCACAGGAGAGGGGCTGGCAGGAGACTGTGTACCTGACTTGGATCCCGCTGAGTGCTCACAGCCTGCAGTCACTGTTTGGCTCAGGATCACTTGGCTTCATGTCATATTATTTCCTCTGCGCCTGAGCTGGTGAGGATAATTGCGCTGTATTCTGGACACTTTATCCATGAATAATTAGGGGTAACATTCAGACATAATAAACATCAGTGAAATATTCTAGCTTACTTAAAGTAAAATGCACATTAAAGGCCAACTTTAATAGTCTATAAACAACAAATTGTTTATCCATAAAATATTCTTTTTCAGAAAAGTTTTAGAGTGCATGAACGCATGTGCATGGTTTCACATATATGTTTCACATATGTGTTACAATATACATAGTATATCAATATCCTGTTTAGCAACATTTCCCCAAGAGGTTACTATGTGTGACTATTATAAGAATGATTAAATGTTCCAGTAAATAGAAACTGAAGACATACAAAGGTGGAAAGATAACCAAGAATCTGGACACAAAGTTAATTTCATTGATTGTTCATTTGTACATAAGGGCTCCCTGGATGTTAATTACAAGTATTACTTTATTATTTGAGTAGATGAAGCCCCAAGCAGTGCAACTCAAATTTAGAAGGTTTTCTGTACATCCTCCTATACTGAGAGAGATTGCCATCCTGTTTCTTTACAGGCAGAACCTTCCATTGTCTGTGCAGACCTGTATTTCAGATGTTTGTGTGTAATTCACCTAAATGCTTTGGATATTTTCTAGAAATAAAACAATGTGAGCTACTACCAAGTTTCTCCCTTCCCCTACCAAAAACGTGAGGAAAAAAAATGAGTTAACACGTGTTGGAGACAAGTTATATACATGGGAATGAGGCAAGTTATTCATAAATGAAAGCAAGGTTGCTGGGCCCAAGAGTTTGACTGTCATCCTGACATCATCTACAATCTCCTGGAAAGACGGTCATAATGAGAACACACGTGTGTCAATCAGGTTGGCTTTGGGAATGTCTGTGGGAGATTGTCTGGATTGTTAGTTGACGTGGAAAGGCCCATCCTCAGGGTGGGAGGTTCCATTTCCTGGACTGGACCCTGAACTGTAGAACAGTGAAGAAAGCCAGCTGATTTTAGCTATCCAGCCAGTGAACAAGCAAGGACACACGTGTCTTCTCTTTGACTGTGGCTGTGACATACCTCGTTTCCTGAGTCCCAGCACTGACCTCCCTGAAATGGTGTAGTGTAACATGGAATTATTAACCAAATATGCCCAACCCTCCTCTAAGGTGCTTTAGGTCAGATTTTTGTATGTTTGTTTTTGTCTTTTTTTACAGCAACAGAAATGAATCTAGAAGTGTACCAGGAAAGTATATGTAATTACTAACATAGCAAAGAAGAAAGTAACCTCTCTGAGACACAACGTAGGGTATCTGCTTGACCATCTTTAAAGGCTGAATCTGTCACTGACCTGTGGGTACCATTACAGATAGTTGATAGTGAAAATAACATGTAGAGAAAGAGAACATCTGATGGGGTTAGCATAGAATGGTATTTACTAAGTGGCAAGTGCCTCTCCTTTTTCCCCTTCCCTGCCTCCCACTTTCTTCTACTCCTCTTCTTTCTCTTCTCTCTTTCTCCTGACACCCTGACAGCTACAATGGGGATTACTCATTACATTTCATCACAAAAAGTGAATTACAAGTGAGATCTAGTAAAAAATATAAAAGACAGACAGAGATGGGTTAAAAGTGTGAAGCTTCCAGCTTCCCAGGACATGGGGCACATGCTTAGGAGTGCAGGCACCAGAATGTGACAGTTTTTCCATGTGTACCTTTTTTCTTCCTCGGGCATCTCTGGGGACTTGGAGAACTTCTTGGTCTTTTCTGTTGGGAAGATCTAGCTAGCAAGTCAATACTATTAGGACAAAACTGAAGCCTTAATTAAATGTCACCTTCAATGACAATGTAGGCTTGTTCCTTTGAAGGGGAGAATTTTACCCTGTGATTCTGGAAAATAATTATGTCTGTTACAGGAATTCAAACTTCAAGGATCTGATGATTGCATTTTAGATTTTATTTAAAATAATTTTCTTATGGACAATGAAACTAGCATTTTCTTCTTCGGACAGAATGATCACATGACACATGTGAACATTTCACTTGATCACACTGGATATGTTTATCTTTCCTTTTACGCTGTAAAAAGTGAACGCTGGACCCTTAGCAGTAAGACAAAGTTGAAGTTTTAAACGTGTTCAACTCAATTACATCTTCCTGGATCATGATGAAGCAGCAGAGAAATCTCTGTTAATAGCCTGAGGTTTTACAGACTATCCTGGCACTCTTGATGAGTTTAGAGTTTAAGAAGGACATTTTAATATTTCAGTGTGTTCCAGCTTTCTGGCCAACATGCAAGTATCTGTCACAATGGAAAAAAGGGGAGCTGGATCAAGGCTAATGAGCTTTGAACTCTGCAGTAGGAGCTTTGGGGCTCCCATTCCTGTGAGCCACTTACCTGGCAAGTCTGAGTGACCAACCCAAGGAAGGGCTCTGCCTTTTCAGATTTTAGTTTAGTCACTATATGGATTTGTGAGCTCAGAAAATACAAGTACTGCTCACTGCAAAGTTTGGCTGTTCACAGGGATTCCTCAGATATTTTTGTACTTGTAAAGAAATGGCACATTTATAGGAGAAACCAATAGAAGTTCATTATTTGGGTGATTCTGGAGGGCAATTATAATAAAAAGTTAGTAAATAACTACTGTGCTTGTTATCTGTAATCTATATCATAGTGCATGTTGAGACAATATAGTATCAACATATTAACACATGACACAATCTAGACTCACCCAAGGAGCGGATCTCAATGAGAGACTGTAGTTCAGGTTTCCTGTGGCCATGTATGTGGGGATTCAACTTGATTACATTAATTGATGTGGACAGGTTTTCCAATCGTGGGTTCTAGACTAAGCTTATGCATAAAGATTTGAGCAAGAAGAGTTGTTCCAAGAAGGGATGTACAACCTTAATTGTTTTGAATGCTTGGACAACATGAAGAAAGCACACCAGTCTCCTGAAGAACTAGATTCCCTGGGCGTGGGTCATGGATGGTGGTGTAAGAGTAGAGGAAGAAATCTGAGTGCACGTTTGCCCACTTTTATTCCTCTCTGCTCTTCATTAGCTATGTTTACTGAGCAACCGTGTAATGGTGTAACCAGTTGCTTTAAATTCCTGCCTAGACTCTCTCAGTAATGGACTGTAACCTGAAACTGATCCCAACCAAGCCTTTCTTTCTCAAAGTTGTTGTTTCAGGGTACTTTAGTAATGCTATCTGGAAAGAAAATAAAAACAACCACCATGTAAGCTATTAGTAAAGTCAATTAACTTAACCTTTACAAAAGTTTTGAAGTTGTTATTATATTATGCCCATTTTAGAAATAAACCCAAACCCATGACTTAGACTTCCCCAAATAAAAATCTGATTTTCAGCTAGCTAGGATTCCTCTTCCCAATGTCCTCAGCCCTTAGACACTCAGTTGTGTTTCTGTGATGGAATGCCCACTAGTAATAACTTAAGGGGAGATTAATTTTGTCTCAAACTTCAAATGATTCAGTTCATTATAGTGGGGAAGTCATGATAGGGCTCTAACTAGGCACGAAATTCCAAAGTTTCTTGACCATCTCAAATATCACCACCAACCAAGAATCAAGTGTCAAAAACATGAGTGTATGTTGGACATTTCAGGTTTAAACAATTACAGTGTGGTGTGGCTGGGCTTTGGTCAGTGGATACAGCTGGAAGGATTGTGTGGCAGTTTCAAGGAATGTGACCTAAAGAACATTCCTGTTCCACTTCACTTTCAATCACACCAATCCTCACTCTTCTCCTCCTCTAAGATAGCATGACAGAGATTTGCATCCTAAGGCTCTAGAGACCATTCCGAATCTTGAGGAAGAGGTTCAATGCTTAGGACTACAAAGGTACCCTTGAGACCTCCTGAAGCCAAATCTTTATGCTATTCTTTTAAACCGCACGCAATCATATGACAGAGCCAATCTTAACAATAGGAGCATATTGTCTAAATGCACATCAACATTAAATGAAACATCGCAGCTTTCCCACCTGGAGAGGCCCAAGCCAATTGTCACTGTGTCACACTAACCTCAGGAGAAAGGTGTTCCTTTCTCAACAGCTTTGGGTGTGTAAGGTAGGTATACTTGGTTCTTGAAGACAGTGGATATCATTTCCAGTTAGTCTGCTCTAATTACATTTGACTAGGACAGATAGCAAATTGGTTCTAGACTCTAAGCACACACAAATGGTGTGATGGTTTACATATGGTTGGCCCAGGGAGTGGCACTATTAGAAGGTGTGGCCTTATTGGAGGAAGTGTGTCATCTGGGGGTGGGCTTGGAGACACTCCTCCTAGCTGCCTGAGGATGCTTAGTCTGTTCCTGGCTTCCTTTGGATGAAGATGTAGAACTCTCAGCTCCTCCTGCACCATGCCTGCCTGGATGCTGCCATGCTCTTGTCTTGATGATAATGGACTGCACCTCTGAACCTGTAAGCCAGCCTCAATTCTCAATTAAATGTTGTTATTTACAAGACTTACCTTGGTCATTTTGTCTGTTCACAGCAATAAAACCCTAACTAAGACAAATGGATTCTGGTTAAAGGGAAGAATCTCAAGAAGGTCTGTACAACCTTCAATTTTATTTTTTTTAATCTTTGGATAATGTAGACGAGGAATACCAAAGCTCTTAAAGAATTACATCTGCATGAAAATGATCTCCATCTGCCCTGGCCATTTGTGTGAAGGAAATGCCCTTGGAGACCTTGCTATGTGGCTGGGTCTGTGTCTGTTCAGGAAGCTGCATTGCTGGGGGTTACATATGCATTACATCACCCACACAGTTCAGATGGGGGAATCACATGTCAGTTCTTTGGCTGTTTAACGTAAGTGTGGGTCTTAATTATCTGCAGAACACTCCAGTGCTATTCCCTTCACTAATCAATAAAACAATTATTAGGTGCTTTCTCGCTGCAGATGATGAAGCACGGAGCATGGGAGACAACTTGACTTCATGTTCCACCATTTCAAAGAATTAATAAAAAAACCTATTAAGTTCATAAGAGCCCATCAGAGATACATGATAGTTATAACTATTGACAGTTTTATATATGTCAACAATCTTGCACTATACTAGAAAAGTATCATTTATATAACAATAAAAAACAACAGTAACAAGATAAACCAAACCAGGGCTAGAGAGATGTCTCATGGGTAAAGGTGAATGCTGCCAAGCCAGAGGACTGGTCTTTGAGACACATGTGATACCAGGGGAGGAATGACTGACTCTAGCTGCTCTATGACCTTCACAAGCATGCCTTGGCACATGTACATACATACATACATACATACATACATGCATAAACAGAGAGAGAGACACAGAGAGAGACAGAGACACAGAGAGAGAGACAGAAACACACAGAGAGAGACACAGAGAGAGAGTAAATCAATTTGTTAAGGGAAAAAAGAATAAATTAATTCAACAAAGCAAAGTCATAACAACCCATATAAACAATCCCAGCTTTTAGAAGGAAAATTTACATTCATAGCTCTATAAAGGGTGATCTAAAGCAATACCAGGATATATTATATTTCTCTGTGTGATGGTGACTATCGCAAAGGATTGTGTTTTATAAATTAATTTTCTGGTGATATCATTCTTATCAAAGTTATATTAGAATTTTATGAATAAAATAACTCCAAGGTTCCAACTACTAAAAGAATCTGAATAAAAGTAGCCCTGAGTTTGAAATTATAGCTCAGTGATTGAGGACTTACTTGGAGTACATAGGCTCTGTTCTTTTTACATAAGAACAGCTTGTAGGGGTGAGGGATGGAGCAGAGACAGGGGTTGGGGAATGAGTGCAGTGGTTAGGAAAGTAGACAGTTGCAGGTGGTATTGCTAGAGGGTGATTGGAAGAGGGAGCACCTTCATGGAAGCAATGGGAGAAGGGGGAATGGGACTGGGGAAAGGGGATAACATCTGAGATGTAAATACAGATAATATTCAATTAAAAATATATATTATTATTTTATTTTATATATGTGGGTGTTGTTTTGTTTGTATTTGTATCTGTGTACTGCATGCATACCTGATGTCCACAGAGGCCAGAGGGCCAGAAGAAGGCACCAGACCTCTTGGAACTGGATTTACGGGTGGTTGTGAGTCACCATATGGATGCCGGGAGTTAAACCCAGATTCTCTAGAAGAGCAGCAACAAATGCTCTTGACCTGTGAGCCAGCTCTCCAGCCCCCAGAGAAGAGTTTTGCTTTGGTGGCTCTAAAAGACTTAAGCCATGAGTTTAATACTAAACATCTGTGTTTGTTTGGCTCTGCATCTGGATGTGTGATTACCTCTGGGCTGTGGCCTGTATGTGGAATCAGAAGACAACTTGAGAGTCGGTTTTCTGCTTCCATGATGTAAGATACTCAGGATTGAATTCAAATCATCCGCTTGACAGCAAGCACCTTTACCTGCTGAGCTACCTTGCTGACCTAGAAAACATTATTACTTTAAAAAATATTATCCATGTTTACTTTATATGTGCGCATATATGAGTGCTTTGCCTGCACACATGTATATGGACCACATACATGCCTGGTGCCTGAGGGAGTTAGGTCACCTAGAACTGCAGTTACCGGCAGACATGAGCTGGGTGCTAGGAACAGAACCTGGGTCCTCTGAAAAGCAGCAAGCGCTCTGAACCACGGAGCCATCTCTCCAGCTCCCACCTCTCAGCCCAACATTCTTGCTAGTAATCTGGTCAGGCTTCTGACAAATCCTAATGCAAATTCCCTCCATGCTCTTCTTCCCTGGGCCTCGGTAGATTCTCCAAAACAAAGTTTCCAAGAGACTAAGCCTCTTCTGTCCCTCGGTGACAGGGTCTGTCTGTTGACAGGGTCCATACCTCCAAATGTTCTTTCCTGAAAGGAAACAGAGGTGAGTGGAGGAATAGCGTCCTCAGGCCTGAAGCAGAGAAATCAACCGATGAGTCTTTTCTGTGAGGACATAGGAAAGAGTTAGGAATGTCCCCCGAGAGTAACCAAAAGTGAGGCCCCACTGTGAACAGCCGCAGTGAGCATCACGCAATCAGAGAGCATCACGCAATCAGAGAGCATTGGGAATAAGATGACCAAGTCTTTGCTGAGACCGAGAGACCCTAAAGGAGGAAGAAACCTAGAAGAAAGCCTCGTTTATTTTGTTGTCCTTCTCTGTACATTCCATTAACTTTCAGATGAAAACTGCTAAGTACAGAAAGAAGCATGATCCGAGAGAGCCGTCGAGTGCCACTGAGATCAAAACATGGATGGAAACGCTCGCGTTCAAAATCCATTGAGTAGCAGCTAGTTACATGGTCTTAAGTCATCTTCTCACAGACTACGAATTAACAGTTATAAAATCGACCCTGAACCAGAGACCTTTGGCCAACAGCAACTTAAGTGATGCAAGTGTACATCCCTAAAATGGAACCAGCTCAATCCATTGCCTGAAACCCACCAGGGAGCAAAGACCAGAAAGAAGTGACTGGAAGGGCATTGCGGGGTGGAGGCAGCAGCAGGGGCGGCAGCAGGGGCAGGGGCAGGGGCAGCGGCAGGGGCAGGAGCGCAGCAGCAGGGGCTGCAGCTGGTTGGTCGGCAGCACAATCAGTCTGTGTTCTCCTAGGAACTCTGCTTCCTTCACATCTTTCCCATTCAATAAATCTTCTCGTTCTGCTGATTTCACCTCTGAAATATTATTAAAATCCATCCACCGCTCCCGACTCTGCGACATCATCTCACCTAATTGCTAAAACACTTGCTGGCTGAGTTCCCTTGGACCCACGCTTCACAGGTTAGCCTGAGCGATCTGTCTACAACATAAATCCGATCAGACCATGCCACTTTCCTGCGGCGAGGGTCTCTGCGGCCCTCAGTGTTAGCGCATCTCTGTGGACACAAGTCCATCCAAAAAAGCCCACCCTGACATGGCTTTGCCTTCTGTCACCTCCTCCTGACCTCTGTATTCCTCCACTTTTGTCACCAGTGTATATACTTGTGACTTGCTGACTTTGCTGTCTCTGAGCTGAGGAATGCTCTGGCTTTTGTTGTTGTTTTATGTTGTTTTAAATAAGATTTCTTGAATTTATTTTTCGTTTATGTATCTTTGCATGCACATGTGCCTGCATGAATTTATGTGCTCTATGTGCTTAGGGGTCCATAGAGGTCAGACCAGTCCCTGGAACTGTGTACTAATTGTGGAGGAAAACCAAGTGACCTTCCCATGGACCCTGGACCCTGGCTGAGTGGTGGAGGGTATCTAATGGTGACAATCTTGATAGTCACCTTCTGTCCATGTAGCATAGACTTGAGAGTATCTTTGCACGTAGGAAGAGAAGGGCATCTCTGACTGTAGGTGCGATTCATCAGAGTCAAAGCTGTGTGTTATACATCTGAATAGATATGGTGTTCATGAAGAATAAAGGAAAAGATCAGATTTCCCCTCTATCGTTCTGTACCTTACTCTATCAAGATAGGGTCTCTTTTAGAACCTGGTGCTAGGATGGCAGTCTGTAAGCTCCAGCAATCCCCCTGCCTCTGTACCCTCACACTTCCAGTGCTGAGGTTACAGGCGCAAACACATAGCTTTCTACATGTGTTTTGAGATTCTCAACTTAGGTCCTCAGGCATTTTCAACCAGCTGAGTCATCACCCCAGCCCTCCGCACCTCTTAAAGTTCCCACTGCAAGCACAACCTATCACCTGTGTAGCAGGATTGTAATAGAGATACAGCACAGGGTCTAATCATGAGGAGGTATCAGAGCAACTTCAACTGAGAAGCAATCAGTGGAGTGGCCAATAGAGACCTTTCAAAAGTATGCAACCCCAAAAAGGCCAAGACAGCATTGTAGCCTACAGGGATCTAAGAGGACATGACAGCTCAACGAGATCCCGGCCCCACACTGTGTTCTGGCTCAGGAAACATGTCATGAGTGGGAAAACTGGCAAAATGCAAACAACGCCTGTGAGGAGGTTAATTGTAGAGGAAAAAGGGGTCTCCTAGCAACCGGTTGTTGTGGAAGAAAACAACTGTTTGCAAACACATCAAAGTGCCTCATAAATGCAACAGATATGAAATGGAACATGACATGTAAGGTGGTTGAAATGCTAAGTTTTCTCCATAAGTTGAAACGAGGTCTGCAACATGTCTGCTGGTTGCCAGCGTGTTGAGAGTCTAATAACATCCCCTACCCTCAAACACACACTGGTGATTTTCTCCTTTTCCCTGGGATGTTACCAGAATCTATGGTGTGTGTGGTCTAGGCTGTCCACTAGCTGTGTGCTGACTGTTGGTCCTTCTACTTAGTGCATTGCTTCCTGAGATTTGGGGAGGCCCTGGGATGGGGTCTTACAGTCCAGCTTGCATCTGTGGCTGGGTTAGGAGCTCTTCGGTACATAAATCCCCCATTTCCATGTCTACAGGATTCATAAAGCTATTGTCATCCGAGGTTTTGTTAGGGTTGGGTCCTTGGGTACAAATGAGGTTATAAATTATGTAATATGCAGTGTTCCACCCTCCTCCCTATTCTCTGGTGTGTCATCACCTCTTAGAAAAGGTCCCTGAAGGTCAGGATCATCACTGCCTCAGCTCAGCCTGCAACTTCTCTTCTGTGCCAGGAATCCTATATGACTGCTTATTTGTACATGTGTGTTTGTGTGTAAGTATGTGTGTGAATGTGTGTGCTGCCAAGTGTGTATGCTTGTTTGTGTTTATGCACGTGTACCTGTGTGTTCATATATATGTTGGGTATGCATTTGCATGCATGTGTGTACGTGTGTGTGTGTGTGTGTGTGTGTGTGTGTATGTGTGTGTGTGTGTGTGTAAAGAGCTGTGTATAGGACGAGCTTCAACTCCCCATCTTCACATCTCCGAAGTGCTTCCTGAGTTGTTTCACCCTAGATTTTATGCTCACCGAGCTGACCACTTCTGGGAAATATTGATTCCAATTTAACCCAATTTAACCTCACGAAGTATAATCTACTATGCACGTAGGAGAGAAAGTAATATACCAGCCACCCATTTGAAATGCTAGTGTTCACGTTAGTTGAAAACTGTCTCATGGTCTTTTTCCTAAGGAGCAAGTCACACCAACAGAGGGCAGGGTAATGAGATTACAATGCATCTCTTGGCCAGAGCAGCCTTCCTCGGTACACATGATTTCACTTTATTTTTGAAGTACTTTTTCAAAACAAATAATACATGCACAAAATAATTGGATTAAGCAAGACTTTGAAGTTATTACACTTGCAAGAACTTGAAAGTCATAAATAGCATTTCTTTTCAAAATACTACTAACTCAGGGTTTTCAAGTTTACCTTCCCACTAATTAATGAGTCTTCCCCCCTCCTCCCCCCAAAATAATCTAGGGGCCAGATTTTTCTTTTATGACTCACTTCCTGCATTCTAATGATCCAAAGAGGTTATTTGAATTTATAATATTTTATTCATAGAATAATCAGGAGGGCAATTTATTCAGGGGTGGGGTACTTGGCCCACACACCTCTTACATTTTTGGAAATAGTGTGTCCCCTATTAAGAATAGTCTAAAGGAACCCTCTCAAACTACCCATGACTAAGCCTGAGCACATTGCACACTTTTTTCCTAAGTGAATAAGCCAAGTGTGTTTACTGGCCATCCAACACCTTGCCCTGCTGTCTGTGGTTGATCGAGCTGGTACGGCCAGGCCAGTTGTCCGCCTCATTCAAATGATGAATGGCTGTGAGGCTGTGGTGTCATCTTCCTCTCAGACACTTGAGGAAATCCTTGCTTAAGTCACCACACTCCAGAAATTTCCCTTGACAGCATAGCTACAGGAAAGAGAACCTTTCTTGGAGGTTGATAGAAATCAGAGGCTCCAGTGCGTAAATGCATCTTTCTGGATGAGAAATGTATGGAGCAAATTTTGAGCGTGGATTCAGAGCTGCCTCCCTTCCATGCGCAGACAGGGATGACTGTTAAAACTGACCTCAGAGACAGCCATCTTCTCCAATGCTTGTCATGCTTCTGATGATGAAGAACAAGGAGACTGCATGCTGTCCCTTGCCACTTCTCTATCGGCTCCATTTATAGAGACCATGGCACTAGCACGGTTGAGTTTTTTGCACTAGCAAGGCCTAGTTACAAGGCATAGATGTTGCTGTGAAGCCATTTTACACACATGATTGACATTTAGGATCTTTTGACGTTAAAAGATTAGTTACCCTGGGTAACGGGCTGAACCTTGTACAATAGGATGATGGCCTTAACAGCAAAGAGTGGCATTTTCACAGAAGAAATTCTGTCTCACAACCAGAATACCCTGAAGAGGAGCACACAGGATATCTGAGAACATCAAACTTCTTGTTCTATCTGTCTATTATCTATATATCTACTTATCTAGATACCTATCTATCTATTTAGATCCTATCTGTATGATATGTCAATTAAATATCTAGCTTATATTTATTGTCTGTCATCTATCTAACATACATGTACTATCCATCATCTAAATTTACCTTCATCTATCTATCTATATCTACTTGTCGTCTATCATGTATCTATAATCTATCTATCTATCTATCTATCTATCTATCTATCTATCTATCTATCTATCCATCTATCATCTACTAATCATATATCTAGCATCAACTTATCTCCCTATCTATGCTATCGGTACCTTTTCTGACTAATATACTCATTGTAGATCTTCCTCCCCCCTTTCTTTTTATCTCTTTTCTTTCTTCCTCCCTCCCTCCCTCCCTCCCTCCCTCCTTCCTTTATTCTACATGGATTCTAGGAAACTCTTTAAAGCCAAGCCGTGAATCCTTGAGAGGAAGCGATGATAGGGAACAGTGTTCAGGACCTTGTTATGTTATGAAGGGTCCACACTCTGCTGGGTAGTTAATTTCTGTTAGCTGTTCTGGGGTCAGTTATAGTGAAGTAGAAGTTATACTTCTAGATGGGCACACCCTTTCTCCACACTGCAGAAGCAGCTTATTCTTTTCCAGTAGCATATTCCCCACTCAGGCTAATTTGGGAGAGTACACTTGAATGTGAAAACAGACATTTTTTCTTTGTAAACTTTTATTATAAACATGCGTTGCTACTGCAAATGGTGACAATAGGCTTTGACTTTCTCTTTCCCTTTTCTTTATTTCTCTCCCTTACCCCATCTTTCTCTCTTTCTTTTGTTTTTTTTTTTTTTTTTTTTTTTTTTTTTGTATTTTTTGCTCTTGACTTTCTGCTAGAATAGAAGTGCAAAGCTAATGAGTTCCTCCATGGTGTCTTTGTGAACTAGCTCTTGCCATGAACAGATAGGTCTGCGATGAAGCCCATAGGTGACCAGTCAGTCACCCAATGCCAGCTTAACTACCAGGCCTGTTCAACATTGGTCAGTCTGCAACAGGCACTTACTAGATCTAGCTGGTTGTGTTACTGTCATTTAGACCCTGCTTAACTTTTAAACTTCTTAGTCCAGTGACAGACAAGTTTATTTTCACCGAGAATGAATTTGAACATTTATTATTATTTCTCTGTCTAAAAATAAGGAAGTACCTCAAACATCCCCCATTCCCAACAGTGTAAAAATAAGTAAGATAGCATGTGAGCTTGTGACTTCACCCGTAAAAATTTATGGTGCCTCGATTTATTCTTCTCAATTTTAAGAGTTAATGTAACTTCTTGAAAACTCGTTGTGAAGAGCAATGCGGTTAAGCGAGGGTTTGTCTCTGCTGAAATGTGAGATTTGCTCACACAAAATCAAAACGGATCATAAAACAGCCACCGACACCTTTTGCCAATTGTCTGTAGAAGGAAAGCCCTAATGGCACATGCAGAATCTGACTTTGCCTCATGCCCCAGGGAGGCTTTTGGCTTTCGGATTCTGTATCTTTGCTGCCAAATGCTAAAGCCAAGTGCATTGCTTTAGCTTTAGACACATTTTCATCAATAAAACTTCTTATAAAACAGATCCTGAAGATGCTAAACTTATCTGCCAAATATCCAATTAATTATTTTACATCCTTGTTGAACAATGAAATAATTTATGATGGTAAGTATTTTACCATCACAAATAAATGCTCTGCAAACCACAAGGTCTACCTTTCAATTAGGAGGACAGATCACAATTAGGGATGAAAAGAAGCCATGCTGTGTGTTGGAAATTCCACCCCCCCAAAGAAATAAAATTCCCAGGAAATAATGACCCAGCTAACTTAAGAAAGTTGGGCTTTTAGAGAAATAGATTCTTCTAAAAGGGAAAAGTTTAAGCATAACCCAGATTCCTGGACTCTTAAGTGTCTCCCTTCCCCAAAGGCCTTCTTCTCATAATTGTAGCCAGCCAGTGTGGATTCTCTTGCCCACCAAGCTTTGGAGTGTGTTAACCCCAGTTCTGACATTGTCTGCGATTTCTCCCTGCCATTGACAGCCATAATTTCCAGTGTTGGGTCAATGGGAAATGGTGCCTCTAACTTTGCTTTTTCCAGAGAAGAGGAAAATGTGAACTGAGGCATGCATTTGATTTGGCAAATTCAGTGAAAAAATTTTTTCAGTGCAGGCCAGGGGACTAAAAGGAAACCCTGTAGAACATGCTTCGGATCCCACAGGGCTCTTTGTATCTTAACATAAGCTGACACTGTCAGACTGTGTGGACCATGCCATAGTGTCCTATTTATTTACCCAGAATGAAACCACCAAGCTGCAGAGAAATGTATCAAGCAGGCAGCCAAGGCAGAACAAAAATGCCCTCCAGGTCCAGTGGAAGGGGAAATAGACCCCTCACTCAAGGATGAATAATCTGTAAACCCATTCAAGGGAAAGGCATGGAAATGTCAATGTCTTGCACCCGTCTCAGATGTTATATTGACATGAAGTTTGGATTTCAAGTCTCGAAGTGCCTTCCTGCCAAATTCATTCTTCCTGCAATGATGGGCTGAAACCTATGAGCCTTATTCCTCACAGTTGATTTTGGTCAAGGTGTTTACCACAGAAGCCAAAAGCAAACTAGAACAGAACTTGCCTCTAAGACAATGACAGGTTGGTGTGACAGGCCCTGGCCATGTGGTGTTGGCTTGAAGTGTTTTGTGAGAGGAAGGTAGAGGACTTTGGAGCTTTGAGCCGAACAGTGACTGAGTGCTCAGACCTAAATATGCTGTTGTAGAAAACTAAAGGATGGATGCTGAGAGCAATACAGACCAAGATCTGCCTTGTAAAGGTTAGAAAAGAATCTGAGAGTTTCTCAACAACTTCATAGAGGTGAAACCTTTGCTTTACAGGGACAATGATGCTGGAACTAAAGGACAAATCATCATCAATAAGAGACCTACAATATTAAGGTGCAATCTTCCAGGACGTCTTTCCTCAGGACCAGCACATAGAAGTTGTCATGCAGGGCAGCCAAGGCTGCACCTAAAGCTGTAGTACTGGTCTGAGTATTGAGAACTTCATGAGGAAGCCATTGGTGTTGATCACAGCACCAGAAACCAAACTAGAACAGGTTGTTATATAATCAGCATTTCATAGACCTAGTGGCTTTGACTCACAGGGGATGCCCACCCAGTTCTAGAGGACAAGAAAGAAAAGATTAAAGAGGCCCCAGGGGCCTGCTCAGGGCTATTTCCTGGTGCACCAATGAACCATTCATTCTCATAAGGCAGAGGGAAAGAAACAGAGATTGGTTGTGTCTCTCTATACGTTTTGAGAAAGAGTCTCTCTATGTAGCCCAGACTGGCCTCAAACTTACCATTCTCTTGCTTGCTATGAGCTGGAATTGTGAACTTGTGCTGTCATTAGATCTGGCTTCTTTGTCTTCTTGCAAGAACACTAATCTATCCACAAGGGCTCTACCCTCCTAACTAATTACTGAACAAAGCACTAGGCTGATGCATCTGATGGGTGCTTTGTGTGTGTGTGTGTGTGTGTGTGTGTGTGTGTGTGTGTGTGTGTGAATGTGTGTGTATGTGTGTGTGTATGGTGTATTCGTGTGTTTGTGTGTATACATGTGTGACAAATTTTCTATCTATAGCAACAGTGTAGGAAGAACAGAAGGTCCTCTGACAGAAGGAATCTTACACAAGCCAAGTATAGCTCCAACAAAGGCTTATCTTCACCCCTGCTGCTTGAATATTTTAGGTACTTTTATCCACACTCAGCACATGACCAAAGTCACATGATCAGCTTGTTGGGGCACATGTGACTATTCAGAAGAAGTGCCTATGTGACTCTCTATCAGAGAATGGAGCTAGGAGCTGGGAGATTGACTGATACATGGGACTGAGTCTAGAGAGGTTACTTTCCTAGGTAATTGATAGCTCCATTTCTGTGCTGAAATAACATCACTGCCTTAAGAAATCTGTGTCCTAATTTTGCTAGGTTTTTAAATTTTTTCCTTAAAAACACAAAAACAAAAACACATGGATGACTCTGACATTTTGTACGGGGAGGATAAGAAGCATTGGGGAGTCAGTTTCTGCAATTTCTCCACTCTCTAAAAGATTGTAAATGTCTCATCTTGAAGACTGAAGGGAGCGATGAAGTTAAGGAGAACCGCCATGTGGGTCCTGTTTTATCATTTACTAGATTTGGTGGCTCTGGGAAAGTCTTTTCATATCTGTGGATCTCTGTTTCTTCATTCTGACTATGGGAAAAGTGACTCCTACCTCACTAAACTGCTAATAGATGATGCCTGGAAGCCAATCAGACCATTCCTGGAACCTGAGGCCTAGTCTGTAAAGCGTGCCTTACCAGCAGACCCTTTGCAATGGGTGTTTCTTCTACATGCAGCCGCCAGTTTTAGATATTCAGCTGTGTCCTATAGTGCATGTTCTCTCTCTCTAGCATATTCTTTTTCTCTCTATCTCTCTCCCCCTTTCCCACTCCCTCTACACCTCCCTCTGCTTTCCTTCTCTCTCTTCCCTCTCTCTCTCCCCTCTCTCTCTTCCCTCCCTCTCTGTGTGTACTGTGCTTGTTTGTGTATATATTATCCTTTCCTACCAGACTTTTTTCAGCATATTTAAACCATTCTGCATGCCTCTAACTCATGTGTGAGCATTTCACTAGCTTCCCATTTTTACATAGTATTATCTGTTCTTAAAAAACCATTTTTCTCTATGTATGTTGTATCTATGTTTGTGTGCTCGAGGATGTGTGTATTGACATGTGTGCATGCCACAGCACACATGTGGAGGTCAGAGGACAACCTTTGATGTTGGTCTTCACCTTACATCTAGACGGAGACGGAGTCTCTTGTTAGCTGTTGTGTAGCTCAGCTTAGCTGGCCTGTGGGATTTTAGGGATTCTCCTGTGTCTACTTTCCATTTCAGATTAGAAGCACTGAGGTTACAGATGTGTGCCACAACATCTAGCTTTTCGTGAGTTCTGGGTATCTGAATCCAGGCACTCAGGTTAATGCAGAAAGCTTGGGCTTTGTCACTGACCTGCTAGCATTATTGTTTTTTAAATTAGTTAGTTGCTAATTAATTTTTAACTTCAGCTAGCACAAGGGGCATGTAGGGACCCACCTGTTAAAGTTTCAATAAAGATTTCACTGTCATGGCTGGTGATATTTAAGAAATTGCTATATTCTAAGATAGCAAAGACTTTCTCCCCAGGTGTTCTGGAGTTTTGTGGGTTCAGCTTCTAAGCACTGCCTGGGATTGGTTTGACTTGCCATACTGTATGGTGTAAAAAGTCAGACACTTTTGCATATGGACATTCAGTTATCTCAGCATCTCCAAAACTGAATTATGTTAACACCTTTGTTGTAAATCAATTGCCCATGTATGTATAGGGTGTGATATACTTCTAGATTCTCCATCTTTTGATAGACATATAATCTTTGTGCACTGCCAACTGCAGCACAGTCTTGGATATTACAGCCTTGCAATTGATCCTGGAACTTGAGGTCGTGAACCCTTCAAATTAACCCTTATTTTCCAAAAATGTATAGGCTTTTCCCTATACATATTAACATCATAAAATATCCAAATAATCAAATAAATATTAACATCAGCTTCTCATGCTCTTCTGAATAAGTATGGGAGTGAATGAGATAGCATGAAGTCCGCAGAAATTTTTAAAAAGTCTCTGGCTTTTCTAGTGTCTCTGGTTTGAAATATTAGTGTGCTACAGTTTATTATAACTGAAGATGAAGCCATGTTTGCGACTCTCTGACAAAGCATGCGCATTAGAAAGTTATTTCTGCAGTACAATTTTGTCTTCCATATCGTAGGAGTTTTGTCATATCTGACTTTGTACAGCATGGGAAAAATAACTGAAAGTATGGGCTAAGACCTTGTATGAAGAGATAGGGTCTAGTAGGACGAGTTACCTTGTCAGTTCAATTCCCTGCACATGCATCTTACATTCAATAACCTGCAAATGCAGCTCACACTCCATTCTTATTTGTTTCTGTATTATTAATTTTGGTGATGTTCTGATAGCATAACTGTCAAAGGTAACTTAATGACGAATTTGTTTTGGCTCATAGTTTTAAGAAATACAGTCCATGATGATGGGAAGTGTGTGAGTTGAAGGCCTGAGTGTGAAGACATGAGTGAATGTAAAGGCCCGAGTGTGAAGCCTAAGTGTGGGAATCTGAGGTAGGTGGTTGGAGTGTGTCCATGGTTAGGAAGCAAGGAGAGACAAATACTGATGCTAGACCTTCTCCCGCCTTTCTTTCTGTTCATCCCCACCCCTACCCACCTTAGGCAGCTCTGGATCTTTGAGAGTCAATATTCACCACCACACTTCAAACTTGCCTCTGGCCCTGCTAATATCTCAGTCTTCGGTTTGTTTGGTTCATAACTTAGGATTTGTGTTCCCGTGCAGATGGTTTATTAATCTACTTTACTCCAAGGTGCTCTCAGATGATATTGGGTTCGAGTTACCCCGTAGACCAAGCTGCTAATGTGTTAAATGGTTTGTTTAAAAAGACTCTCCTAGATTTTGAGTCACAAGTGGTCTAAGATGAAACATTTATATTTTTATCAAGGATCTTAGCAACCATAAGATACTCTGAGGGGTACCCAGGGTTCCTGCTGTATGGACTACAACCTGTAGCTGCATTCCTTGGTATCTGATAACTTCAGTGGCTCAGCTCTACTGTGCCCGGGGCCTCAGAGCTCTCACTGTGAGTTTAGTTTATGAGGTTTTGTGCTATTTGAGGTGATCCTCACCCTCTGGGGGAAAATAATCAGAGGATTATATAGAATTATCTCCCCCAAAGGCTGTGAGGACATAGTCCATTATCCACCTTAGGTGGCAGTATGGCCAATTATGTGACATTTCGTCTTTGCTACTCTCTGACTCAGACTATTAAGAATGTGAAGTGAAAGCTAGAAACACCTGTCATTGATTGGCTGAGTTCTTCCTAGGCAATCTGGAAAAGCCTTTTTCATTTAATACATACAGTCTCCTCAACACTTTAAGCTATTATTCAGATCATTTCTCGTCTTCATTTTATACTTAGGACTGTGATCTGTGCCAAGAAGACATTTTTGTATTCCCCTGTCCCCTCTCTACCAGCACTGGAGGAATGTCAACATGAAAGAAGACGGGAGATTATTTAGGGTGGCCCGAGGGGTAATAAGTAGGATTAATGGGATGAAATTGAGCAAAGGAAAATTTAAAGTGAACACTGGGAACATTTTCCAAAGATTGAGATCAGTGATTCTGTGGAATTAAGATCCCGGGGGAACTTGTGGGAGCCCCTTCTACTTGAAAAAGTTCAAACCCGATCAGACCAAATATTTGAATATAATCCTACCTTGGCAGAGAGTAAACTTCTATGGCTGAAAGACGGAAAAAGTGACTTCATGGGTCTTTTCCATCCTGCCTCCTATGAGTCATGTGATATACGCTGTCATGCGTCATAGAATCAGCCAGACTCAGGTCATTCCCTATACATTTCAGCCACAAAATCCACAGTTCTGACTCCCCCCCCGCCCCCACACCCCAAAGAAATGACTACTGCAGGAGATGCTGAAATTTCTCTTGGGATTTATGGTTAGTTTATCATTGATTTAAACATCAGAATTGAATGTGGAGATCCATCAGAGAAGCTGAAGGTGTGTGGGGGGGTGCAGGGCTAGTAATTGAATGCTTGTCCTTGAACTCTGGGAGACTCTCAGCCTTGCCCTTTGTAGAGAGATGAGAACCTTCTCCTAGTAGGTGACAACTGTAGCTCCATTCACTGGTGTGGCTAGCCTAAGGGCTGTGATGGAGCTCTCTCACCTCTGATCTCTTGACCACACACACTCCATCTCCTGCTGTCTCTCCAAGGCTGGGGTTGGCTGTTCTCACAGCAATCTTCTACCTTATGAGAGACTTCCTGTGAAGCAGTCAGTCTCCCAGTCTTCCCCTGTTATGACTCCACTGCAGTCATCCCACATGGGACCCAAGATGTACTCATCAAATGTCATGGGCATCATCGTCATCATCATCAGTTGCCTTCTATCTCCATGGCAAGTTTAGAGAGCTGGGAGGGTTAGCTCAGTCAGGAAAAAAATGTTTTCTGTGTAAAAACAAGAACACAAATCCAATCCTCAATCCCTGTGTAAAATAGTCAGATGCATGGGCATGCTCCTGCAACACTAAGCCAGGAACATAGAGACCGAAGAATCCCTAAGGTTTGTTTTCCAGTTAGCCTAGCTGAGACAGTGGGTTCCAGGCAAGTGAGAGATCCTGACTCAGAAAGAAAAGTAAAGAGGGATTGAGAAGCAATCCTGATATTGATCTCTTGTCTCCATATACACTAGTGACATGTGCACATATACCCTCCCCAACACACGCACACATAGGCACACTGGACAATTTTTAAATGTCCAAATCGATAAAATGCATGGCTGCTTTGGATTAAGCAAAAGGAAAGCAAGATCCAGAATCCCTGAGAACTGTCATCTTGGCCACCGCCCTGGTTTGTCCCTTTCCCCCAATGCTCCACCAAGGATCGGATAGAAAGCACTATGAGATACAGACTCAAACTCTGCTTCTAGGCTCTTAGCAATACTTCACAAAAATGGATACGGTAGCTGCTGTATCAGTGGGCCTGACAGAGCCCTGACCAGCCACCTGTCCTAGGCCTTGATGATGGATTACCTCCCTCCTCTCTCCCCCTCCTTCCCTCCTTTTCTTCCTCTCTCTCATCTTCTGTAATTTGCTGTGGGATGCTGTCTTTCTTTGTATGCTGGAAAGTGCTTGGGGAAGAGAACATCATAAGACAACTAGCGGGAAGAAGAAAAAAAGAAAGGAGGGAGGTAGGGAGGGAGGAAGGAAAATAAGGACATATTTAATTCTGTTTTACTTGTGGGGATCTGCTGTGTATGAGGGTTTCTCTGACAGCCAGGTAAATAATGATACTGGGTTTCAGTTCATTTCCTAAACCCTCACCTGACAATTTTTTCTAGTGCTTTCCATTTCTGGAGCAGAGTTTGGTCATGCCACGAGCTTGAGCATTGTGCCATAGTTCTATTCCACAGGTCACCTGGGTAAACTTGCATTTCTTCTTCCCTCCAGAGGTCAGTTCTGCCCTTAGGGAGAACTTAAAGTCTCTCCTTCATTTGGGTTCCTTTGGTTGTCTTGTGTGTTTATGAAAAGGGAGATAGAAAGCAGCTTTAAGTTAGGGACAGAGTTAACAAAGTGGGGCTTAGGAATGTTAGCCAAGTGAGACATCTGCTCACTAGACTTAGACTTGGAAGGACTACAGGTGATTCCTCCATTCCTGAATGAAGCAAAGGAACCTAAGGTCTTATCTGAGTCCCTACACTTAAAATAGAGAATTAGCTGGAAACTCAGTCCTGATTTCAATGTCCACACTTTTGGTTTATTTTACATTTTCAGGGAAATATAGGGCAAAAAGGATATTAGGAAAATGTGGCAGCTTTTAGAGAAAATTTAGTATAGATGTTTCCTTTGAGGGAGATCTTTTATAAGGCAGCCACAGAGAGTTCCATGAGGAGACATGGGGGACATGTGGATTACAAACATGCAAAATCCATATGAATAGGAGAATGGGGATAATGGAGGAATTTTGGCAGAAACATTTGCTTTTTCAATATAGTGTGTCTGTATATATATGTATGTATGTATGTATATATTATCAAATTTAAAACATTTGAGAAGCAATCCCAGGCACTTCAAGCAAAACCACAGGGTGGTTCATACAGTCTGCTAATGAGTTCCAATCCTTCAGTTGTGTGGTCTTTCAACTCCAAGGGTTATGCTTCAACCTGAGTTCTGCCTGTTTTATACATTTTGCAATCACTATGGAGACGAGATCTCATTCTGCAGTACGGGAACCTGACTCCCAAGAGTCAGCATTTAGCCAAATGGCTTCATTGTATTTTGAAGTTTAGTCCATTTACAAATAAATTAGGTTATACAGTGCCTTTGTAATGTACATCAGGAAAAATGAACAGCCAGCTTAAAATAGATTTTCTTTTCTTGCCAAGTGTATTATGTGAAGAATTTGCTCCATCTGGCAGGATGGACCATGTGGTCGTGTGGAGGGAGCTTAGGTGAGGGACAGTCCTTTGTGTTAAGAGGAAACCTCTTGAGACCCTGATCTCTATCAAGACGTTTGTCAAGACAGAGGGAGAAGCATGTTATTTACCAAACCTTTCTCTTACACACACACACACACACACACACACACCACACACACACACACACACACACACACACACACACACACACACACATATTTTCTTTTCCTGCCAATAAGAGCAGCTGACAGTCAAGACCCCAGCAGGAGTTGTCTTCTGCCTTTTCATACAAAGGCCCTAGATTAAGTGCCCACATTGGATAAAATACACAGATTCAATGCAGTCTCTTAGGACAATTTTAGTAATACTCATTACAGAAACGTAGAAAATAAAAATCACATGGAAGCAAGACAGACTCCAGATAGCCAAAGAAATCCCAAGCAAAAGGAACAATGTACAACACACTATCAGACTTCAATTACATTACAACATAGATTAGAATAGAAAACATCAATAAGTAATTCAGTTAATACCACTAATTTTTAACAAAGGTATCTAAAATATACATTGTAAAAATTACAGCTCCTTCTATAAATGGTGTTATGAAAGTGGAACATCACCATATTAATGAAAGAAAGTAGATCCCCATCTCTCACCCTGTACAAAAAATAAATTCAAAATGTATGACAACTTGTAGATAATTGAGATACAGGCTTAGGCAAAGGCTTTCTGAGAATGCAATGATCTGGAAAATAATATCTGGAATTGAGAGATGGAGACATGGTGGTGCATAACTTTGATCCCAGAACTGCAGAGGCAGAGAGGCAGGGGCAGGGACAGGGGCAGGGGCAGGGGCAGAGGCAGATGAATCTCTATGAGTTCAGGACCAGCCCAGGGCTACACAGTGAGAACTTGTCTTTAAAAAATGGAATTGAAAGATTAGAGTACATGATTTGAAGTCTCAGCATGGCCCAGATAACAACCAACTTCTGATGGGCAATCATGAGAAGTAGCAATAGCCTGGGTTGTTTAGGAAGGACCCTCCCTGACCAACAACTCATGGGGAGTTTGGTGGTAGCCCATACTAGTCCCTGTGATTTCTATTTAATTACCTATGACTTTTTGTAGGGACATAACCCATCCATAAAGAGTGTCTTCCCTATACCTCCTTTTTTCAAAATCATATTTTAAATAAGCTTACAAGGGAGGAGTTAGCAAAAGGACTGAAGCTGCTTAAGGGGTTTGCAAACCCCTAAGAACAATACCAACAACAAGACTCCCCAGAGCTCCCAGATACTAAACTACTAACCAAAACGTACACACGGAGGCCATATGTAGCAGAGGATGGCCTTATCAGGCATTAAGGAGAGAAAAGGTCTTTGGCCCTGTGAAGGCTCAATACCCCAGTGTTGGGAAATCCCAGGGTGGGGAGATGGGAGCGAGTGGATGGGTGGAGGAACACTCTTACAGAGGTTGGGGGAGGGGAGGGATGGGATAGGGGTATTCCAGAGGGAAAACTGGGCAAGGGTTACATTTGAAATGTAAGTTAAGAAATATCCAATTAAAAAAAAAAGCTTACAAAAAAGTAGGTTTCTATGTAGCATCTTCATATGTCCTTATTTTTGGTTAATCCTTTTCATCTATCCCTAATCGACAGCACCCCCATCCCTGTGATTTTCCCCTCGAACCTCCAGAAAAAACATGACCTGTTAGCACTTTGAGTTTTACCCCACTGAGAAGCCATCTTGAACTTCTGGCCTCCAAAACTTGTGGATAATGACATATCATTGCCTGACACGGGTGGATGTGATAATTACAGCAGAATAGGAAACTAATGCAGCTGTGCTGGTATTGCTGTCTCTGGGAATCATTTATTAAAGTTTTGGTACTCAGGATGACATTTTCCGAGTCATTTTTTTTTTTTTTCCATTTAGAAAAAGTCACTGTTTCAAAATGAAATCAAATCCTTTGTGGTCCCAATCACTTTCGTATAAAACAGTTGACAGGAAGATACATGCAGGCCGTTTTTACTCCATATTATCTTCAAAAGAATCATTAAACAAAATTTTAAATCATGTTTTATCAGTGCCATGTTTCATCTGGATATTGCCTTAGGCATATGTAGACTCTCTCTCTTAACTACTTCTGAACTTTTACCTTAGACTTGAAAGCCCTTATCTTTTTGAAAAAGTTTACAAAGCTGTTCTTCTGACTTCCTAGCAGAAAGTGGGTCTCACATTATGAATAGCCACTGTACTAGCCTTTCCCAGGTCACTTTACAGAAGACCCTGAAGAGGACAGTAGGAGATTGTGCGCTCTCTTTTGTCTTTCTATGATCTCTAAGGACCACCGTTATCCTAGGGTTCCTTCTCCCCTCTCATATATCCTTCTGTTGATGTGTTCAGTCATGTATATCTGTGTAGCATGATGTTGCTATGCAGCAAGGCAGGTCCAGGATAAGGTGAAGCCTATCATTGGATGAGAAGAAAGGGTAAACGGGAAAGATGTCTAGGAAGGAGGAGAGGAGGAGAGGAGGAGAAATGGGAGATTCAACATGAAAAATAAAGATGATCCATCTCCATCTCCACGGCTCTGAGTAGCCAAAGGTAGTTATCTCTAAGGGATGAATTTCTATAGGTCATTTTATCTTAACTAGGTGGGCAGTTTATGTCTTTGTCAACTGGTTGTAATCTTGGTGGGTAGATGGATTGTAGATTGAGAACTTAACATATAAATCCAATTGCTAAATTATTGATTGTTGAGTCATGTTTTTACTGGGCTGTGGAGGACAGTGTGTAAAAACAATGGCTGAGAGGCAGCTGGAGCATGCAGGTCCAGTGCAGGACCCTTGGAATGAGATGTGTGAATGTGCCAGGCATAGTAACTAACCGCCTAGGGGACCATGTGGCAGGTAGCAGCCGGGTAAACTAATCTAGTATTTTTTAATATTTACTGCAACATCTCTACACTTGTCATTCGTTTGCAAGCTTGCTCCTTCATCTAGTGTTTCATAATTTCTTCTAGTTGAAAATGCACACCATCTGAGCAAGCTCATTTCATTAAACACCATTTCTCTCGAAACACTCTTCCTTTTATTTCTTCTCTTTACACCAGACATCTACTCTTAACTTTTCTTCAACCTTTTATCCACATTTTAACTCTGCCCACCTGTACCTCACACCCAGCACCTACTGAGCTTACTTTAGTCAAAGTCATGGATGGTCACTTGCTTGCTCAGTTCTCTGAGATCAAATTTTCCACGTCAAAACATACCACCACTGCCAAAAGGCTCATGACAACTTAGAAAAATGTTTCCAAATCTCTTATGAGAAACAGAAAAAACTTTTGTAGAAAGGAGAACATGAACTGATTTGCCTGTAAGTTCTTGCTTCTCTATTGCCGGGTGGTTTCAGGATTGACTCAAACAGACCTTCACATCTTTAAAAACCACATGACTCTTTACATATGAAACCACCTGACTCATTTTGTTGTACAGGCTGGCCTAGACAGCCACCCCCCAGGCAACAGCTGCTTGTGTCTACATTTGGCCTTTAACTCATGTTTCTCTTGTTTCTCCCTCTTAAGCACTGACATTTTAAGCAAATGCTACCATTGGAGACTTTTATTTTGTGACATTTTATTTGATGATGAGGCAAACAGTATTCTCAGGATTCCTCCCTTGAACAGTAAGGAAAGCAATGCTTAGGACAGACATTTGTCTAGTAACCCACAAGTTGGTTTTAAGTCCTGGATGCTAATTCAGCTCTTGTTTGGGCCACTGTGCTTCTGGCAACAGTGATACTATGTAATTTATTGTGTGATATGTGGAATACTGGACCAGGTGATTGTTCTAAAGTAGCCACTGAGACACCTGAAATGTTAGATCTCCTAAAGTCTACCCAAGAAGCATTTGGTTGTCTGTCCATAGACTAAAAGTCTTGGAAGGCTGATGGAATACAAGGCATTTATAAAGCACAGAAGCAATATTCCCAGGGTAGGCAGTAAGTAATGGGATGGTGGTAAGGTGTTACAGTCCAAAGATCTTTGCTATGGGAATATTTTCCTCCAAAGAAAACAGAAGCAGACCAGAATGGTTGTTCTCTCCATATCTGTAAGTGTAGAAACAGTACATTTGTTCACAGGGCAAACTAGACATTCATATGTAGAAAAATGAAACCATGTCTTTATTCCATATTGTATACCAAACTTAAGTAGAACAAACCTAAGGATGTAAAATCTGAACGTGTACAGCTAGGAAAAATATAACACGGGAACACCCCATGATAGAGGTATAGGAAAGGAGAGTTTTGGACAGAACTCTGAGAGCTCAAATAAACATGCAAGCATAGTTACATATGATATCACATCCAACATTGCAAGGTGAAGAACCAGCCTCACACAGTGGAGAGGGATGTCTGGCAATCGTACAGCTGATAAAGGACCAGCACATGAAATTCACAGAGGGTGGAGACTGTGCTGGATCCTCCTGTCTGAGCATCCACAGGAGGTGTAATGCTTGAATTACGGGTGTTTGCTGCTGTAACAACATGTGTTCAGCAGCTCTAGCTTGGCTCCTCATGCTTGCCTGGCATGATTTTATTGACTAGGCCATCTCTACATTCGCCGTGACTTGTTTGAATATATCTGTTTATTCCTATTTTCTACTGTTCGTGTCTCGGTTACAAAATAATTTACATTTAATGCCGAGTTTCTCCATTACATTTATCCATGGCAGTATGTTTTATCACACACACACATACACACCACACACACACACACACACACACACACACACATATACACACACACCACACAGGTATATATATACTTGGTAAGTATATTTTATCTAAAATAGTGTTGATAATTTGGAATTTAAAAATAAAATGATAAAAACTATTTTATTCAGCCAATATCACACAGTGTAGATTTTCTCCAATATTTCTAAGAGTTTAGAGAAGCTTGAGATTGCCACGCTCATTGCTCAGTGAAGATGTTGTTGTGTTTGATCTTGTGCTTCTTAGTCTTGTGGACTTTCCAGGATGCTGATCTCAATGGTCAACTCTGTCTTCTTCCCCCAGTGGGAGGATACTGAGAATAAACACACACACACACACACACACACACACACACACACACACAGAGAGAGAGAGAGAGAGAGAGAGACAGAGACAGAGAGACAGAGATACAGAGCGAGGAAGAGACAGAGAACAAACTCCACACGATACCTTTGAGAAACATGCTCCCATTGCATATTTACTGCTGTGCTTGTGATAACCAGCTGTCTGATGATATGATTCAAGGTCTTCCTCTAAACTTACTTGCTGGGTAGACACACACTTATTAAAGCCTGCCTGACTGGCTAACCCAAAGGAAAGTTTCAGAGGTGGGGCGCTTCTCAGGTTCTTACCCCAATCTCTGGAATTCGGGGAAGCACCAGTGACCTTTGGGAGAGGCACCACACCTCATCTCTCAGCCCTCTACTCTGAGAGCCATTCTTTTTTTCTGATCCAGCTCTCCACTGAAGCAAGCCAGATATATCCAGGTATGTCCCTAAACCACTCCAGCAGCTGGGCAGTGGCACCCAGACCATCACTATTACCTCGTGTTTATTAGGATAAGCCACCGATCCTTATTAGTCTGAGGAAATGTCCAAGTGACTACAGCTGAGGTAAGCTTCATCCCTGTTCAGTTCAGCTGGCACAAGTTGAGGAACTTCCTGTTGGCTCCTGGAGGTGACCTGCTGCCTGCTGACCAGGTCTTGGTTGGAGTTCAGGGCATAGTCATGAAAGGGAACACCCTTCTTCCAGCGCTGGAGAGGGGATTCAGAGAATTAAGTCCTCTGGTGCTTTTCCAACACACTACAGATGCCTTTGCTGTCATTGTGGGTTATGAATAGAGCCGGGAATGCCTGTGTAGCAGGGCATTACAGCTAATTTTTCCTCCGTGATAGGTTGCCAGGACTCTGGAAATAAGTTTCCTCCTTCTTGCTTGGAAGAGTATTCTTGACTCGGTGGGTATTTGGGTTGAAGAATCCTATTGGCTGTCATTTCTACAACCCCGCTGCTCCTGATGGAGATGGTAGCATCTGCCAAATGTCCACCTCTGCTGCCTTTTAGGTCCCAATTTCTCTTCTGAAACTAAGCTCGGAAATTTTCTTCTTTGTCATTTTGCCTGCACAAACTAGAGCATCACCATCCACATAAAGATAAATACTGTCCCCACCCACACCTCCCACTGTGATAGAGACAGGCCTCACCAAGGAGCTTAGGCTGTTTTCAAATCCATGGCAATCTCTCTCCTGGGAAGATAGCCATGAGCCTCTGCACCCCACACAGACACATTCTTCTAAAACAAAAACTCGCAGGAGCCCATTTGTAGCAGCAGTGCAGGTTCCTTTCAGAGAAATGTTTAGGACCAGATGTGTGTTTCAATTACAAATTGTGTGTGTGTGTGTGTGTGTGTGTGTGTATGTGTGTGTGTGTGTGTGTGTGTGTGTGTTTATATTGAACAGGAATGAGCTTTTATAGTCACCTGATATACATAGCCTGAGGATCATTGCTTCAGGATATTTCTGATTGCCTGTATTTTGACTGTGACCTAACAATTTAGGTCAAGTGTGGAATTTTCCATGTATGATGCTGCGTTAGCATTTTATCATTACTTTAGTTAATTTTGGAATGTCCCCAATTCTGGCTTTGTGTGAACTGCTTACATACTCAACTAGACGAGTGACAGGCTTGCGCTGGGCCATAGGTGGCAGTTCACAGGCACACATCAAAGCCTGACTCATTGTGATTTACCCTCTTGTCCAGAAATAGCAGTTCGGACAACAGAAACGGGGCATGACCTGGTGGCATTCAGGGGATGGTGTGACAGGTCATTTAATGGGCTTTCAGACAATGCTCCATCTCTACTTCCTGCCCATCTCCTGAATAAATAGTGTCAGCTCCTCTTAGTGCCCCCACGGAGCCAGTTCTTCATGTCTGTCTCCCGCCCTGTGAAAGCTGCAAGTAACCATGTCATTGAATATGCAGCTATGTTGAGAAAAAGTCTCTGAAAACTGTGTTTTGTATCTCAATTCCGTTTTTACGTCTTTAATAAAATACCAACCAGAACAACCAGGGGAGGATTTTATTTGAGCTTATAAATCCTGAGTTATGCAAAACTGGGGGAAAAAAGGTTGAAATCTCCAGGCGGGAACCTGAAGGCAGAAATGGAAGTAGAGACTATGGAGGAATACTCTTTACCAACTTGCCAAAAAGATTGCTCCGCCTGTTTTGAAAACAACACTTGATCACTTTACTAGGGGTGCCACTGCTTACCATGGTCAGCACCCCATCCTTATCAATGGTTAATTGAGAAAATATTCAACAGATGTGCATACAGGCTAATAGATGCATTTTCTCAATTAAGGTTTCCTCTTTCCAGATGACCCTAGATACGCCAACTTGATATAAAACTAACCAGCATATTTGGTATCATATATATATATATATTTGGTATCATATATTCCATTAGAAACACACAAAGGAACCAGAAATACTTTAGAAATCCATCCCAGTCTCTTCCTTTACTGCAGGGAGAGCTGGATCTCAGATACCAACACATAGAAAGGGGAAACTGGAGAAGGCAGCGGTGATGAGCAGGAAGGGGATGGAGGAACAAAAGGGAATAAATGGGGGGGGGGACAAATGAGACAAACACAAATGGCAAGGTGTTAGAAATACCCCATTATTTCTTAGGCTAGCTAAAAAAATAAATTAAGGTATCTTTTCCCTAATTTCTTTCTCCACATGTTTGTCCTTTGAATATAGGAAGGCTACTGATTTGTTTGAATTAATTTTATATCCAGCCACTTTTCTGAACTTGTTTATTAGCTGTAGGAGTTCTCTGGTGGAATTTGTGGGGTCACTTAAGTACACTATCATGTCATTTGCAAAAAGTGATGTTTTTACTTCTTCCTTTCCGATTTGTATACCTTTGATTTCCTTTTGCTGTCTAATTGCTCCAGCCAGGACTTCCAGTACTATGTTGTATAGGTAGGGGGAGAGTGGGCAGCCTTGTCGAGTCCCTGATTTTAGTGGGATTGCTTCAAGTTTCCCACCATTAAGTTTGATGTTGGCTGTTGGTTTGCTGTATATTGCTTTTATTATGTTTAGGTATGGGCCTTGAATTCCTGAGCTCCTGTTGGGCTAAAAGTAGAGACAACTTATTAAGAAGTAAGACTTAAGGGCTGCCAGCTTTACAGCCATGAAAACTGAAAGTCATCCTGACAGCATCTCCATAAACTAGCCTTAAAACACCAGATCTTTTGCTAGTTCCATTCCCCTGGTGGTTCATTTTTCACAACTTACCACTCCAGCAAGCACAGCCTTCTTAGCTCTATCTACTCAGCCACTCCTTCACAATCCGTTGTCCTTACAGTGGTCCACAGGCCTCCTGGCTTTGTACTTCTTTCCTGAGATGCTCCATGTGTGTGAAGAGATGAATATCAGTCAGCGAGCCTTACTAATTTATCTCTTATCGGTTTCATGTGCAAGCTCCATTAAGAGAACTGAGAGATTAGTGCTGAAATATTTCTCCTGAATTACCCAAGACTGAGACTAAGACAGTTGATCTTTCACTCTTGAATAAGACAGCAACCCCACCCTAAAGTTATTTTCTATTTGAGAAGTCTGTGATTACTATAGCATGAAAGGTGTTACTGTTCATTTGTTAATTTCATTGATTTTCATCGGGAATGGGTGAGCTTCTCTAGGATCAGGTCTGTGTGGAGAAATCAAAGGTACTGTTTTATGTCAACTGAGTGAAGAATTTTATATATTGTTTATCCACCAATAGGTTCCTAAGGAGGTTGGACATGCTACGTGGAAGCCCATAGCTTAGAGATTCAGACTTGGGTAAGCCCAGTGAGTCACTGGTCATTACCTCTTAGACTGTTGCTTTAGTCTGGCTTTCCTAAGTGCCCAGTAGATAAGTTGCTTGATGAACCAGAGCTCTCATTCCCACAATGACCAGAGTCCCCGCAGAGGCCACATCATTCCTGACGCTTCTTTGATGTGACCTGCTGAACATTCAGAAGAAACCAGGTATTCAAAGTATCAGAGCTTAGTTTTCTGCATTTTTTTTTTAAAGTGAAATATAACGTGCATTTCCAAGCTAGTCCTTATTCTTCCTAAGCAGAGGAAGAAACTGATGAGATCCTTTTGGTCGTACAGAGCAGAAGGGAGCTGACTGCTGACAGCCCACACTGCTTACTTATGTGTATGGTTTAATGCTAAAAGGTGCCATTAAGGGGGAAGACCACATCTAGTGTCAAAGCAGTTAAAATCTTAAACATCCCTAATGACTGCTTTTAAGTCATTGCTATTCCTTCTAAAAACAAACCAGCCCTTCCCTAAGTGCAGGGCACTCGGATTACAAATGATACCAGTCATCTGGATTTCTCATTACGAAGCTTCTGCCAAGTTTAGACTCTTTGCCAAGGATGATTTAACCATTCAGAGTGTCAGACTGACCTTGAGCTTGGGGGCTGGGTGTACAGAGCAGCCTTATTGCCTAAGCATCATTTTCTCAAATTCTAAAATATACCACGGAGGTGAAACCACCAATTTGACTTCTCAACTGCTCTAGTTAAAATCTCGAGCGCACATCATCACACCATCACAACCAAGTGTGCTAGGGGCCCTTGGAACTGTCACATATTAAATCAAATAAATACTTTTGAAGAAAGCTTTTAGAGAATAAGGGGAGAAAAGAGAGATAGATGTATACGGATCCCAGAGCGGGCACAAGTAAATACGATGGTTGTTTAATTGGGGCATCTGCTGGTGTGTTTTTACTGTTCTGAAAAAATTAGACTAGAGTACAGTGGGTCTGCATAACAGGGAATAAAACATTGTCCAAGCCACAGGAAGAGAATTCTGAGGACATGTAGAAATACAGGCCTAAGTCCTGCCGAGTATCAGGACCGATCACTAGCTTCATGCTCTTGGAAAGATTGTTGCAATTGAGGACAAAGGACTAAACTATACATCAAAATGGAAGTAAATCAAAAGCTTCATCAAAACTCACAGTCCACCACCTTCCTTTGTGCCCAGTACACTTAGTGTTCTGGCTTTGCTAGATGCTTATCCAAACACCCTAGAGATGACTTAACCTTTACAGTGCGGAGCTATTGCTTTTAAGGTGGAGAGTCTCGTTAAGGGTCCATACATAAACTGAATCCTGATCTTCCCTAAAGTGACAGAGAGCCGCTTCTGGGGAGATAATGAATACAACTCATAAGCAAGCAAGCAAACATCTCTCTGCTTAGCATGCGTGAGGACCTGGGTGAGATCATCAGTGCACAGCCTACTCTCCTATCAAACTGGTTTACAATTCAAATGAAAGCATGCTTCCATCTAGAAGTAAGACTTACTGAGAAGAGCGATATACCCATTTTTGAGGTTCCCATAGGTTAGATTACATACCATTTATCACTGTTTTTGAACTCCCTGTAAACCCACTGGAATACCAAGGCAATGTTTGGAGACAGCTATATGAACTGCTCATCCTATTATAGCAGCATTTCATGAGCATCTACTACCTACCACATCATCGCCACATTAGGTTTTATTTCTTGCCAAATTTAATGCTGAATATAAGCACCTTGTATAGTGAAGGCTTTAATCATTTTTATTAACTGGGGCTGTAAAGAGAATTCATATTGCTCACAATTGTATACACAATTACTTAGCCCTACAATTTCAGCTTTTGGGATGGAGAGTTCAGGATTACTCTTAGCCATCTAGTAAGATTAAAAACTATCCTGAGGCTGCATGCACCCCTGTTTCAAATCAAAAAATCAATCAATCAAACAAAAACAAAACAAAACAAAATCATACAACTAATCATTAGTGTGTAAGGCTTAAATTCAGTCTTGTGTCTGTGCACACCACTCCAATTATCCTGATGGTATTCAGTATTTATTAGCTATTTTTCTTTTCCCTGTAATTCCTTAATTTGAATCTCAGGGGATGCACCTAGGAGAAGCTGTAGAGATTTACTTTTCAAACTGAAGTTAATTTGGAAGCAGGACATCAATCTAGGCCTGTTTAGAAGCTGGTCTTTGAACCTGACTTTAGAAACTGCCAGTATATTTGACGATTTTTCCTTGCTGAAGTTGCTTGCTAAGAAAATGGTTTAAGAGCTTAGTTGATGAAAGTATTCACTGGGGGAGAATCAATTCCCTGAAGTTCTAAATGTGACTTTCAGGTGGCCTTGGGGAACAGGCTAAAGAATACTTGGCTCTGCCCTTTCTGGGTGATCAAAAACCTGAATCAGATTCTAGATTTTTCTGGATCCATAGCCCTTGAGGCATGTCAGTTTGGGTCATGTGCACGTGTGTGTGTGTGTGTGTGTGTGTGTGTGTGTGTGTGTGTGTGTATTTTCCTCTTAATATACATGTCCCAACACTTTTGTGTTTATTTTGGTGTTGAAAGACTTTGCAATGGGTTGTTTAAACTACTAAAACGGCTACTTTGGATTCTTTCCTCATAGTTGAAGGGCAATGTTCTGCCTAAGAGCAAAACTTGCAGGAAGCAGAAGAGATGATGTTAGACACCATGGTCATCTGCCTTCTCTGCCCACCACTCCCGCCTATTCGTTAGTCTGATTTATTACTTCTTCGTGTTGCTACATCAGCTAGCATCTCTGTCTCTACAGTGAGAGAGTTTGGTGAGGCCATTTAGACCACAGATTCAAGTTAAATACACACTTTGGAAAGAGAAACTCGAAAGAGATGCTTCTAAATCATCCGGGGAGCAGAGTGTCAAAAGGTGTTGTAGGAGATAAAAAAAAAAAAAGCTGCATGTGAGTCTGTGTATTTGGGTGTGTGCATGTGTGTGCATATGTGTCTATGTAGGTGTGTGCCTGTATGTCTATGTGTGTGAGTGTGTGCCTGTGTATGCATGTGTAGATGTGTGCCTGTGTGTGCATGTGTGTCCATGTATGTGTTTGCCTGTGTATGCATGTATAGATGTATACCTGTGTGTTCATGTGTGTCCATGTATGTGTGTGCCTGTGTGTGCATGTGTAGGTGTGTGCCTGTGTGTACATGTATGTCTGCATAGGTATGCATGTATCTGCATATATGTATGTGGAGGGGTGTGTGTGTGTGTGTCTTTGCATGCTTGTATGTGGAGGTATGAGAGAGTCTCTGTCCCTATGTCTGTCTGTCTCTATCTCTGTGTCTCTCTGTTCATCTTTATTTCTCTGTGTGTGTCTCTCTCATCACAATTTTGTCTTTGAAAACTGTTTTTACTACTCAGTGACAGTCCTGGGCATTTGAATTACTTGGATCAACTTTGAGTGCTTCCTCTTCTTGGCAACAAAGATGAGCTCAAGGTTTGTGCCTCAGTTCTTTGAACCCAAAGTCTTTTCCAGGAATCAACACAGAAATGAGAAGAAAATGAAGAGTTTTTCTTGCTGGAGTTATTCAAACAGATAAGTGTGAGGAGAACCCAGTCATTTAGGGCTTCCTGGGAGGAGATTCTATCTCTTAGACAAAAGGAACAGAATCAGTGCCCAGAGAGAAGAGGTGCAGCAGCATCTGAGCCAGTGTGATGCCTTTCAAGTCAACTAAGCTACAACCCAAATTAGGTTTGACAGCAGGTGTGTATGTGTGTATGAGTTTGTGGGTGGTACATGATGTGTGCATGTGTGTATGCAAGGGCCGTGTGTGTGTGTGTGTGTGTGTCTGTGTCTGTGTCTGTGTCTGTGTGTGTGTGATATGTGTCTTCCCTCAGTGGCAGTGATTTGATTAGGATGGTGAGCCTTCATAGTCAGGATAAGGAATGAGTATCCACCTTTTACACTGAAGAATCTAAATGAAGCTGGGAAAACTGAATTTTGCCTTACACATTAATGGTAGGGCTGATAGCATTTTGATGATGGCAGACAATTTTCCTGTTGCCTATGATGTAAATATCAATTTTCAGATAGTTTGGATTAATTTGCCATCTTGACATTGAAGCCTGTAGTTACTTTTTGCTGGGAAGTTAAGGTGTATATTTAAGAAAAACAAATATTTGTCAATGGTATCTTTAATTGGACTCAATTAGGTTCAGTTACACTTAATTTCTTTTAATGTGTCTGGACTTGGTGTTCCACAAAGTCCTTTTCTGAAAGATGAACAGAAAACCACTTCGATACAACTTTGCAATCTAACAATCCATCTACCTCTCTGTATTTGGAAATCCTGAGCCACCATGTCAGATTTGGTGTGACTACCTCTAGGACATTGTTTAAGACACCAATGACCTTTGCCTTTGATTCCCATGCATAGACTCCAAGGTGATTGTAAGCTCATACTTGTTAAGTTCGCTGCAAGGTGAAAGGTCATTTGTGTGATTTGTAGTATTGGCGGTCACGTGACTGCCTCCTGTCAACATCTCTGGCAGCTCTGCAATTTGTGGAAAATGGTGACACCACACAGAAGCCCTGACTCTCTGCATCTTGTTTTGAGGTTGTATTTATTTCAAGAAGTTTTAATTGCAGTTATTTATAAATGTGCATGTAAACAAGCACACACAACTCTTTAACACAGAATTTATAAATAGCCCCCAAACCCACTCTGATTAAATGTCACATGGATAGCAGTGGAGGAGAGAACCAAGCTGGGGCCCTAGAGCGTTTACTGCTGATTTCCGGTTCTCTTCTCTCCTAGGACTTTGCTTTTGGCATCTGGATTGTTGACACGGGTGACTAAGCCTTGGCCTAAAGGACTTTCCAGTCTCCAAGCTGCTGACTTCTGCTTTCCACCTGGGAGCTGGGGTCATTTTTCCAAGTCAGGCTGCATCCTGGTTCCCAAGAAGGGATCCTGGGTGGGAGGGAGGCTTGGATCAGGAAATTAGGGCTCCTCAGAGGCAGCTTGCTGCTGTCCTGGGCTTGAAGTGAATGTCTTGAGCATATCTATGAACTCTCTGTGCTGGCATGTGTAGGAACGGTCCCAACAGACTCAAGTGTTTGAATATGCTTGGCATTAGGGAGTAGCATTATTAGGAGGTGTGGTTTTACTGCAGGAGGTGTGGCTTTACTGAAGGAAGTGTGGACTTGTTTGAGTATCACTGTGGAGGTTGCATTTTGAGGTCTTAAATGCTCAAGCTACACCCAGTCTAAAGCACATATAGTCCTCTCCTACTGCCTGGGATCAAGATGTACACCTCTCCGCTCCTTCTCCTGCACCAAGTATGCCTGCATGCTGCCATGCTTCATGCCAGGATAATGGACTAAGCCTCTGCAACTGTAAGCCAGCCCCAATTAAATGTCATGCTTTATAAGAATTGCCGTGGTTATGTCTCTTCACAGCAATAAAATACTAAGACATTCTCAAACTGCCTTTTGTGAGGCATCTTAAGACTGGACCAACTGTAAAATCAGCTAGTTAAAACAAAGTACAATTCAATTAAACAATACATATTTTTTGCTCATGAGTCAGCAGTTAAACAGTTTGAATATTATTTCAAACTTTCATTTGAAGCAATATCTTAGGCAACAAAACCCTGTACACTTGCTTTGATCAGCTTTATTTAATAAGAAGTTCATGTTGGAAAGATGAGTAGGTTTTATGAATTGATTTAAATGACAATTTAATTTTCATCTTTTCTGCCAATGGTTTGGATCAAAAATTAATCCTTATATAGTTTGTGACCTGAATGATATTTAAAATAAGAATTACATCAATAGCAAGAATCTGTAATAAGATAAAATATGCTTGGTCGTAGCACTGTGGCTGAGGTGTCTCAGTTGGTAGAGTGCTTACTCAGCAATAGTCCTGGGCTCCATTTGCTGCACTACATAGATGAATTACAGTGCACCCTGTAATCGGGAGGCTATCAAGCACAGGGTCTTTCTTGGCTATTTGGTGAGTTAAGGCCAGCCTGGGACACATAGGTCACTGTCTCCAACACAAACCTAAAAATAAATAAACAAAAAACAAAAGGAGGAAAAATTTGTTCATAGCTTTAGTTAAAGGCTGAGCATGTTACTGGGTTCTTAATGACAGATTTCCTAGCTTCCCTTGCAGCCAGGCGAAGCAGTTCTGGGAAGGAGGGACTATAGTATGGTGGTCCCTGTAAGGACACACATCCCAGCTACTTCTGTAGGCCTTTTGCCTTCTGCATGTAGATGTCAAGATGCCGCTTATGGTGAATAAACATGGTCTCACCTAAGACCAAGCCTTCTGATCTTCTACTGTTCTTCTACTTAGATGAACTTACACAACCAAGGCAAGTTGTAGGAGGGAGACATCCAGAGGCTGTCTCAGTGTCACGCTTAATGGTGTGGGAAGGCAGAACATGCCCAGAGATCTACCATTACCTAGCTTGCCCCCAGTGGAAGCAACTACAATGTGCAAGTGTATGGTGGACAGACGGGAAAGAGAAACGAGCACCTTGAGCATCATGAGGTGGAACTGGAGATGTGAGGGTGGCAAGGAACAGTCTGATGAGAATAACGTGCCTTGCCACGAACACCATATTCAAATCCCAGCCCAGGCCGCCACCAAGGGTCATGTCTGGGATCGAGGCCATGCAACAACAGGGGTCTGTAATGTTTATTTACTTGATGTAGTTGTCATCTCCAAGGCTAACCTAGGCCTAGCCTTAGCCCTACAGAAGCATCTAGCCTCTGTACAATCTAATCTAGGCCTAGAATGTTTTCAGCCTCTGAGACTTACTGCTGAATACGCTCAGCTTTTCTTGTTCTTTCTTAACTTTGGCCAGCTGGTTCAACTCAGCTGCTCTGCCTCAAACTCCTCTTTAGGCCGACGGATTCGACCTGGTCTCTCTTTCTCAGCCTCTGACTGTTTGCTTTGCTTGGCCTGAAATTAACTCAATAGTAAGTTCTCATCCTCTGGCTGTTTCTCATTCTCTGGCTTGTTCTGTCTTCACCTGTGTCTAGCTTGTCTCTCTTCAACCTGTTTCTGTAAAACTCTCTCTCTCTCTCTCTCTCTCTCTCTCTCTCCCTCTCTCTCTCTCTCTCTCCTGCCCCGGAAGTAGCTTCTCTTTTAACAAGAGTGGGTCATATCCTAGTCTGTCAAATCTTTCTCTTATTTGTCAGATTTGCCACTTAATTAGATATCACTTTCGAACAAGGGTGCTTCCTTCTATAAACTAACTTAACCTTTATTGCTTGGGGTTAAAGGTATGTACTAAGGTTGAGCCACACCACAACTAAAAACTGTTTGTTTTTTTTGCTTTTTTGTTTCTTTTTTTTTTCTTTTTTTAGTAAATAACACAGTCTCAGTGTTCACAGTGTGATCAAATATCCTGTAACAGGTCCATGTGTCTGTGTTAAGGTTTATGACTCATATCATGTGGATGTCCCTGGTCTGGGTTTCTGCCTGAGACCACACTGGTGTCCAAGGGCTGGGCAGAGCTGCTTCTGCCCCTCACTGGTTGTAGCATTATGGGGCACTGGCCCCACCTCTCACTGGCTGAGCAGGGAGAGCAGGCCCTGTACCCTGCCTGAGGGAGATGGGGAGAGACTTGAGGCATGGTTGATCCTACCTCACCTGTGGAGGAGGGACTTGGGGTGTGGCCAACACCCAAAGGGGCAGTGTGGTGCTTATGCTTATGTGATTTTCAGGAGATTGAGAAGCTTCCTGCCATCTCATTTATCACTCCTAGGGCTACAACTTGTCTTGACCAAGAATGGGGTATCCACTTAACAGCCTAAGTAAGTCTCACACAGAGGTGTGAAAACATTTGTCTATAGGTGGCTATAATCATGTGTACAGTAGTATTCATGAACTCACAAATTCAAGGCTACTTGTCAGAAACAAACCAAAACAAAGCAGAAGAGAACAAATCAAAACATCCTACAAAATTGGAGATTGGGTCCATTAGAAACAAAAAAGAGAACAAATCTCCCAAACATCCTCTAGGGGGTTGGCATTGACTCTCTTATCCTTCTTTTGACTCAAAACCCAGTCTGGTAATGTACCCAGGTAGTTTTCTTTAGGTGGGATTTAATTGCCTGATAGACACTTTTGCTGATGGGATTGAGCAATTCTATTGGTGACTCACATTCTTGAGACTTGGGCTTAAACATTTCAAAACACAACTAAAGAGTAAACAGATTTTAAAAATAGACTAAAGAGATTTTCTTCTGCTTTTTCTTCTCTTTTGCTATTAATCCCTCATTCTCTTTCTGCCTTTCCCTTCCCTACTCCTCTCTTTCTCCCCTCTCCCTCCTCCCCATTTCTCCTTTTCAAGTCCCCTTTCTCCCTTCTCTTATCCCTCCCCTTCCCCTCCTCTCCTCCTTTTCTTCAGCTTCTGTTCATCTTCCTCCCCCTATTTCTCCTCCTCCCCTTTTCTTCCTCCTCTTTCTTCTTCTCTTCCTTTCTCTTCTTTCCTCCTATTTGAACATAAAGTTTTGTGTTCAAAACTACTTATGATGTTCTTTGATTAAAAATGGCAATCTTTATAAATCTCAAAGGTAAAACATATTACACACACTAACACACTACTTTCAATATCAACTGAATAGTTCGAATAGGTACTACTTCAAACATTGATCATTTTTTAGCACTGAGGCATTTAGAAATCTATTCAGCCATTTTTGCATTGATGACACATTATCATTAAGTACATACTTTTACTGTGCTCTAGACCAGAACATATTCCTTTTATTTAATTAGAGCTTTGCACAGTAACCAATTTCTCTCTATCCATTCATTCTAGAAAGTCCCTCTACCTCCTCTGGTTCTATTCTCTGCTCTACTTCAAGAGAAATAAATTAGTATAGTCATTGTGGAAAACAGCATAAAGATTCCTTTATAAAGTCAAAAGTAGTTCTACCACAAGAGACCCAGTGATAGTTGCTTTCTTGGGTAATGCACTAAGAGTGTGGAAGAGGAAGCTCCACTCCCGTGTTCCCAACAGCCAAAGATGGATCCTAACAGCATTCATCCAGACACACATAGAGCAGGGAAGAACAGTGCAAATGCATAGTACTATTCAGCCACAAAAGAGGAAAATCTGGCATTTGCACTGACTTGAAGTTTGTTGAAAAGGCCTGGCATTCATTTGGAACTATCTAAGACAGCATCTGAATATGACTGTCAATCCAGGCTGTGACTGTACTAGGTCTTTGCCGCACCGCTCATCCCCACTGCTTGGTCAATCAGGCAAATGAAAGACACCGATGGAAAGCGTGTCACGTGACAAGGCAATGCATATGTGGAAACTAAAATAGCATACCTGCTCACAATTAGCACATCCATTCTGACTAGTTTGAATACTTAGCTAGCCATCCCTTTACAGATTACCACATGATGGTTAAGTAAGCTCTACATGCAAAGACTCCCAGCACCATTAGATGCTAAGAGAGTGCAACTTAAAATAATTCATGGCTGGTGAGTGGTTAAGACCCAAAGTGGTAGCAGCAGCAGATGCTGGTGAAGATGCAGAAAGAAAGCAGCTGCGCACACATTCCTGGCGGAAGCCAGAGAGGCATGGCCTCTCTGTGGCAGAGCTTGGCAGAGTCTTAAAAGCTTCAGCATGCACTTACGTACAGTTTTACTCTTGCAGTCTTGGGCATTTGTCCCAGAGCAATGAAAACTTATGTTCACACAAAACCCATGCGTGAATGTTCATGGAAGCTTTATTCACAATGGCCCAGAACTGGAGACAACCCAGATGTCCTTCAACAGGTGAAGGGCTAAACAAGCTGTGACAGTCTATACCAGGAATGTTATGCAAGAACAAAAACGATTGATACGGGCAAAAACTTGGATCCATTTGAAGGGAGTTACGCTGAGTTAAAAACACTACATCGTATGACCTCATTCATTCAACATTCTCAAAGTAATGAAATTATAGAGGTAGAGAGAGGGAAGATCGGGAGATCGATATGGCTGAGGAAGGGCTTGGAACACAGAAATGGCTGTAAGGAATTTATGTAGGGACTATTTGGGAACAAAGCAGTTTCTATTTTGATGGTTAGATGGAACACAGAGAATAAACATGTGTGCACATGCATACACACGCATGTACACATAATCACAATGGGAGCTGGAATGCAAACAGATTTGGGAAACTCTGAAGTTCCCTCATTGACCTTGTTTCTCATTTTGGTGTCCTGCTACATTTCTGGAAAACAAAAACAAAGCCAGAAAGAAACTGAGCTGATGAGGAAAGCTAGGAAACTCAGTTATCTTGTAAATTTCTGTGAGTGAAAACGTACTACATCAGACTTAATGTAAATTCTAGTCTCGCATTGTTGTTAAAGTGAATTCTGTTCACTGGGGTAAAGAAGAAAAATCAACCAATCAGCAGCAGCACAACGGACTAGCTGGGAAGCTCAGTGAGTATGGAGTTGCTATGGAAGTTGATTAGTAATGCCTGAGGAAACCCATGCATGGATGTGGGGGAGAAAGCTCATTCCATGACATGTGGCTGCTTTACCAGAACCGAGGCCCAAGTTTGACCCCCAGAACCCACATTCAAAGGCTCAGTGTGCTGACATGTTGTTTATAAGCCCAGCATCGGGTAGGCAGAGACAGGCAGATTCCTGGAGCTCACAGCCAGCTAACTTAGCCTACTTGGTGAGTTCCAAGCCTATAAAAGAACCTGCCTCAAAGAAAATAAATAATAAACAAACAAATAATAAAAGTAGGCAGTGCCTGAAAAAGGACACTCAGAGTGATTTATTCAGTGGCCCCACGCCTTAACCACACATGCACAACACTAGCATGAACGTGCACACATACACAAACATGCACATACACATGCAAACAAAAGGAAAGAAAGAAAACTCATGCATGGTAGGTTCTGATTATGTATTTTCTTGAATATGTTTATGTAATAATGTGTCTTATTTATGTAAAGTGATAGAAGAAAAGGAGATACATGTTGCCAACACACATTTCGAAGCTCAGAGCCTGGGCACCGACGTCTACTGATCTGGCTGTGGAGCAGTAACTTCTTCAGATCTAAAGCCCAGAAAAGGCAATAAGCACAACTGAAAATATAGTAGCAGTAATAAATCGACATGTTCTCCAAAACGTTTTAAATATATATTTTTTTAAATCTCATTTTAGATCGTCTGTGTTGGAATTGTTGGCTTAGGCCTCAATTCAGCTTTTCTGGAAAAAAGAAAAGTGGTGTGGGGTTGGGGAGGGTGGCAGAGGGCAAAGGGCAGCCATGACACTCAGAAATAAGTACTCTTGCCCTGCTGCCCTCCTTCAAAGGCGATGGAGCCTGGCCTCAGAGGTGTGGACGGTTTCACCAAGCCGGCCAGTCAGAAAATGTGAGCAAAGGAGGAAGTGGATTTGAATGTGCCTCTGATTATATATAGAACCTGCCATCTCAGCCTTAATACAAGTTCTGGTTGATGCAGGATTTGTTAAAGCAAACAATGAAAAAATGTTGCTACTTAAACTGAGTAGAAAAACATTAGTCATTTCATTCGTTCATTCACTCGTTCATCCACCCATTTACCTACTGGGAACTCTTGGTGATGTTTCTTCTTTTGACACAAGGTCTCATGTAGCTTAGGCTAGCCTTGAACTCCTGACCCTACTGTTCTCAGCTCCCTGGTCCCAGTATTACAGGTATGTGCCAAGGCACATAGTTTTAAGCTGTGCAAGAAACTGTGTTTCAGGGCTTCATGTGTGCTAATTAAATGAGCTACCAACCAAGCATTATTTCTATCCCTTAGGTTTGAGTTTTTATCTAAAGATATCAGGTGATGGAAGAAGGGTAGCCCAGTGGTAGGATATTTAACTATGATACATGGGACCCTGGGTTTGAATCCCAACACCATATATACATATGGTGTCACTGTGGGTATGGGCTTTAAGACCCTGTTCTAGCTGCCTGGGAGCTAATCTTCCAGTAGCCCTCAGACAAAGATGTAGAACTCTCAGCTCTTCCTGCACCATACCTATCAGGATGCTGCCATGCTCCCATCTTGATGATAAGAGATTGAACCTCTGAACCTGTAAGCCAGCCATGATTAAATATTGCCCTTATAAGAGTTGCCTTGATCATAGTGTCTGTTTACAGCAGTAAAACCCTAACTACGAAAGGATCTGACACACTCTTTTGGCCTTCATGGCACCAGGCATACACGTGACTCCCAGACATATGCAGGCAAAACACCCATATTTATAATAATAATAATACTAACAACAATAATAACAACATCAGAACTAAAACCAAGGACTGATGACTAGTTTCCATTCAACACTGTAGGAGGCCAAGGACTTACAGAAGAGAGGACAGTTGCTATTGGCTGCATGTGCTGGGGAGGTTTGAGGTACAGAGATGGAAGGACATACAGATTCTGCCAGTAGGAGTGAGGGAAGCATAAGGCAGCCGTGAAAACAAATTGTCTCCATGAGACAACTCAAAGTTCATTTTTCTGCTGATAGTTGCTAAACATGACAGATTTAAAGAGTGTAAGTTTGGTCCTCAAGGCCTTTAGCTCTAAATATATAGCTCCATCCCATTTCATCAGCCTAACCTCAAAAGCACAGCACAATGCTGGGGGTGGGGGTGTGCATCCACATCTCAACCCCAACAGATGGATATGCTTTTAAAATCCGTGCAAACAAAACACTCCATTTAACATGCCCCACAGAGTATGCAAACCTAGCTGACGTTTTCCTGGGCTGTCATCTATCTTCTGTAATGACATCCGTCATTTTCTCTCATGTCCCTCAAGAGCTTTTGAAAAGTGGGAGTCCAAATGACCAAGCAGCCAGGTGCCTTCTGTTATTTATCTGATGGGACTAAGGGAAGAAATCACGTTTCTTTACAGCAAGGCTGACACAGGACAGCGTTGCGGTGCGTTGCCTCTGACCTTGATGTTGAAAAGGTACTCTATTGCCCTCAGGCAGAGTGTGGAGATGGTGGAGGGTTGGTGAAGCCTGGTGTCCTTAGAGGATCTGGTGTCTTTCGAAATCTGATTCTGCCAAAGGAGCTCTAGAAAGGAGTCAGCTGTTTATGCTGCAGGGACTTGGATTCTAAGGCATCAGGACAAAGCCAGCTTCTTTCATAGGTTCCCCTGGGAGTCTGAAAGTCTTGGTTTAAAGTGTCAGAAACCTTTCTGAAGAGTGAGCAGAGCTGAATTTAACTCTCAGGGCTCAATAATTACCCATGAAGCCTTGTGACTTCAGCACACAGCCATTCTTTAATTGGGCATTTTCTCCACTGGTGATTCTTTACTGTTATTTATTTTTTTTCTTTTCGGGAAATTTTGGGGACTGGAGAGGGGTGGAACCAGGCTGAGAGAAAGGTAACATTCACTAGTGTTTGTAAGTGACCTGTATGCTTTTAGCTATTTGGAAATATTTGAATTAATCTTGTCAGAGGCAAGGTATTTTACAATTGAAAGCTCTTCAGAACTGAAATATGTTAATATTTTTAAGCACCAAATAAAAATCATCAGTTCAATGAGTTTACAGTAAGGGCTTATTGTCTAACAAAGGGCACCCCATTGTGTGCCACGAGGCACCTAAAACAGTATATGTTACTTCTGTGTAGAGTCTAAAGTAAAAATCCCAAGGAAGAGATTTAGCCACCTGGAGCACTTGCCACTCTTATGGAAGACCTTGCTTGACTTCCCAGCACCCACATGGTACCTTACAACAATCTTCAACTCCAACTTCAATCCTAAAATGAATGAATGAATGAATATGACCAACAAAAAGAAGTCAACTTCCTTGAGAGGGAAGATTGGGTATGAGGTACAAAGAAAACTTACCCTGTTCTTAGTCTCACTCACCTTATCATGTGTTTTTCCTGAAGTACTCCTAACCACAGAATGCTTCCAAGCCTAACCTAAAGCCAAGCATATTGACAGGATGTATAACTTCAAAGAAATTTCTTTCCTTTTTTTTTTTTTTTGGGAACACAGTGTCTCACTTTGTAGCCCAAGCTAGCTTTAACTTCAAAATCCTCCCTCCTCAGCCTCCAAGGGTTAGGATCACAAGTGGGCATGTACCAGGTAGCTTGGAAGAGACAGAGATGATGAACAAGAGGAAGATCCCATCTGCCGAGGGCTCAAGGTAGAGGAATATTCCAAAGGAGTCCCTTCTGTGTAACACAGATGGGAGAAAGCAGATTATTAGATGTAATAAATACCAGTATAAATGCCCTCAAAACAAAGATGCCATCTTTATAACTCTTGTCACTATGTCTGTACACACCTACCCAATTCAGAACATGATGTCAATGTCAAATGCAGCCAGACACACTGTTCTGTATCTTAGTGAATCAGCTTGTGCTATGTGGACCACGTGTCTGTGGGAGTCCACCTTGAAATTTGAATTACAGGTGATTGTGAGCTTTTGTGTGGGTGCTGAGAACCAAACTAGGATTCTCTGCCAGAGCATTGGGTGTTCTTAACTGTTGAGCTGTTTGTCTAGCCCAGTGGAGCTCCTTTTAAAGAGAGGATTAGATTTGAAGTCAGAGAAAGCATGCAAAGAATGCAATTTTGTATCTTTCTTTTTTATCATGATTAAAACAACACCTTCAAGTTGTGTCCTTCATTGGAGAGTGTTGTTTCAACTTACTCTTGAATTTGAACCTAAGTTGTAAATCTAGACATGGTGTATATCAAATATGAAAGTGATATTTTTCATAAGGAGTTAAGTGATTCTTGGAGGCTAGGATTGTAAATATTTTTCTTATTAAAAAATCAAAAATTGATTATATTTTCAGACTATTTCTCATCTTAATGTCAGTATTTCCATTTAGATTTTAGATAAAGAAATACTTTTTATTATGCCTTTTAATTTTAATGAGTACATTTTAATGTTTGGCAGATTAACAAATCAACACACATAAAAAGGAACACTAACTTCCTTTTTTTTTTTTTTTTACATTTTTACAAACTGTATGTATCTGATCTTTTTTTGACTCTGAGCTAAAAAAACTAAAGTGAAAATTTTGTGCAAAATTTATTTAAAACAGTACAATTAGTGAACAAGTTTTCTGGAGCAAAGAAAGGAGCATATGTTTTAATGGGATGAACACACAATAATTCATGATGTTCCTGTGGTTTCATTACTCAGTCAGAAATCATCATCCCACAGGCTTGACACCCTCCTCTTCCTAATAATGATTGTGTTCAGGTGTCTTTGATGTTTTGCAAGTTTTCAGTAATATAAAATATACTAACTTTGCCCACATTATTCTAAATGTTGCTATTAGAAATGGTTAAGAATTTTCAAGTCTGAAAAGATACAATTAAAATTTAAATGTGTGTGTGTGTGTGTGTGTGTGTGCCCACATGAGTTTACATGAACTACATGCATGCATGATATCACAATGACCAGAAGGGGTTATCGGATCATCTGGAACTAGAGTTACAGGCAGCTATCATAACTGCAGGTGGGTTCTGGGAACCAAGATCAGGTCGCCTGCAAGACTGGTAAACACTCATAACTGCAGGCCCATCTCAAGAGAATATGGACTTTAGAAAATGTAACTGCTTGTTAGTAGGGCTTACAATTTTTCAGCATTTTCACACATAGGTTATGGGTCCCCATGTTTCTTTGAGTCTCTAGTGCTCACCAAGGCTCACCCACAAGTTAAAAAACATTGTTTCCCAAGTTACAAGAATTCCCTTTGAAGAAGAAGCTGGCCTTTACAGTAAAAGGAAGAGCTGACAGCAAATGTCTCCCAAACCAACCTTGCTAAGCTTAAGATTGTTGTAGGCTCTCTGCTCCTCTGTGTTCCAGAGACAGCCACATCTTTTCATGCAGTGCCAGCCTTGTCCCTTAGACAGGATCTGGCATAGTGGAGGGTATCGCCATCAATGACCCCTTCATTGACCTCAGCTACATGGTCTACATGTTCTAGTATGACTCTACCCATGGCAAATTCAATGGCACAGACAAGGCTGAGAATGGGAAGTTTGTCATCAGTGGGAAGTCCATCACCATCTTCTGGGAGTGAGATCCCACTAATATCAAATGGGGTGATGCTGGTGCTGAGTATGTTGTGTAGTCTACTGGCATCTTCACCACCATGGAGAAGGCCCGGGCCCACTTGAAGGGTGGGGCCAAAAGGATCATCATCTTTACCCTTTCAATGATACCCCATGTTTGTGATGGGTACGAACCATGAGAAATGTGACAACTCCCTCAAGATTGTCAGCAATGCATCCTGTATCACCAACTGCTTAGCCCCCCCACCCCGGCTAAGGTCATTCATGACAACTTTGGCATCATGGAAGGGCTCATGACCATAGTTCATGCCATCACTGCTACTCGGAAGACTGTGGATGACCCCTATAGAAAGCTGTGGCATGATGGCAGTGGGGTAACCCAGAACATCTTCCCTGTATCCACTGGTGCTGTGGGCAAGGTCATCCCAGAGCTGAATGAGAAGTTCACTGCATGACCTTCCGTGTTCCTACCACAAAAGTATCTGTTGTGAATCTGACATGCCACCTGGAGAAGCCTGCCGAGTATGATGACATCAAGAAGGTGATGAAGCAGGCAGCTGAGGGCCCACTAAAGGGCATCCTGGGCTACACTGAAGACTAGGTTGTCTCCTGCGACCTCAACAGCAACTCCCACTCTTCTACCTTTGATGTTGGAGTTGGCATTGCTCTCAGTGACAACTTTGTGAAGCTCATTTCCTGACAATGAATACAGCTACAGCAACAGAGTGGTGGACCTCATGGCCTACGTGGCCTCTAAGGAGTAAGAAACCCAGGACCACCTACCCCCAGCAAGGACACTGAGAGCAAAATAGAGACCCTCAGTTGCTGAAAAGTCCCATCACAACTTGGCCCCCAACACCAAGCATCTCCCTTACAATTTCCATCCCAGACCCCCATAATAATAGGAGGGGCCTAGAGAGCCTCTCTACTCTCTTGAATACTATCAATAAAGTTCTGCTGTACCCACACACAAAACAAACAAAAAAAAAGATTGTTGTAGAATTATCTGCTCTCTTCAAAATGCTTCTCCTGACTTTGATAGAGCACGTAGTTACAGTGTACAAGGCATAGTGTGGTAATTCCACTCTAACCCAAGTGCTGAAATGAATAAATGTTTCATAGTTTATTCTCTGCCTCATTAAATTGGGCATGTTCTCCCTTTTGTGTAGTGGGGGAGGCTGAGTTCATTCATTCAATACAACCCTGTCAGGCAGAAACAAAAATTTTGTTAGTGGATATTTACTTTGAGCAAAGGGCTGAAATGAATGCTCTTAAAGGGCCAATCAGCTGTAAAACAAGTAGTTGTGTTTTTTTAGTTAATTGATAGACCTACAGAAAGCACAGGAAAAGTTTGACTATCCTCCACACTGTGAAGAGTCTTGACAATTATTCTGTTTCAAGTTGTTGAGTCACCTGACACAGGGTCATGGGATCTGAGACACCTGGGTCAGAGGAAAGAGCATCCTCTGCCGTGACTCAGCTGGCAAAATGGACTTGGTGTTCTCATGAGTTCTTCTTGTTCCCAGTGGGTTTATATTACAATTGAGGAATGCCCAGATTAGGAAAACCCAACCTTCAAAAGAGACTGTTCCAGCTGCCATCAAATCCACTTACCTCTCCCCAAAGATAGAAAACAGTTTTTTTTTTTTTTTTTTATTCTGAACAAAAGTGATCTCAGCTGCAGAGGTAGATATTACCCATAGCATCCAAGATTATCATGCTTATTAATAATAGTTAAAGTGATCTCCACTTGTTGCTATGTTCATTGGAGGAAATAAATGAGTACAGTATCAGTGCAGAAATATCCAGGATTGGAACGTAAGGCCCCTCAGGGATGGCTTTTCACAGGATGGCTCTCAAGTATAGGCATGGGTGAGAAAGAGAGAAGCTTGCAAAGTATTGGTGGAATGATGCATTCCATCAGCAGATGGAATAAGGTACAAGAAACTAGATACACATATGTCAGACCTTGCATTGTGTGACAGTGAGCCTTTTGGAGACAACTTGAACTAGCTTGGCTCACAGTTTGAGGTAATTTAGTCCCTGGTTAACTGGTCTTGTGTTTTTGGGAAGAGTACCTTTGTTAGGAAGGTCTGTGGCAGAGAAACTTTACCTCCTAGCAAACAAGAGTCAATGGAGGTGGGGGAGGCAACCCCTGTGGTCTTCTTCAAGCTATGGCCTTCCTAAACTTTGCATGGTTTCCCAAAGCAGTGTCATCACCTAGGTATCAGGTCCCCAATACACGAGCCTGTGGAGGCATTTCATATTCAAACCACACGTGTGGAAAAGCTTATAAGAAGGGTTTAGCTAAGGAGATTAATAGCCAGTTCCTGTGAAGCCTGAGAAACCTGTGAGAGGTGTATTCACACTGAGCACCTCTGGAAGCCTTTCAGTCTGGTGATTTGCATTCTGCTTCTTGCTGCTGTGTGGAAACTTGTGTCCTTGGGAGAGAAGGAGAGCCTAGGTAAGGGAGTGATTCGGGAGGAGAATTGCCTAGGTAAGGGAATGATTTCTAAGACTCTCATGCAGGAGATGATACTGACTCTGGCGGTGGCAGCTAGACTTGCAGCGTGATCAAACACACGTCTGTAAATCATACTCTTGGAGTAAGAAGTGGAGTCCCCGTATGTCTTCGTTTGCCTTACGTAGCATTGTTGAGCACAACTTGTAGTCATGCTGCCATTGAGAGAAACTCTCCCAAGAACTGCTCTTGAGGTCCCTGTGGCAATTAGTGCCTCCATGGCAGTTTATTCAGTTTTGTCTTTTCCCTTGGGTGTGACTGTCACAAGACATTCTGCCTTGTCCCAGAGCTCCCAGTTTTGCTCACTAATAATTTACTTGCTGCTCTCACTGCTTGGAGTGTTAGGGTTATGATTAGCACTTTTTTATCACCCTCCTCCCGCTCATCTCTTCTTCCTCCTGTGGGTTATCATAACATTTCCATCAATCTATTCAGTTGCCTTTTCCAGTCACCAGAAAGTTGTGGTAAGGACGTGTTCCCCTAATAAATAAAGATTTCAGGGGTCCAATCACTGGGTGAAGAGTAGGCAGGACTTCCAGGTAAGAAGGTGGAAGAGGGGAGGAGAAAAGAAACTTGTGGGGTTTTGTTTTGTTTTGTTTTTGGAAAAGAGCTTGGGATACAAGATGTAATGAACTACAGGCCCCCCAGTTAGATGCTGGGTTCGCCAGTATCTGCCACTGGATAATTTAATTTAGTATGGCTTACTAATTGGGATGTTAGTTGTTACAGCAATTGTGTTACCCGTTGTTTCTAAACTAAGATTGTGTGGCGTTTTTCTTCACTGACAACTCAACTGAGTACCAGAGAAAGGTACTGTGGTGAGGCATGCCAGCCAGCCATGGAATTGGGATGTGTGATGGTTTGCATATGCTTGGCCCAGGGAGTGGCACTATTAGAAGGTGTAGCCATGTTGGAGGAAGTGTGTCACTCTGGTGGTGGGCTTGGAGACATTCCTTCTAGCTGCCTGAAGATGCTTAGTCTGTTCCTGGCTTCTTTGGATGAAGATGTAGAACTCTCAGCTCCTCCTGCACCATGCCTGCCTGGATGCTGCCATGCTCTTGTCTTGAGGATAATGGACTGAACCTCTAAACCTGTAAGCCAGCCCCAATCAAATGTTGTTATTTATAAGACTTGCCTTGGTCATGGTGTCTGTTCACAGCAATAAATCCTCAACTAAGACAGGATGTGTGGAGCTGGCATGGCAGCAACTCTCCACGGGAATTTATCGAGTTGGGTAGAGAGATTTCAGAACACGGGGTCAGAGAGTTTGCTGAGATGAGAACAGGCTAAGCTCACCAGTGCCCTGTCTAGTGTGGGATGGTGCATTTTTTTTCCTATTTCCCACAACAGAACTTGAGTTCCTTGACAACTTCCTTGTTCATAATTACATGCCAAGAGTTTATGATTCTAGTCCCAGTCCTCAACAAACAGTATCTAGTACTGTGGCATACCAAATACATGCTAGATCCTATCTTGAGGTTTTTTTTTTTTTAATGCATCAAATCCTTGCAACTGCCCATTGAGGTTGAGGTTGTTTCTGCCATCATTCACTTTTTATAAGTGAAAGGACTGTACTGGTTTTGTGTCAACTTGACACAAGCTGGAGTTATCACAGAGAAAGGAGCCTCCCTTGAGGAAATTCCTTCAGGAGATCCAGCTGTAAGGCATTTTCTCAATGGGGTAGGGCCATTATGGGTAGTGCCATCCCTGGGCTGGTAGACCTGGGTTCTATAAGAAAGCAAGCTGAGCAAGCCAGGGGAGCAAGCCAGTAAGTAACATCCCTCCATGGCCTCTGCATCAGCTCCTGCTTCCTGACCTGCTTGAGTTCCAGTCCTGACTTCCTTTGGTGATGAACAGCAATGTGGAAGTGTAAGCTGAATAAACTTTTTCCTCCCCAACTTGCTTTTTGGTCATGATGTTTTGTGCAGGAATAGAAACCCTGACTAAGGCAAGTACTTACAAATCAGCAAAGGTATTCCTCTGAGCTTCCAAATCCAGTGAAGAGGTGGATCTAGGATGAGTCTCTCTCCTCTGTCTGGGCTCTCCACTATCCCATCAGTTGACCTTCTAGGTAAGGAAGGAACCAAAATGATGCTGATGCTGCTTAGTCCTCCCCTGAGCTCTTAGTAACACATTCAGTTGTTTTCTTTGAATGAAGTATGTCTTTATGAATAGGAGAAAAAGCTGAAAGGCTATTAGTGCTCTCTCTCTCTCTCTCTCTCTCTCTCTCTGTCTCTCTGTCTCTCTGTCTCTCTCTCTCCACACACACACACGCACACGCACACACACACACACACACACACACACACACACACAGAGAGAGAGAGAGAGAGAGAGAGAGAGAGAGAGAGAGAGAGAGAGAGAGAGAGAGAGAGATACAGCTCTGTATAAAATGATAGTGTGGAGAAGCTTCTGGTTTCTATCTTATTTTTAAAAATTATCTACTTTTTGAAAACTTTATATATGACAACCTCATCCTCACACCCTCGAATTTCTTCCCTCCTATTCATCCTGTGTCCTCACTTCTTCTCAAATTCACAGCCTCTTATTCTTTAGCTATAATTGCTACAAATATGTCTTTATACACATTTGTCAATACAGTCTGCTGAGTCATTTAGTGTGGCTTGAGTGTGTTTATGTTTAGGGCAGATCTTTTGGGACTGGCTAACCTATCAAGCAGCTCACAGCTCTAAGGGTGAAGCCTTGTGACAATTCCAGGCCCCTGTTGGTAAGTCCCTTATGGCTGAGGCCTGTGTTTTTCCCTCAAAGAGTAAGGGAGCTGATTTTCCTTCTTCTTCTCTGGATTCTCCCACTTCACTGTGTGCTTTGTATTCTCTGAGTTCTACTGCTTTTAAGCTGCCAGGTTCGCTGACAGTGGACTGTCTCCCATTCTTTGTGGTATTCTTCAGCAGTGCAAAGCAAAAGCAACCTGCAAAACTGTGTACAGCAGTTTTGTCCATAGCTTGCTGCTTGGTGACTCACTCCCATGCTCTGTCACGGCTAGGCACATCTAAGACTTTCCTCCCGTCTGTGGTCTAAGTAGCTCCTCAGCCTGACACAGTACCAACTCAATACCTAGTTGTTTAATTTGAGTAAACTTGGCATGGATCTCATTTGGTGAAATCATATGGAATGTACTCAACAGGGGCCAGAGAGAGAACTCAAGAGCCACGTGCTTGCTGTGCAGACAAGAGCTGAGTTCAATGCCCTAGAACCTGTACAAAAAGCCTGGGTGTTGTGTCTTGTGATTTTAATCCCAGTCCTGGGGAGATGGAGACAGGGCTCGATGGCTAGCCAGCCTAATGGGTGAGGTCAAGACCAGTGTGAGACCCTGTCTTAAGAACACCAAGTAAAAAACAGCAGATACGTTATCCTACATTGTTATCTGGACCTTACGTGCTTACCTGCTCATATACTTGTATGTACACACACACACACACACACACACACACACACACACACACAGACTCATAAACACACATAAACCCCTCCACTCACACTTACACACGCACACACATGCACACAGAGAGAGACAGAGAGAGACAGAGACTGAGAGAGAAAAAGGCAGAGAAAGATGGGGAGAGAGAGAACACAGAAACATAGGCATACATTTACATATACCATTCAACTATCCTGGCTAACTGCCACTTGGGCTATGGCTGTCAGGAAAGCAGCACAGAGGGCTTGTGGCAGGGAAGGGGTAGTTTCCAGCACATTCTCGTGCCAACCCATCAACACCATGTTTCCACTCTGACTCCCTGGCCTTCCACCTTTGGTCATGCTGTGGCTGGTCTCCTGCTCAGCCCCTCTGGAGTGAGTCACCGTGTTGACCTACTTTCCAGCTCCCGCCTTCCTTCTCCGTTCCCAGACTCTGACAGGCATTCTCCCGACTTGCCACTGAGCATCTGTGGACAGATACCTGGTAACAGCCCTGTCTTGGCCAGGTCAATCTCCCCCCCCCCCCCCCCCGTTCTCTACCCTTGCTCATGTCTCTCCTTTCTCACCGATGGGACTTGCTTTAAGGCTGGAATGCTCTGCTTTCTCAAGTGCCAAGTTTATCCTGGTTCTTACAACTCCGAGTTTGGTTGCTTTTCAGCAACCATCTCACCTGCTTTAAATGTATCAAATCATCCTGAAGATACTTATGACTTTCTCCCACTTTTAAAAATCAACGAAACCTTACCTGTATCATGGCTACTTGGGACAAGGGTGGTATAGACTACTAGGTGTCAGCTGTGGTCATCAAGGTCAGTCCACCATTGCTTCTCCTGTGCAGCCTACTGCAGTTTGGCCTTAACATGTCTACTGAAGGCCTGTGTGCTAAAAGCCAGCCTGCGGGCTCAGGAATAGATGCAATTTTTAGGAGCTGGGAGGAGCTACAACTTACTTGTAGAAGTAAGTTGCTGGGTATGTGTGCTTGAAGGGAATATGGGGACTTGGTCCTCCCTCCTGCTTACCATGAGTTGAGCATCTTTGCTCCACCCCTTAGTGCTCTGCCATAATGTCTGCTTTATCTCATAGACCCCAATTCAGTGACTCAGTAGACAATGGACTTACCTTTGAGATAGAGAGCCTAAGTATCTTTTCCTCTTCAAGTTATTCATCTCGGATACTTTGTTTAAGGCACAGAAAGCTTGTGTTCCTACTAGATGAATGAACAAAGGGGGAAAAAAACAGTGAGTAAGAACCACACACACTCACAATAGCTTCTATTTTGAACACAGTCACTTTCGGGAGGATGATCCTCTTCTACTTCCATTAAAAAAAAATCTGTAGCTCCCTGTCACTGTTTTATCTGTTCAAACAATAATATTCCAAGAAAATTTGGAAAAGCTTGACCATTTAATTATATCTGTATCTCCCTTCATCAGAATTAATTTTTTTCCCTGAGGATAGGGACCTTTTAATTGCCTATTTTCTTGATCTAGACTTCCTCTTTCAAGACCCAACATCTCAAAGTGCTACAACATTGTTAACCCAGTGCTTTTTTTTTTTTTCTTTTAAATGATTGTGAGAAGCCATTGTTAAGAAAAACATAAATTAGGTAGATTGCTTATATTAAACTGAAATCCATGGTACCACACTAGTGACAGGAAAACTGTCTTTGGTTTTTCTCTTTGGTGATAATGACTGTGATGGTGGGTGACAAGAGCAATAATGATGTGACAGTGATGATGAAGATGACAATGGTGATGGTAATCATATTGGGAACAGTGATGGTGATGACAAACTGAAACATGGAATTCTGAGGCTGATTCCATCCTTTGGATCGTTAACCTCCGTCTGATTCAGACACCATTTCAAATCCTCTTTAGGATTCATTCAAAGACCGTAATGTCCCCCTCCTGTTGAACAAGCACTTGGAGCGAAGCCAGCTCCTAACCTTGCAGGGTTGGAAGAGTTCTTCAAGTTTACTCTGCGCAACCACAATCAATTGTCCTGGACGCCTCAGTCACATTCCTGCTGAGAGGGTGGTCTGGCTGCTGGCGAGGGTTTGCTCTCAGAAGCATTAGGAGGTCTCTGCTTTCATTCTCTCTTCCTTCCTGGAGCAAGAAAACTTTACTGAGGCTGGGTGGCTGAAGGCTCCAGGGACTGGGGACATTGAAGGTAGGAATTGCAGCAAAAGCCAGCTAAGTCCCTTTGCATTAAAGGTTCCAACCACTGGGATACAGCCAGTCGAGACACTGTTCATGGGGATGCGTGTGAATTTGAATTTTATCAACGTGAACAAGGGAGCACCTCACTTTTCCTTGGGTTGTAAATTAGCAGGGTTGTCTACTTTAGGAGCAATAAGCCTAAACTAAAAGGAATTTTCTTACAGTGGTTTTTGCTACAAGCCAATGGGAGCTGAAGAACATACCGTGTGCAGAGGGATTTACTGGACTTTAACACAAGTCTTATAATGTTCTTTCTGCTTAGTGTGCTAGCCTGAGTCCCTCTGCAGTCCCAGGACTAGTCCTAAGTTAGAGCAACCACCAGGCTAGCTCTAACCTCTTTCTTTCCTTCCCTAATGGCTCATAGCTGACATTTCACACAACAGCTTTGTGGTCATTGGCCCCTTGTGATGATCAGTAACTGAAAAGAAGAGATAACTTACTCATAGTCTCCTTTAACCCTCCACTCGTTGGGCTAGAGATAGAACCCAGGCTTCATATAGGCTAGACAAACACCTCACCACTGAGCTATGCTGAGCTCTCTTTTTCTTTTCCTTTGTTTAAAAACAGAGTCTTACTGAGTTGTCCCTGTTGGCTTTGAGCTTAACTTCTAGCCTAGGCTAGCTTTGAACTTGTAATCCTTTCGTCTCCTCCTCCACCTAAGTAGCTAGGATTACAGGCCTGCATGTGCCATCAGGCCTTGCTTTGTTTCTTATATAATTAACTTATTAAAGGTTAACCTCACTGAAGTCACTTGGTGAATAATACCTTGCATAAAATACATCTTAATATAAAACAATCTCCCTCCCTCCCTCCCTGTCTCCTTTCCTTCCAACTTCTTTTCCTATATATTACTGGCCAAAATTATAAAAATGAACACTCCAAGTAAGTACACAGGAATAACAGCCTCAGAAGGGCTGGCTGTCTGGGAATTCCCGACAGCTCATGGTTCACTGACTGGTGGTCTCCAAGCTGGACCACAGAACCACACTCTTTACAAAGCCCCAGACGATGGGTGGGTGTGAATGGGAGGCTGACTCATTCAGGGGTGAGCCGAAGCAGGTGGGAGGGTTGTTTTTGTTATTCCATGTCTGTGTGCAACACGCAGTCAGATGACAAGTAGAGTCAGAGGAGATGCAGCCTGTTACCTGCAGACACAAAATAATAAAGCAGGGCTGGTTGGCTAGAAGGCTGTAGGCATTCTATTGTCTATTAGTAGGTCTGCACTTAGTAAGGGTGGCATCAGCATACCTGCAGTGGATTCTTCCCCTGCGTCATACCTCCCACCAAAATCCAGACTTCAACATGCAAGGTTTAGTTCTTCATGTGCAAATTTGAAACTACCTAATTATTTCACCAAATGTCAGTCTCCTTGAGGAGATGGAATGTGGCTACTGTAGAAACAACCTATCTTGTTCAGAGCCATATGTTTTGAAGCCCTCTAATACAATGCTTTCTTCAGAGGTAGAATAGTTTGTTCTGTGGGCTTTTACACCCTACCATTATTGTAGAAGAACAATGATTCTGGATTTTTATCTCATATCATGTTAGTCTATGAGTGAAATAATTTCCTTTGAATAATGTTTTTCTGGGCTGGAGACATGGCTCAGTGCTTAAGAGAACTAGCTACTACTCTTCCTTAAGACACAAAATCTGTTCCCAGTACCCACATGACTGCTACTTCATGAATGAACATGTCAGTAACTTCAGTTCCAGTTAGATCCAATGCCCTCTTCTGACCTCTGCAGGCACATTTGATGTACATATATGCATTCAAAACACCTACACACAGGAAAATGTTATTGTAATTACAAAACAAGCTACCCGGGTTGGTGAGATGGCTCTTCAGTCAGGGGCACTTGCTTCACTCTCAGATAACTTGAGTTTGGTTCCCAGCACCCAAGTCAGACAGATCACAGCTACTTGTAACTTCAGCTCAGGGCAATCTGCTGCCCTCTTGTGGTCTCCGTGAGCACTTTTCTCATGAACATCTGTGTAAACACTGGCTAAGGAAATCATAGAATAAATCTAACATTTAAAAAGTATTATCCTAGGAATCCACAGATGACTTTTCTAGAAGATTAAAATACATCAGCTTCATAAATATTACACACACACACACACACACACACACACACACACACACACACGCTAAGTTTGTGTGTGTAAAAATCTGAGAAATTATATGTATATACTTCTGCAAATTATGTGTGTATTTATTTAAAGGCATACAATGTGTTTTTGGAAACACACATGCCTGAAGGTCAAGATCTCAGTCCAGATATTCGATATGCTTTCTGGTTTCAGGAGAGATGCAAAGGGAGGTACCTTTATGGGAAAGGACAGTTCTCATGTCATTCCCCATGAAATCCAGGGCTATCTGAACTTTCTTGGTCTTCTTAAAGGATCCTTGGCCAGATTTTGATATCCCAAAAAGGTGAAGAAAACATTCAGCCATCTGGGCAGCTATCTTACCATCCAAACTTTCTGAGGCTGATCCACCACACACATTGGCATTACCAAGACCAACGGGCACCTGGGGAAAACAAGACTTTGAAGACAGGCAGCCTTATGTTTCAGTTCCTGTAAGAAATGAGCAATTCGAAAAAAAATATTTTCTTTTAACTGAGTTAAAAATAGTTAAAACTGAAATAGCTCATCCTATGAAACACTTACGGGAGTAAAAATGTGTATTTTACTCCCCCCTCCCCAGCCACCCCTTTTCTTCCCTTAAAAAAATGTGTTGTATTAGAGGAATTGGGCCACAGCAGCCAGGAAGGAATGTTCCCCATGCCACTGGATGGCAAATTGGAGGGGAACATGCCTTTCATCTTAATTATAGGTTGGACAGGGCAATGCTCAGCGTTCTCTTCAACCATGAGCAGAGGAACTTTCCCAGGGTATTTTTCGTCTGCATTTCTGACTCTTATTGGATTGCAAGCTTATTCATGTGACCCAGCGGGGTCCACTTGCCATAATAAGTCTAAAAATATGCCAGAAATGTTTTCTTTAGAACAGCCTCTGAGTGTCATACATGAATGTGATAGCACTCCTCCCCTTCTGACTCTGCTTCACCTTTTCCCAGACAAACGCCTTTGCTATAGACCTGTTCTCTCCCGATGTTGTTCTTCTGACAGGTTCTATAATCTATGGGTACGTCCTACATGGAATGGCTGTAGAAGTCCACCCTATGTCTCCCTAAATCTAGCTTTTGACTGGGAATGCAATCTGATAGAATAATTGAAGAAAGCATTGCATGCCCTTGTAAAACAGATTTTTCTTCTCCCCGTGTGAGTCTGTGCCCAGTGACTCACCTCCAGTCAACTAGCCTCAAAGTCTCTTCCTACAGTGGGAATGTGTTGGCGCTGAGTCATCTGTTCTCAGAAACAGTGAGTTGCATCTAGATCTAAGACTGATGCTCAGTGACTCTCTAAGTCCAGCTAGCTTTAAAAAAACATAATTAAGTGATCAACATGTCTTTGGGGAAAAAATAGGCTAAGATGGTTTGATACCTTGATGATCTTTGGTTGACTTCATTTCCCAACATTATGACACCTGCACATTGGTTATATCAGGTTGTTGCGAAAAGGAAATTTAAGATCGTCTTTGATGTATTTGGAAGTGTTGGGTTTTTTTCTTTCTTTTCTTTTATTTTCTTTTCTTTTTTTTTTTCTCTTTTTAGGAGAAAGCCTGTAACCATGGGGTGACAATTTACTGAACCAAATAGCTTAAGTGGTGTTCTAGTTTCACTTCCGTGACTGTGATAAAACAGCCTGAGACAAAGCTGCCTGTGTGTGTATTTGTGTGGTAGGGGAAGTTTGTTTTAGCTTACAGTTCCAGGTTTCAGTCCAGCATAGGAGGAACGTCAAGGCACCAGAGATTTGAAACAGGTAGTCATATCATACCCACAGTCAAGAGCAGAGAGAGGAATGCATGAATGCCCACTTGCTTTTGTGTTCTTAGCAGGAATTCTCTCTCTTATACAATTCAGGATCCCTCTGACAGGAAGTAGTGCTATACACAATGGGATGTGTTTTTCTTTCTTGATTAACTTAAGACAAGCTGTCATAGATATCCTCATAGGCCACACTGATGTAGACAATCCCTCACCAAGGTTTTCTTCCTAGGTGATCCTAGGTTGTGTCAGATTGATAATGGAAGTTATCCAGAGGCGACCCGAATTAAAAAAATAAACCAATAGCAACAAGTACAGGTTATCCCTCCTATAGGGATCCTAGCTTATAATATGTTAATGAGTACATACGAACAGCTCTAAGTATGAGTATGGAATTACACATAGAAAGGAGAGCAGGAATATTAGGTGATGAGGAAAGAGATAACACAGGCAGAGGACATGCATCATAAACCTAATTGTTTTACTGATTTAATCTGTTACAGGTTTTGTTATTTTTGTTTATTTGTTTTGGTGATAAATGCTTTAAAATGCAATTAATCCTGAAAGTGTAAAACCCTGGGTGTAGCATAATGGTTTCAGAATGGTCATGCTAACTGTACAGAAGTTCACTGAGTTGCATAGAGTTTGGGACTGGGCTAGGTTTGCTTGAAGGACTATCTTAATCTAGTTGTGTGATGTTTTCACTTGTGGGTTCATTACAACAAAGTGATGTTATTAAAATAGATGACCAATTCCCCATATGGGGATGAGGAAAATGTTCCACCTCCTACATGAGGAGCAACTGGCAAATTGTTCGCTGACAGAAGAGTCAGCTTTCTCTAGCCCCTGAAAAATTGACCACCCATCCAAGAATATTTAGGCTCTATACATTGAACCTGATGAGAGTAAAAAAGACACAGAGTTAGTTGGGAAAGGAAGGGGGTGTGGCTGGAGGAGAAGTTGGGAAGAGGAATGTGGATAGGATTAAAATATATTGTACAGATTTCTAAACTACTGCTGCCACTACTGCTACACCACACACACACACACACACACACACACACAGTGCTTTCCTTTTGATAAGGACAGTGTCCCAGAATTCTGATTCCTAGATACCATTATCACTCACTCTGTTTGGACCAATAGTTTTCAACAAGGGACATATTTTTTTGGCTCACCAGAAGAGATTTGGCAAGAGGTGAGTCTTGTTGGAATATCTACCTAATGATAGTGGCTACACCATCACAATGGTGTTAAATGTTCTATTATGCAAAGACTATCCTTCACAACAAAGACTTATCTGGTTTAAAATGTCAACAGTGTAGAGACTGAGAAATTCAGATTTAGAATGTAAACTCCATTGTCTTTTGTTTGGTCTAGAACCCTGTCAAGCTTATTGAGAGAAACATGCCTACCTATGAAAATCTCTTCATTCCTCATTCATTCTAGGCCAGTTTTGAAAGCTACCATCTTTTGAACCGAGTGTTGATGGTACCTGAGTTAGGCTCAAGCCCGTGATCTTCCAAGGAGTCTGTGAGGGTATTTGATGTATAAGGAACAGACAAAAGAATTAGCTGAATCTTTATGTTGGGAAATGCATGCATTTTCCCAGAAATAAAGTATAAATCTGAAGTTGAAGAGGCTTTCTGCCACTTCTGAGGCTTGGGGAGAATTTTCCACACTAAACTCACCCCCAAATCAAGCTGCTATTTTCACCAATATAAGGAGCTTTAGTTAGTTGTGGTAACACGGAGAAAATGGCCTGTATGCAGAAACTGCCTCTTTTTATCAAGCCAGAGGATGCCAGAGTCAAGCTTACAAAAATGATACTCATCTAAATAAAGATAAAAAAGCCTTACTTTTGTTATGGGGTTTAAAGTTTAAAATTTCTCTTTTAATTCTGTAAAAGTATTCTTCCAAATCTGTCAAAGCTTTAGCCTCCTATCTTTAAAACTTCAAACCTTCAGTTTTCTTTCTTTCTTCTTTCTGTTCTGATTTTGACTTTTAGTGTCTCTCTGTCAAATTGGAAGTCTGTCTTCAATCTAGGGATCCAAATTTACATGTAGACAAATACATTAACTGATATCACTTCTAGTCCATTTCCCCCTGTCTGTGTAGTAAATGATTTTAAAATTTACTGCTTCTTACTCACTCCCTGTGAGCTATCTGCTCATGGTGGCTTTTCCCCTGATGTTCCCAGGACCAATAGGTCACTTAGTCACTGCAACCAACTAAGTGGGGGTGGGGGTGGCTTCTCTTGGGGTTCTTAGTCTCATTAATGTAAAACAGATTCAAACAGAAGCTCCAGGATAGTTTTATTAGAGTATAAGAACAGTAGGGCAGATCAGCTGCAGATCCTAGCATGTAAACTTATGGCAAGGAGGTCACAACGTGGTGAGCACAGGACAGGGAAGCCTTAAAAAAGTTGGGAAAGTTCAGGAAAGCATCAGAAAAAAGAGAGATGAGAAAAGTCTCATCTCATGAGGCCTATTGAGCTTCACGATGGCTAATAAGGACTGTGATGTGCGGCAGGAATTCTGGAAAGGGAAAGTACATTATCTCATTAAAAGGCTAATTCTTCCTCTTCTTCTTTGGCAGGGTGTAAGGTGAACCCACCTTTTCGGGAGGGCTGGTCTTTTGATCAGATGACTGGCTGACCCACCAGGATTAAGTCCTTAACTAACAGAAGTGTTTCTCTACCTGGAGGTGGAGTGTATTCTTTGAGTGAGAGATAACAGCTTTCCTTTAATGCTATTGTAACATAGGCAAAGTGATAATTTAGTGTATGCTTCACTGGATCAGGTTTTCTGGATAGTCACGGAAGTGGACTCAAGTGATGATTTTGTGGTCTCCCTATGTTACAGAGCATTTGAGTGTTCAAATACTCTATACCTTGCTTTTTCACCAGTAAGATTCCTAATAACATGTTTGCTTGGCCATTTATTATGAATGGGTACTGGGATATATGTGTATGTGTATATGTATGTGTATATATATGAATATATGCACACACACATATATCTACAATGATGTCATTTCATCATCATCTTAAGAAACTCTTTAATTTACAACTTAGCTAAAGATTATGTACAATATAAGGTGTTCTGCAGACAGGGCTTGCCAACAGCATCTGCAGACCCTGAGTGTGCTCATCAGTTCCTTTAGTACTTGTAAATACCTCATGTTTATGAAGAGAGAGGAACTGAGTTCCACGGGCTCTTTCAGTGTCATCATTCCTCCATTCAGTGAAGACAGCTCATGATTTCAGGCAACGTTGTTCCTTAGAAGAGGCTGTGATGTGAAGTAGAGTCCCTGAGTCCAACTGGACTTTAAACTGAGCTATTTCTTAGTGAGACACACCAATAGAATGTGGCTCTCCCTTGTGTCCATGATTAAAAGTTGCCATTCTTGGCCCCTGCCTTCCATGTCTGCTGATGGGCTTCTCCCTATGTGAAGTTCATGGTCTTCATCACAGGTGACTAGAGAAATTGGCTGAGGAAGCAGCTGGGCAGACAGCTATGTACACTTTTGCCATACATTTGAAACTGAACTAAGGCCTCTTTGGAGACCAGGAAGCTCTCTTAACAGCTGAGCCACTTATGCATCCCAGCTTCTACATCTTAACCAGCAACATACAAACTAGCTAAATGTTGATGCAGAAGCCAAAGTGAAGGCTTGTTGTGTAGACACAAATACACACTGAATAGGGCTGGTCCATGTACACGTCAGTAGCATTTGTTTAAAGTATCTGATCAAAGTATGCATACCACACATAGACACAAATACACATAACTAAAAATAAAAGAAATCTTTAAAATGTATTGGATCATGTCATGATGAGGGGTGGAGGTGTGTACGTGAATTCCTAAGGCTTATATAATTTTCTTTCTCTTTTCCCTTTCTTTCAAGGTTGGGTCTTGTATATGCTTTGTACACTGTAAATGTGCAGAAGAGGCAGCCGTTTCTCATCTATTTCTAATGTACTAAGGATGTGGCTCGTTGCCTCCCTTGCTATAAGCATTCAATAACTATCTTGTTCAGGTAGCCATGAAGTGACAAACAGGGGAAATTCTTCTTCAAACATCTACTTTAGTTTCTGAAATAGTTAACATATTTCTAGATCTTAAAAAATGAACAAATATATGTGGGCTAGACATGTTAAACATTCTCCAGAATATCCTGGCTCTGGTTACCCAAAGTCATCGCTGGGTCAGGCATTCACCAGAGGTCAGAACTTGCAGAGTGCCTCTTTGAAGCCGCTGCATGCGGCTGGAATTTTGAGTTACTAATAATTCAGGAACACTTGATCTCTTTCCTTATTCCTGCCCAGATGAGTCATTTTCTTGGTCGTTTACCTTGAGCTCCTCCTGTTCTTCCTCAGAGGCCTAGCTGGCATGGAAATTTGTTCGCATCTGTATTTCATTAAGAAATATATGCCTAAATGCATTTTTTCTTCCTTATTATGCTTTTTCTCAGTTTTACATTTCTCTGGGCTTGCTTGGACAATCCCCTATCCCAACCCAGGGAAATTCCTTCCAAAGGGAGTTAGTTCTGCCTCGACCATGCCACTGGGCCCCCAGACTGGACGGAATTCATTGTGTGTAAGAAGAAAACAACAAAGAGAGCTCTGCACTGCTCTGAATGATGCCTGGAGGCCCCACTTTTCAGAGCTTCATTTGTTTTCTAAATCCCCAGGGAAGATTTGAGTCAGCAGAAGTGATCCCTGGGGCGTCTTCAGCAGCAGGGCTGCTGCTCTTGGCTCTGGGGTCAGCCGAGTTATTCAGCAGACCCTGTCTCAGCCAAGGCCAGATCAGCACTAGGCATGGCTACAGGGCTGCCTACCAGCTGGTGCCTGGGAAAGCCCTGTCTCTAGACTTGGCACCTTCTTCCACAGATCTGATTGAGTTGTTTGTTTATGTTATACCTTTAGAGTTTAAAGTATGATCCCCCTTTCTTCCTCTCTCCCTCCTTTTTTCTCTCCCTCCCTCCTTCCATTCTTCTCTCCTCCCCTCTCCTATTCCTCCTTTCCTTTCCTTTCCTTTCCTTTCCTTTCCTTTCCTTTCCTTTCCTTTCCTTTCCTTTCCTTTCCTCTCCTCTCCTCTCCTCTCCTCTCCTCTCCTCTCCTCTCCTCTCCTCTCCTCTCCTCTCCTCCCCTCTCCTATTCCTCCTTTCCTTTCCTTTCCTTTCCTTTCCTTTCCTTTCCTTTCCTTTCCTCTCCTCTCCTCTCCTCTCCTCTCCTCTCCTCTCCTCTCCTCTCCTCTCCTCTCCTCTCCTCTCTTTTCCTTTCCTTTCCTTTCCTTTCCTTTCCTTTCCTTTCCTTTCCTTTTCTTTCCTTTCCTTTCCTTTTCTCTCCTCTCCTCTTCTCTCCTTCCTTCCCCTCCCCTCCCCTCTGCTCCCTTTCCCTCTCATCTCCTTCCCTCCTCCCTCTCTTCTTCCTCCATCTTTCCCTTCTTCTCGATTTCCCTCTCCTATTTCCCCTTTCCTTTCCTCTCCTCTCCTTCCCTCTCCCTCCTCTTCTCCTCTCCTCCTCTTCCCTTCCCCCTTTCCTTTCCTCCCTTGCTTTTCTTCATGGCCTTGCCCTCCTGATGCAAAGCAATCCTGCCAAATTACATTTAGAGAAAGACACAGCTCTTTGCTGCCATCACCACAAGACAAGTGATCACCACTTACTTCAAACCATCCCTGTGCTGAGAATTCTGCCAGTTCTTTTCTTTCCTTGCTGACACCTTGGCTCTGAGCAAAGCTTTAGTTTGTACAGCTTTGACAGAAAGCTTGATCTTCCTGCTTCTCTGTGTTTGCAGAGAGGGCAATTGAACAACAGACATAGTCACTGCTAAAGGCTAACTGCTGAGCCTCCCTCCTACTAGTCCCAGTGTGATGATGGAACTTGAAGAGAGGACTTGGACATTGGCCAGGTGACACAAGATGAGCCCTCACCAGTGGGTAAAGGGACCACGTAGAAGAGAACTCAGGAATCTCTCTGTGAGGACAGAGAAGATAATCACTAGTGCACTGGGAGGCAGTTCCTGCTCAGAAAGCAGCACCCTGAGCTTAGATTTCCAACTCTCCACAAGTTGGGGAAGGCATTTCTTCTGTCTGCAACCATCTGTTTCTTGCTATTTCATTAGAGAAGCCTGAAAATGACCAGGGCATCTACACACTTCAAGAGCCATTTAAACATATCAACAAACACGGAATCATACAAATAGGAGCACTTGGCCAAGAAAAGGTTAAAGCTTTTAAAACCAGAAGACCAAAAATTAAGGAAATGCTTGAAACTGGTTTCAGTGGAAAGAATTCATTTTCTATAAAATAGTGTTATTTGTTCTTTGAAAATCTCACACATGTAGAAATGTATCTTGACCACATCCACCTCATATTCTGGCTGCAAGACTTTCTAGAAGCCTCTTATTGCATCTCTGCCCTGTGTGTCCTCCTTTATTTGTTTATTTAGCTGCTGCCTTCAGTTAGTGAGAAGCCATGCAGATGGTTATATGGCCATCCACTGGGGCAGGGGCAACTTACCAGTGGTCATACTTTCAAAGAAAAGTGACTCTCTTTGCCCCAGCAACCATCAACCTCCTCAGATAGGGCCTTTTCGGCCCCTTCTTTCCATGTTCTACTTATGGGATTGTCTGTATTTTGTGTATGTGACTACAGATGCTTGGGCTCATGTGTGCACCAGCCATGGCATGCCCAGAGGAGCGAATTTCAGAGCTCCTCTCCATATCACCCTCTGACTCGTACTTTCTTTATACCTGCTCCTCTGTGACGCTCCCTGAACCCGTGGACTGATGTTTCTCTCACTCTGAGCGCTCAGCTTTTATTCTCAGCATTTTTAATGGCAACAGTTGTCTGCACTAACTACCCACTGCAGTAAGAAGTCTCTGGCCAAGGTGGATGCAGCACAAATCCGTGGACCATGTTCAAACTGTCAGGCATGAATTCCCTCTTGTTGACTGAGCCTCAAATCCGATCACGAGAGTGATTGTGTTCCACCACTATTACATCAGCAGGCATAGCTCACCAGCAGGTATGGATTGTAGCATACAGCATTCAGAGTTGGATAAAAACAGACTGTCTTTTTTTCACTTGCAGCCTGGGTAGTGATTTCCAGCACTATGAAACCTGGCCAGCTGGGAGAGAGCTTACGCTCAGTTCAAGATGAATTTCTCTATTTTCCTGTAGTCAAAGTGTGTGGTTGTCTTTTCAGAAATAGGACCTTATCATCTAGTTATGGTGGGAAGTCAGGAGCAGTGGCAGTACTTTGTTTAGGGGTGCCTCTGGATCCTTCAGGTGCGGTGGATTTGTGAGAAATGTCCCCCATCAACATGTGTATTGCACATTTGGTTCCCAGTGCAAACGGTCAAGCAGGACAGCAAAACTGACCTGAATTTGTTTTTTTCTTCTTTTTTCTCCCCCCATTTTTTTTATTGGAAATTCTCTGCATTTACATTTTAAATGTTATCCCTTACCCACAATCCCAGCCCTGAGAGGGATGATGGGACCGACAGATTCCTGGAGCTCACTAGATAGCAAGCCTGGCTTACTTGTATAGTTCTAGGCTGGTGAAAGACCTTGTCTCAAATAACAAAACAGATTATACAAACAAACAAATAAATAGATGTGAATAGCACACAAAGACACACACACTGAAGGATGTCCTCTGGTTCCCACACACACTCCAGCACACACGCATATGCAAAGACACATTGCTCATAGCCACAAAAACTGACAGATCAATGCCTCTCCTTTTCCCCTTCCTTTTCCTTCTTCATCCTTCATTTATAACAAGAGCATCTCACGATTTGATGAACCCCTTGCTATTCACATGTGCACAACCAGCATGAAACCTAGGAAACATGGTCTATGCCCAAAGAAATTATTTATAAAATCTGAAAATCTTTTAACATAGTCAAATAGCTACAAGATTATTTCTATCTCAATATCCGAGCAACAGTCCAGAGCAGATGTATCTCTTAAAGGGAAGACTTTTATAAATCTGAAGATCACAGGAAACCTGGTACCTGAGGACACATTTGAATTCTGGAAGGAAGGGAGCTGTTTGGGAAGGACAGCATTTTACTATCTGCACTTGTGGAAAACAAGTGATTCTTCTTTCCCTTGGAGGACGTTTGGGAAAATGTGTCTCCAATCATCCCCGTGGGGCCAGCATTTCAAAGACCACATAAGAACCATGTGTCCTTATCCTGGGAGTTCACAGAGCCCAACAGCCATTGTGTCCCTAAAAGCAGCTGATCTCATGCCCAATGTGCCCAAGTTCCTCATTCCTCAAATAGTAGATGTTTCCAGAATTTCTGGGGTGGTGCTGACTCACCTCACTGCCTGCACACCCGTGGGAGAAGTCCTGAGACCTAGGCAGCCAGTGAGGATCTGGACAGCCTCTCTTGTTATCAGACAGATCCAAGAATGCGGATGCAGCAATGAGAGTGGTTCTTAAGCCTCTTGTGGTCGACATGAATAGCATTCTTTCAATCGCTTCAGGGATGAAGTAGCCAAAGTCTTTAGCAATTAAAAACTTGGGCTCATGTGCTTGCAGTAGATGTTGGAAACTATTGACTTTGGGGGTTCAACCTTTTCACGCTGAGTACTTTTATTCTAAAGTTGATGTTGCAAAAAGAGGGGGGGTGGGCTAATGGTAATTCAGATTTTACTAGGCTAGAGCTGGCCACAATGTGATCTCCAGATACAGCACATTTACAGAAATAGAAGCTGAAAGTCATTTCTGTTTGGATAATATAGACTAAATGCAATCCATATTTCACAGAATTGAAACCTCTTCATTTTCAGTCTTCTTATATCTCTAAACTGAAACACACACACACACACACACACACACACACACACACACAAACATACACACACACACACACACACACACACACACACACACACACACACACAGCCCTGTCTCAACCCATTTTTCCTTTGGGTTTCACCAGCATAGCCAGAAAAAGGGGCTGAGATTGTCTCTTAGCTTTGTTTTTCTTAGAAGCCATGTCTTTGTATTTAATTTTGATTGATTTTACATGTACGCCTATTGCTCTTCCATGCCAACTTCTGTGCACCCCCCCCATCCCCACCATGTTCTCTCCCTTGGTTTAATCTACTCTCTCTGTATCTTTCATAGTTTACTTACAGTTCGGCTGAAGCTCCCAAATTCCCATCAGCTTTGTGCAGCATTGCATACCCTGCCTCCTCCGTTAGCCTTGGGTCTTGCCAGAATCTGTTCTTGTCATTGTCACAGTGAATTGTAATGGCTGATTTACACCCTTAGCTAAGGCATATATATGACATCATGATACATACATGTTTTAATCATGTACATGATAGAAAAATGAGTGAGCAACCTCCTCTCTGATGACCACACTAGCTCACATGGCTAGCTGTTATTTTGCATTTACTTGGTCAAATATCGCTTCTCTTATTACATCATTTGGAATAAACTGCAGAATTATTTCATTAATTGTTCATGGAAAATGAATGCTAATTTGGTTGATCACACACAAGAGAATTGTTTGACCTTGCCATTGTTTTATTCAAACAACCTGGGCTAGAGTAGACTCAGACAGACTCCTGGTCAGAGGCCCATTGTTCCTCCTTGAATTTCCCCAGTGACAGGTCACTATAAATTCAGAGGATGGGCACAAACAGCTGGAGAGAGCAATTCTTTCCAGCTGGCTGTTGCTGTCTGAATTATAAGTTAGATCTTCTCAGTTACAAAGAAAACCACTTACTTGACCATGGTTGTTCAGGGGCCCACAGAGAGCTCATCTGTTTACTCAAGTCTATGGTACAGACACTTTGGGGAAAATCCCAAAGTTCAAGGCATCAGTGTGCCGTTAAAAAAAAAAAGAAAAGAAAAGAAAAGAAAGAAAGAAAGAAAAGAAAACAGTAGTCTTTGAACTTGGAACTCTAGGCTTTGTTGTGTGGCTAGAAAACTTCTCCTCACAACTGGGTAACACTGCTGCTGAGAGAAATTCAAGTAAATTCAGGAGACTCTGAAAGGTGAGGGAAGAGATGAAGCCCACACACTCTAAGAAAGCTCACTGTGCCCCTTCCTCACTGCCTTATCCTGTCAAAAGGAGAAATCTAAAATCCATGGGTAACATTTCTTTGTTCCTTATAGGACATGCCATATTTTCAGAATTATACTTTTCATTTGATTTTATTATTGTTTGAAAGTTATTACACATATGGCGCAATGCATGCTGGTCATATCCATGTTCTACATCTCCTATTCCTTCCCTCCCACTCTGTTCAAGTCACCCCTAGAATATCTCCCAGCTCTATCCCACTAAATCCAATTAGTGCCACCTATAAGCATGTGTGTAGGGCCATCCTAGGGTCAGCCACTGCATGGACAACCTATTAATAAAAAGAAAGGTAACCCCCTTCAGTAGCAGCCATCAACTTCCACTCAGCTAGAGTTGGGGCATTGGGAGTACCCCATCCATACTGGTGTTTTTAGTTCTTGGTTTTGTACAGGTCTTGTAACCACAGCATCTTGGAGTTCAGGCAAGAGTCACATCATGCTGTGAGGATTGTATTTCACAGCAGCTCTCCCATCAAATTCCTTCTGCCCCCTCTTCTGCTATGTTCCTTCTGCCTCAATGTGGGCAGAGGTGGTGGTTTAAATAAAGCTCCACCCAAATGTGAGCCTTCACTTTACAGTCTTTAATTTAGATATTGGGGTTTTTCACTTGGCTTTGTATTTGCATACACCTTTGTTAATGGCTGTGAACCACCAGCTATGAGGACTGTCGCTCTTCTGGAAGAGCAGTTAGTTCTCTTCAAGGATAATAGATCTCTCCAGCCCTTTATCTTGTTCAGTTATTAAGTGAAGCTTCTGTAAAATAAATTCTGTTCAGTCTTCAGTCTAGTTTGGATCTGACTTTCTGTCAGATCCTGAAATGTAGCAATAGCTCTGAGTTCAGGTACCAGTATTTGGCAATGGTGCTCCCTATTAATTTACGTCTCAGTGGGAGATTTGCTGAATGGAGACATTTGGAGATGGGCCTAGACTGGTCTTGTTCCAGAGAAGGAAGCTGTCTGTCAACCATTGTTTTGTGCAAGCAAGACATACTTGTATTCAGGTTCTGTCTTTGATGCCTTGTTAGGATTTGAAACTATAGCATTAAGGGCCAAGGAGGGCGTGTCTTCTACCAAGTGTGAGATGAACAGAGACAGCCAGGGTTAGTGGAGAAATACCTGCTAGACAGAGTACCTATTCAGTGCCTACTCTACGGAGTATAGTCTTCATGTAGGGAAACAAACCAGACTGAACCATGAACATATGGAACTTTGCATGATAATCCACTTACTGATAATACTAGAAAACAAATCATTTCAAAAAGCTAGTCTGTAGCCCATCATTAATAACAGAGTAGGCTAAGAGTAAGGAAAATGATGCATGTCCTTACAGTAAAAGCACACTATCTGGGGGAACATCCTGCATACCGATTTTAACAGGTGTAAATTCAAGGAGGCAGGGACTCAGCTGCTATTTCAAAGCATAACGGGTTAGTTGGACAATACGGCACAAATCCATGAGGTTATGATGTATGACCAGAAGGGACAGAATGCCCCGGGAAATTTAAAATGAAGTTGCATACATTAGAGTCAGTTTAAATTGAGGCAATGGGCCTTTAGAGAGATTTAGCACTCTCTCCTCTCTTCTCTCCTCTCTCCTCTCCTCTCTCTCTCTCTCTCTCTCTCTCTCTCTCTCTCTCTCTCTCTCTCTCTCTCTCTCTCTCTGTGTGTGTGTGTGTGTGTGTGTGTGGGGTGTGTGTGTGTGTGTGTGTGTGTGTGTGTGTGTGTGTGTGTGTGTGTGAAGGTAAATTTGGAGGCCAGTAGTTTGGGTCAAGTATCTAGAGTAATTGCTCTTTACATTGTATTTTGAGACAGGGTCTCTCAGTGAAACTGAAGTTTATCCATTTGCCTAGGCTGATTAGTCAATGAACTCCAGGAGTCTGCTTGTCTCTGTGCACTGACCCCAGTGATGGGAATCCAGTTGTGCACCCATGCTGAACCCAAGTCCTTGTGCTTTTGTGGCAAGAATTTTATGAGCTGGTCCCTTTCCCCAGACCACACTGGAGAATCAGAAGCACCATAATGACATTGGTCTATTTAGATCTACAGAGAAGATGGTTGTGGATTCACTGGAACACATAAGGCTGGCACTCAGAGGGGCAAGATGTGTCCCAGTGTGGCATGCATTTTTTGTTAACTTAGAACTGTCAGATTGCCTTATGAATTACCTGAAATATGCAAGAAAGCTAAGAGTTAGGGAGAAAGAGCCAGAGAGTCCCCTGACCTAATCAGGAATCCTTGTCACATAGAGATGCCACTCTTTCTACTTCAAGTCATGGTTGGTAAGAATAAAATCAGAAAGCATGAGCTGGGGGAAGAGATTAAGGAGACAATAAAAGTGGGCTTGATTGTCTGAGCCACTCCTGTTGAGCATTTTAAGCTGAAAAAGGTGTCAGTGTGAAGACTCAGTTACAGAGCTGAGGATTGCTCTACCAGGGTATACACCCACGAAGACATTTTTTCTTAACTTGTTTGAAGGCACAGGGCTAACACCATGGCTGTAGCTTGTAACTGAGGGGCTGCCAGGTGGGCACAGCACAAAGAGATGCCTCTAGAACACACCATTGCCTAGAATCACGAAGCTAGGAATTGACAGAGTTGGCTTCAGGAACAGACTATGAAACTGACCATAAGCACATGGACCCAAAGAAAATAGGCCAGTGGTGTACTAAATTTATAAGCAACCTCTGCTGCCAAAATAACTCAAGGGGCCAGAAAGAGACTACTGCATTTTTTCAAACTCTCAGATATTCCCAAGGATTCAAGAATCACATTCTTAGAAAGTGGGCTCTCAGATGGTCAGACCTTAGACGTGATCTCCTTTCCAAGGTCTGCTCCAGAGAAGACACCAGGCAAGAGAAATCCTGTCCCAGAGTAGAACCAATGGCCTTCTGAGCAGCTGACCAAGTGATGCCATATCCCTCTGATGTCTCTGTTTCTCCTTGGCTTCTTTTCCAACCTGGGAGCTGTTTCATTTGCCCAGTTCTCCGCTGATTTTTGTTAATGGGATTTTCAGGGATCTATTACATATGATCTTGGCCTACCTTCCTCTGGAAAAGAGAAATTGAAATAATGGCAAGCTAGTGGTTCGGACTCTGTTAAAATGTGTTGAGCACAGGAACCAGATTAGGAGAAGGAAGGAATGCCCCAAGGAAGGCTAGCAAGCCTCCAAACATCGCTGAGCTGGACTCTTGGGGATGCAGTGTGCAAAGTACTAATTCAGAGGACGATTGAGAAGCCATTCTAAAGTGTGTCCAAGGATAGTACATAGGTAAGAAGAAAGGCATGGGGAGGGGGGAGAACAATTCATAGCTTCAATCTCCAAATAGTCGGCCCTCAGAGGTTTGGCCTTTTGCCTTTCTCGGTTGTTTGAGTCAGGATTCTCCAGAGGGAGAAAACTCTGAGAGAATAAGTACAAATCATAAAAGAGTTTTGGTTCTACTAGCTTATGCCAGTGGTTCTCGACCTGTGGGTTACCACCCGCATAGGGGTGACTATCAGATATCTTGCATATCAAGTATTTACATTATGAATCAAGATTATGTGGAAAGATGACACTTATGAAGTAGCGACCAAATACTTTTATGGTTGGGGTCACTACAACCTGAGGAACTGTATTAAACATTTGGAGCATTAGGAAGGTTTCGAACCAGTGGCTGACACAGGACAGGCCACATAGTCCCACAATGCCTGCCTGCATTACAGGAGAGGTTAAGAACCCAGTGGCTGTTCAGCATACAAGGCTGAATGTCTATTTTAAATAGTCTCAACCCAGTGCAGATGAGCTGGAGGATTTCTGCAAAGTCTCCGCTCTTCAGTCCACATTGAAAATCCAAAGAAACTGGGTTCTATTATTTGCAAAGGATGTCAGCACCTGCAAGAACATCATCAGTATTTGTGGCTGTGTCAGCAGCAGCAGGGTTAATAGCTGGGATAATGGGTTCAACAGCTAGGGGCCAGCAGGTGGAAGACAGAAATGCTTCTCCCCCAGATTGATATGTCTCAGCTGCCAAAACAAGGTTCTCCCTACTGTGCCTCTTAATAAATCCTTCCAAGAAACACCCTCACAGAACCACCCAGAGACATGTCTTTTGGTTGATTCCAGATCCAATTAAGGTGATAGCTAAAATTAACCATCACCTGTGTGGGACAACAATGGCTCCAAGGAAGGGCTTCATGGAATTCTGAATCTTGGAAGCCACAGAGAAGCCAGAAGGCAGGGGTGGTGGGAGGCAGTGCCAGGAGAAGATAGAGGAGGGGACCTCCTAATGCAGGGTACTAAAAGTCTGAGAGAGTTTTCTTTAGGAATAGTCTAGGAGAGCAGGGAGCGTTGCTGGTCATGTAGCATTCAGTAATTCTAGACTCAGGTTAGAATTCAGATTGTCTTTTGCAGAGGCTTCCCATTGCTGGTGGAAAAGACATTTTGAAAGGATGTGTCTAAATTGATGGTATAAGTGGATGGTAAATAACCAAGGAATCAACTGTAGCCATACCCCAGTAACATATACATCTCTGAACCATTTCTGTGGGTCTTCTCATCCCTGAAGTAAACTCCACCATATCAGTGCTGTCTTAATACCTTTGGGCTCCACAGTGACTGACTCACTGTAATCATAGACCAGTTTCTGTAACAACAGAGGTTCTGGACACCTGCAATATGTGAAACTGAGGTTGCAATTTGGTTACACATGTGGAAGGTTGGTCTAAGGGTAAAACTAGCATATGGAGAAACCTAGGAGAAAGGGTCTATCCAAAGCTATGCTTGATACCCTTAATGAATTATGGCTGAAGACAAGGCTATAACCCACAAGAAGAGACAGGTTGTCTCTACCTTTCAAACTACTTCACAATGGGCTCTCCTCTCAGACAAAAACTCTGAAGTTGATGTAGTTGTTGGTTAAAGCTGCAGACAGCATTGTCTGGGTTGGAATTATGAGTACTATATTTATGGAGTCTTTATAGGAATTCAGGATGCTGTAAATGAATGAAATAAATTGTGGAAAATATTCACAAAGGACCTAGTTTGATCAGGGCGACCCATTTTAGATTTCTGATACATTTGCAGGGTGACAGTGTCAGAATATGTTCTTAAGTAGCTGTGATAAACTACGTCAACAAAATTATTTAAAGAATGTTTGGGCAGATGAGATAGGAAGATTGTAAGGTCTACATATGGCAGCTTCTAGTACTTATGTAGCAATGTTCTAGATCTAAAGTCCTGGGTCTTCAACACTCCCTTCACCAGAGTGGGTTGTTAGGGTTTTTCAAAGGCATTGAGCTGATCTATCTCCCTTCCAGTTACAAGTTCCCAAGTAACTTTCAGAAAATAAGGCATAAGTTAACTTGTACTTTATGAAAGAAACTTCTTCTGGTAATACACACACACACACACACACACACACACACACACACACACAAACACACACACACACTTACACATACAGACACATACATCACATGTAGGCATACATGTATACATACAGGCACATATATACATATATACACACATATACACACAGACACACATGTACATGCATACATACTCACATAAGCACACACATTTACACACAGATTCTCATATACATACCTTCACACATAAATACACACTGACACACACATATACACAGATACATACATACATAAACACACACACATAATACATATATTCACATATATACATACAAACTTATATAGACACACACTTATGCATATTCATACAGACTCTCATATACAAGCACTCACACACACTCATACATAAATACAAACATACACCCTGTACACACACTCACACATACATACACACATTCACATACACCATATACACAATATCACATACAACATACACCACACACACACACACACACACACACACACACACACACACTCATGCACATGCATGGCGCAGAGCAAGTGAGCAGTATAAATTTGAGTCAATAAGTTACTTAAAAACGGAAGACATGAATTGGGGGGACACAGGGAGGTAAACTTGGGTCTAAAAAGAGTTTTGGGGAGGCGTGTGAGGTGAATATGAAGAAAATACATTGTATGAAATTCTCAAAGAATTAGATAAAATATTCTTGAAAAAGTAATGGTAAAAACAAAAAAGGATAAGCTAATTTGACTGGAGACAATATGTTTGGGGAATTGTGGGTTATGGGGTTCAGACATCACATGGGCCCAGAAGACTGAAGGCATCTGCTGATGGGAGGGGTCTGGAGGTTCTTGACGTGGTTGTCTTTGAAAGCTCTTGAGAGAAGGACCACCGGTCCTTTATAACACAAGTTGTTAGGTGGTTTAAAACTCTGCATTAATCAAGCAATGGGGCACGAGAAACGTTTAATTCGGCTGTTATTTCTATTTGATTGGATGGAAAAACATGGAAATAAAGAACAGGCCGGAAGCACGTCTGAGAGGCAGGAAACTTGCTGTGATTAGGGCCAGGAGAAGAGGGCCCAGCAGTGGCAATTGGAAGGAAAAAGAAGCTGTTGGAGAGCTTAACAAGCTCAAACTGACAGCTGATGAATGTGGTGGGATGGGAGGAGGGAGCGTCATAGGTCATTTCCAGGTGCTCTGCTGCAATGCTGACAGAGTCCTGATGCTTGGGCAGAAGTGGGGAGAGTTGGAGATAGGAGAGGGAACTCTGATTGGGCAGCTGTCTGTTGCAGCAATCATTAGGAAGGGGAGAAAAGGGTCCCTCTTCTCTGTATGGGGGATGGATAGTTATAAAATGGGGGGAGGGGATAAAACATATGTGCTGTGAGAGATGGTTTGCTCAAATGTTATGATTCAGGTTTGCATTATTACTTATATGTATGATCATGTATGATTATGATGAAATCATACGTTTTAATCTAGCCAATCATAGGGATGACAGACCACCACTACTCTTGGCAGAAATGCCACTGTGATGTTAATGACCACCCTCGTCATGTCTCATTCTGCATCTGCTCAGTAGGAAACTGAGCTTATGTGTTCACATCTGATCAAATTCAAAGTCTCCAGAAAGGGAACTCAGGAGTAAGTGGGAGTTAAAGGAAATGAAGATCACATCCCTGTCCGAACCTGCAAGGTTGCTAGTTCCTTTGGCTGGTGTTGGTTTAGGCTAAAATCAGTTTGCCTTCTATACAGATCCCACTCAACCAATCCCAGCTTACACATCACATCCTTGGGATTTCTACTTTATGTGTAAGGTTTCTGACCTGTCTTTCTATTCTGTTAACTACAGGTGTTTCTCTCTCTCTCTCTCTCTCTCTCTCTCTCTCTCTCTCTCTCTCTCTCTCACTTTCTTTCTCTCTCTCTCACACACACTTTCTCTCTCTCTCTCTCTCTCTCTCTCTCTCTCTCTCTCGTTCCCTCTCTCTCTCTCTCTCCCTCCCTCCGTCCCTCCCTCCCTCTCTTCTTCTGGTGTGTGTCTGTCTCTCTGTCTCTCCCCCTCCCTCTTTCCCTCCCTTCCCCCTCTCTCTCCTTCCCATTCTTTCTTCCTTTTTTCATTTCCCTTTCTCTCCTTTCTTTCATCTCTCCCCGCTTTTCTCTCTCCCTTCTTTCTGCCCTTTCTAGATTCCTTCTTTCCTCCTGTCTCCACTTCTCCATCTTCTCTCTAGACACCCACCCTCCTTTCTTCCTTCCTTCTCTTCTGCTGGATTTCTCTGCATGAATCCTGTGGTCATTGCTTTTCTAGTATAGGAATATCCTGTTAGAGGGTTATGTCTTCTTAAAAGTGAAGGAGTTACAGTAAGATAAAAAGGAACGAATTTCTCTCTCTCTCTCTCTCTCTCTCTCTCTCTCTCTCTCTCTTCTCTCTCTCTCTCTCTCTCTCTCTCTCTCTCTCTCTCTCTCTCTCTCTCTCTCTCCCTCTCTCTCTGCATTTTAAACAGCTTTGAGAAGGGCCCCGAGTTTCCCTGACATATGTGCAGCATCCAGCTTAGATTTGTCTTCCCACAAGATTGAGAGAAAGGAAAATGCATTCTTTGTAAAATCCACAAAGAACAAATTATAATTGCACCCTATTATCCAGTCTTTTTACCGTCTCTGAGAAGTTAGGGTTTAAATAACAGAATTTTTTTTTTTTTTTTTTTTTAAGTGCCGGGGTGGGTGGGGCTTGTTGTAAGTGGTGACAGGTGGAGCACACCCTGAACAAATGGACTGAACATAACCAGCCACGCCTCTTCAATTTCTAGTGAAAAGTCCCACATACATATTTGATCATTTTAAGTGTGCTGAATATTTTTTCTCTCCACAGGCTCAGAAGCAATGTGAGATAAATGATTACCCTTCTAATTAGGAAAACAAAGAACTGAGTGTTAATTGGTTTTGGGTGCAGGTTGCGATGGGAGAAAAAAATACTACCCTTTTTTTTCAGTTTCCCCATTTGGCATTACTTAGAAATCCCCACCAATGCACATGTAAACGCTTTACCAGTGTGATTTCAGTATTATTATTTTTTTAATGTGGGTTAACTTGGGCTAAATAATGTTCCTTTTTGGAATCTACCCTACCCCTTTCCTTGGATTCTAAGGCCAAATGTAAAAAGAGAGCTAAATTCGGAATTAGGATGTCGAAGGGAAAATATGCAGATAACTTTCTGGCGCCAACTGCCTCGGAAAGCAAGGCAGGGAGTGCTTTGCATTTTGTTCAGAAGATTTGGAAGTGAACCTAAATTTCAGAGATGCCGGCCTCTGGGAACCAAAGCACCAGGTTTAGCAATCTGCCAGGATGAGGGGGAGACAATTTGGAGAGCCAAAGAAATCATTTGCCTGTGGTATGGTACAGCTTAGCTCTGCCCACCCACACTGCCACCACCACCACACACACACCCCTGCAGGAGTCCATGGGACCCGAACAGAATTGGGCAGAGCCCTTTTGGCAGAGTCCACAGCACATGATGAGGTTGCTGCTTGGCTTTGGGAAGCAGCAAGGCTTGCTGATTTATGGCTGAGATCAGAGAGGGATAGTGAGCAACCTGCAGGTGACTAGCAAGACTATGGTGGAAAGTAAGGGCTGACCAGCACAGGCTTTGTGGAGGCTTGGCTTTGAGCCAGAGTTACACACCAATCTTGGGGACAATTACACAGTGGTGCCTCCTTATCCTGGTGTCCGATGTCACCAGCTTCTCTGAGGGAAGCCTGGGAAACCTCTGTTTCTTTTTTTGTTTTTCTCTTTCTTTCTTTTGCCCAGTTACCCTGCATCTCTACCAGGCTTTACAGAGTTTAGTGTGGAAAGGTGGCTTGCAAAGCTCAGCACCCTCTCAACCTTTCATGTTTGGGGGATTTCAAGAACTTCTTGCCTCCTGTGCCTCCAGCTTTTTTATTCTTGGCACAGGGAGATTTCCTGTTTTTAAGAGAAAAAAAAAAATCTTAAAAAAGGCTCCCAGAGTCTTCTTGGATATCAAAACTCAAAAACAATATTTTGATGATTTCACATGTAAATGGATCAAAACAATGTGAAAAAATGTTTCCTATAAAGTCTATGTGGGCTTTAAGAAAAGTAAGTGGGGTAGTGCTTAACTAAACATACATTAGTTATAGAGGATAAAAGGCATTTGAAGCCGATGTCAACATGTTTGCTAAGTCTATAACGTAGCCAAATCCAACCACTCCAAGTGGAAATGCAATGAAATAATTTATTATTAAAATATTTCAGGGGTGTGAGTGGGCCTGTGACTTGTATAGCCAAAACAATCTCCCAAGTGATTGAAGCCATGCTTGTGAGCATCATAGGACTAGAGCTACCATGGTTTTGGATAAGAAGTGTCACCCTGAAAGGCTCAGGTATTGAAGGTTTGGTCTCTAGTACTATTGAGAGGTGATGGAATTGTGATGGCGCTCATTTCATCTTTAGATTGACCCATGGATGAGTTGATGACCATTAGAAGCTTACCTCATTTGGAGAAGTATGTACCATGTTGAGAGCTTCTTCCTCTTTTTACCATGAAGGGACTCACTTTGCTCTTCCATAAGCTTTGCATGATATTATACTAGACCACACTTAGGTCAATAGAATTAGGTGACTCTATACATGAAACAACAAAGCCAAACCAACCCTTCCTGTCCTTAAGTTATTCTTCTTCAGGTGCTTTGTGCCAGCTCCCAGGCCATCCATGAAGGCAGAAGAGCAGTTTGAAGGTGCTGACTCTCTGGCTCACTCACTTTCCAAGTTAGAGATCTTCCCATAATTCTCCTGTCCTTGCTTGTTCAAAACAACAATTAGCTGTCAAAATCCAGTATTCAAATCTCTAAATCTAATGAGACTAGAAGCCCAAAAATCTGACATCTTTCCCAGATGGACTGCTGCTCAGGTAAAATTCCTCCCATTCAGGACAAGGTGTACCCACAGATTTTTGGGCAGTGCATGAATTCCCAGTTATCTCTAATACATCCTTCTGTGGGGAAACCATGTCAGTGATGCAGGCTTTAAGGTCTTGACAAAGCTAGATTTCATGTGCCATCTACTATGAAAAAAATGATTAGAAGAGGTAACTATTTGAAATAAATATACACACAAGAGGCAGCCTCTTGATTTTAAGGAAGTCGATCATTCAGCTGAGGAAATTCCAAGATAAAAGCAATGCATGAGGCCGTGAAGCCGGCACCTTGTAGTACAGTGGAAACTGAGATGCCCCCTTTAGAATGAAGATGCGCTTCTCTCTTGAAATCATGTCAGTAGTCCAAAATATGTGACACTTGAATGAGGAAGGCCGTCTAGTCTGCAGAGTCATGGATGGGAGAAAATAGAGCGATCACATTCAAAACCTCAGGGAGGGAAGTCCACATGTCAGAGAAAAGACAGGGAAAGATCCATAAATGCTAACAGTATTTGTCCCAGATATATTCCTTCAAATAATGTGCTATGCTTCATAACTGGAATTGAATAAAATGATTTGAGAATGTCTGGGTCAAAACCTACAAATGTCATTTCTTAATTTGACAACTGTTTTTGTTGTTGTTCTTAGCTTACCTCCAAGCAAGGATATAAAAACTTCGATATTTATCTCTCATTTTTTATAAATACAGGTGGTGGAAAGAAAGACTTATTTGGTGCATTGGAGAAACCCAGTAGACCCAAGAGTTGTAAAGACTCATGGGGCTTTACCATGCATGCTGGCACTAACTGTGCAGAAACTGGCTGCCTTTGCTGTGGTTGCTGTTGCTTTAAAAAGGCATTTGACAAAGCTTCTCTTCATAGGCAAAATGAATACATATCATCTGAGCAGTATCAGATTAAGGGACTTTGTTAATGGCCCAAAGTCCCATGTTGGGGCATGTTTGCTCACACAGACTGTGAACTAGGGTGATACCAAGGCTGATTTTTATCTTCAGCTGCTGGTTTGGATTAATTTATAAATGTGTAGAAGTCAAAATTTCTGATCAGTGGAAACTGCAAAAAAAAAAAAAAAAAAAAAAAAGAATTATGCACTGATTCATGGGACTTTAATATTATAGTATCAATGTGATATCAGAAGAACATAATAATGCACCAAAAGGAAATCTGTAAAATCTCAAGTTTGAACCTTAAAATCCTTTGTATTCATAGAAAATGTCAAAGGAGAAGTTAGCAGGGATATATCAGAAAAGACCCAATGAGCTCACTTAGCTGACTGTGTGGCTTCCAGAGGGAAAGGTGGTCTGTAGAGAGAACAGCACATCTCAGTGGCCGCTTGGAATCTAGATTGAAGGAGGCTGACACCCTCTTTGGCTTACAAAGGTCATCATCACACAGTTGTAACTTTTTAAATTCAGTATTTGTGAAGGATGGAGACTCATCATAGCTACAATCAGGGCAGTGGGGTGTGGGCTTTAAAAATATTCCAGGGATAATGGGTGCATTAGGCAAGTTCAGTTCATTATAGAAAAGAATCAAGAGAAAAATATGTCACATATTCGGATATCAGGAATTTTCTATTTACTTGAATGATTACACTCCATTTCTGTGATATTATATATTAGAATCATGGTGCAATAGATGCATACTAATCTTTTCATAAGAACTTGCCCGATATCAACTCTGTGTCAGCTATTACGTTGAACAGGAAACAAACAAGGAGACAGATTCCTGCCCTAAAAGAACTCACTTCCCCTTAGGAGACTGGCAAGCAGGCAGCTGGGGCCCTGTGGGGTCTGGGACGTCCTACAGAGGGAAGGAGTGACACCTTGTCACCTGCTGGTGTTTTTGTTCTTGTCTTGTTTGTTCACCAGTGCTATGTTTCATATAAGTCACACGACATTTCTAACAAATTAAAGACAGCCTCTGGTAGCTCCTGTCTCATAATTTCTCTTTCTACAGAGACAGCTGTTGACACTTGGTACAATTCATCTTTCTACATTGGTTACAGTACTATATTCATATCTTTTTTCAGTTTCAGATTTTGGAACTTCTCCTGGTGACAGAGAAGATGTCATGTTTATTTCTACCATATGCATATTCCCAACTCTTCTCTCAATATAACTAGTGTGTGGATTCCACTAGGGTTACTCCTCTGCCTGCTGTGCAAGCCTTTTGGAGCTGGGTCGTGTGGAAAGTTGTTCATTGCTGTCCTTGCTGCATTTCCCTCAGTGTCCCATACAGTATCCTTACACATGGCACTTCAGGTGAATTTCTGTTCCTTCAGCCTCATTCAACACCTCACTGGTGGTCTCAGCACCGACTAACTAATTTTGGCAAAGGGTCATGTGTTCCATTGTGGCATTTTTGTATTCTGACTCTTAAACCATCCAGGGTCATTAGATTTCTATTCAGGTTCATCTTCCAGCACAGATCATGGACGCCTTCCAAGCTGCTTAAATTAGACTGTGACTATTACCCACATGGCAGAGAGATGTCCATCTTGAGATCATATACAAACACCCAGAAGGTACCTTTTGTGTTACTCCCTCCCAGACTCTCCTCTGCAAAGACCCCATTATCATCTCATAGATAACAGCTTCTTTCCTTCCCTCCTCCTTCCTTCTTTCCTTCCCTCCCTCCCTTTCATATTTGGCTGATAGCTTGTCAGTCTTTGTTGGGTGACATCTTCCTTCTTAGCTCTGAGGGCCTCTCATTCTTGGCTTTTACCTTCAGTGTGATTGGCAGATATTCTGGTTCCTCTTCTTATATGTGGCTATTTGTTCTTTTAGAGTGCTATGAGTGAAATCTCTCAATTGTTTTCCCTACTATTACTTTGTTTTGGGGGGGGCACTCAAGAATGTTTCTCTGGTTCTCATTACACCATTTTGATAATCTTTTAGTTCCCTGATGACATTAATTAGAAACTCTTGGAGTTACAGGATTTTCTTCTCTCTGAAAGTCAATCATCTTTTCTGGTGCATACAAGCAAGGTCAAGGTTTTGTTTCCTGTTCCATATACCTTACTTTGGAAGCTTTCTTCAAACACCCAGTTCAGAAAGCTTAGATGAGGCCTGCCATTAGCTTCAGCATAGGACCTGAGTCTTCAGAGCAGAAGAACCCACTATCTAGACGTTTATAGCTTTCCTTTAGGTGAGTATGTATTCCCCAGGGGAAAATGTCCTTGCACCTTGATTGGCAGCTGCTACTCTAGGACCTAAGCAAACTCCAAGGGCTGAGCTTTTTCTTTTTAACTTTGTATTGCTTCTTTGTGAACTTCACATCATGCATCCCAATCCCATTCATCTTCCTGTTCCCTTCTACATGCCCTCCACTCTTGCAATGTCCCTCCCAATAATTTTTGCTGTGGAAGCTGTAGTGTATCACAACATGTCACACAGTACACTCTTTTGTCTGTCCTATTTTGCTTGTAAACTGTCATTGCTATGAGTTGTTGGTCTGACTTCTGTTACACCAATAATATTGGACCCTCACTGGGACTCCTCTTGGATATCCTGTTCTTGCCCTGTGTCATGAAGATCCTGTAGCTTTGAATCTGTAGGACTGGCCCTTCCACACACCCTAGCAGCTCATCAATAATATAGTTTTTGGGTTGAGCTAATTCAAAGACCTGGATCTGGGTCTGAGAGGTATTTGAACTGTTTAGCTTGTCAGCTCTCCCTCACCCCACCACTATGGTGAACTCTCATGCCCTGCCCAGGATGTCTGATCTAATGCTGCAGGCAGCAAAGGGCAGAGCCAGCTCCCCACTATCATGAGCCTGTGTCTGGCTCATCTGCCCTCATGCTATCAGGTCTAGTTCTGTGCTGTTCAGGCAAGGTGCAGGACTCTCCTGAGTACTATGGCAGGCAAGGGGTTGGGCCAGCCTTCCTGCTCTCATGACCTTGGAGCTAGCTCACCCATAACCACCAAAACCAGGGCTAAGGAGCTCACACACAGACAAAGATACACACACACACAAACACACACACACAGACATAGATACACACACACAAACACACACACAGAAACACACACACACAAACACACACACACACACACATTTAACAAGGCGTCTATACCTTGCAGTAAGCAAGTTTTGTACTTTCTGGGCTATGAACTAGGGAGGACTGGCATAAAGAACTTAGGAACTATTTATTCACCTAGTCCTTGAGAGATCCTTTCCATTGTACTTTATTTATTCCCTTCTAATTCATCGTCACAGATACATGAAGTCTACAAATCTTGAGCCACTGAGCATAATGTGACATCTCTCTAGATCGAGTTTTTGGTTTTGCTCACAGCTTACAGATGACTTAATCCTCTACTCCTTAGCCAGTGTCAAATATTTTCCATCTATCTGCTTTCTAGAATTCAAGTTTGTTTCTTATCCATTGTTTTCTTGTTCTTGAAGTGATAGACATATATTATATACACATATAGTCTGTTGATTGTGAGTCTTTTTTACACAACTATTGAATCTACTCATGTTTTTTTTTTCTTATGGTGGCTCTGAGTGCTTCCAGAATGAATGATGTTTGTGATGAGCTTCTCAGAGGGACTCGTGCCTTTCTGTGGAAGCAGTAACGATGATCACCACAGGGTAATATGAGGAAACTCTAGCAAGTTGGTGTGGGGAAGTAAATGCAGTCAATGGAGTTTTACCACATTGAAAGTTAGATTTGGGCTGACTAGGGGGACAATGTCTGTAATCCCAGGACCTTGAGGATCTGAGGAAATGAAACTGGAGAAAGGTGAAATTGAGGTGAGCCTGGGTAACATGATAACACATGCTGCACTGTGATGAGAGAGAGAGAGAGAGAGAGAGAGAGAGAGAGAGAGAGAGAGAGAGAAGAAGAAGAAGGAGGAGGAGGAGGAGGAGGAGGAGGAGGAGGAGGAGGAAAAAGTCACATGTATCCAGTATTCCAGGATGGTTTTTGTGGCATCAAGGGGTATAAAATTCTTTGCAACTTTTTATCTTGAGAGGGACAGAGGTAGGCAAATATTCCAATTAACTGGCTGCTTTGAAATGTTTGGTCTCCAGAAAGACAGAAGCATGGCAGAAATGAAGAGGAAAAGGAAGGAGTGAAGAGTGTGGAGCCGAGAATGGAGAAACACAAAGGGAAAGAAGAAAATAAAAGCCAGTCGCAGTGATGACATCACCTCTGTTTTAAAGCTGAGCTGTGCATCTGTAGGAGTCATTTCTGCTCTGTCTCAGAAACGTGCTGAGCTCCTGGGGCTGCTGCCTAACAAGTCTACCAGATGAAGCCTGGCTCTGGCAGCCGGGTTGAAGCACTCCACTCAGGGTTTAAGACTCAGCAATGCATTATTAAACCTGTTTGTAACACAATGCGCAAGATGACATCATGTCCCTGGGTGTGTGTGACCTCACCAAAAATATGTGCCCTGCTGCGTAAGAAGAGAGTATAGCTCCAAGATATAGAAACCCAGGTAGAAATTTGAGTAACTCATAACTGCGTGCTTCCTTCTATTCAGCTGCCAAAACTGTTAGCATTCCTACAAGCAATCAACAAAACAATTATTGTGTGCAAGTCCACATCAAAAAAATGTAATTTAAAAAAGTTCAGAGTTAAGCATCTATTGTGAATGTAAACCAGGGGCAGCCTTAGTCCCTGGCATCTCAGCTATAATCTGCCGAGGAACACGGTAATGGGTGGAGGAGAAAGTGCTTTTACTCACAATTAGAAGAAAGTGACCTTAACTGCAGATTGTCTTGTATTACTTCCTAAGTGCTAGAATCATAAGCCACACCTAGTGTTTGCAGTGCCAGAGATCAACCCCAAGGCTTCATGCAGGCTAGGGGTTGGTAGATCTACCAGCTGAGCTACATCCTCAGCCATAATAGCTATTCCATTGGGTAGAAAGCTAGATATGTGATGGGACAAGGAAGCATCCCAGAAATCAATAGGGTCAGAAAGACCTTACTATCTATAATCTGGCCACAGGAAGCTTGAGGAGCTAATGAGGCAGTCAGAAGAGATGTAGTTGTGGCCCGGGACATCATCAGAGTCGAAAAGACAAGCATATTTCATTTGCTCCATCCTGTGTAGTGGTCCCAACCTCTTGACAGGTTTCCTTTCCAGCTGCGTGCAACTGATGTGGGGACCAGTGATATGCTGATATAAACAACAGCAAATCAAACCGAGCTGAGAAGGTTCAAAAATGGCCTGAGGATAAGTAGGTCCCACCTCATTCTAGAAAGACATACTTTCTTACAGAGACTGTCACCAAAGTCTGCTGTTATCACCCCACTGAGCTCACCTAGTTGTATCCTCCTTAGTGCTGGGACTAGAATTAAATGTGGAAGTATTCAGGGCAAAGTTCACAGGTAAACACAAAAGTTAATCAACTGTACCATCTTCAAAGCAAGAACCCATGTTTGGAGATTAGCAAGGGGGCTAACTGATATGACTCATCCCTTTTCCAGTTATCATACACTTACTCCAAATTATTGTAAAACATCATTTGGACAGGCAAAACCCCTAAAATGGCTGCCTTCGTTGCTTATGCTGTTGGTGCTCACGAGGCTGGCATCTAACTCCCACCTTCCAATTTATGACTCGACAGCCAGTTGCTCTGTGAGCATTGTTTCATACCTTCCGTTCCCAGACATTCTTCTGCAAGATTTGGGTAATTTGCTTTAGGTGATATTTGACGGCTGACTGTTAAAGAAATGTTCTATTATTAACCAACATGTAATTAGCTCATTAAATAATAACTCAACTGAATAGCATGTAACTTAAGATGGTCTATCAAGGTGGGGAAGTCTACAGTTTCTCACAAATAAGACTGAAATTATAGCTCGAGGAAACTGGAAATGAGATGGCAGAACCCAGGGTGTTTTAGGTTACCACTTAAAACCTCTGCGTTCTAGAAGAACTATCCAGTCAGATTATGATACTTGAGAATCTTGGAATGCCTGTGACTCTGTGTCCATCTTATCAGAAGCTCCCATCTGAAGCTTAATATAGCTGCTTTGAATTTCACCAGCATTTCTGAGTTTTAAAGAAAACACCAACAATACATGCAGTAATTAATAAAAAACAGTGTGTGTGTGTGTGTGTGTGTGTGTGTGTGTGTGTGTGTGTGTGTGTGTGTGTGTGGTGCTGAGATTTCCTCAGAGGGTAGCAGTCAGTGCGCTGTGGTAGGTGATTCCAAAGCCTGTAGAGTGCCTCTGCATTGAATGTGAACACGACACAGAGCTGCCGACTATGTATTCAAGAATATTTGCAGAGTAAGAGGGGGCAACATGAGGACCATGAATGTAAAAGTTGCCATATTTGTCTCAGAAATTCTAAGTTGCTTCTCAGTAGCCTGTGTGTACCTCAGGCCAGGGTCCCGAGGGGAAGATATGTGAGTTCCAATACCCAGGAGGGAACAGAAAGGACGAAAGCCACCACGATGGGAGAAACATATTGACTGGTGTTCTAGGTACTTCCTTTACATGGGAGAAAACTGACATCTCATATCACTGTCCGTAGGTTTTTAATTCAGTGTCTGCAGTCAGTGGCATCATGTATGTTCATCACAGGTGAGCATAGGCACCGCCCATCTCCTCATTGTTGCTGTCTATTTATTGTCATTGTTGCTGTCATCTTATGTCCCATTTGAATTTTACAAGGAAATGTAATGTGACCAATAGTTGAAAAATGGAAAGACACTCTATTTATGTCTCTGGTACATGAGCCAATAGGATCCTGCCCCAAGGCCCTGAAACTAAAACAGAGAAAGGGATTGCTTATGTGATAAGTAACTCCATGGAATCCTGAAGCTAGCCATCCAGGCTTATGGAAGACTACTGAGATTTTTGTTTTACTTTATTTTATTTTATCTTATTTTAGAAAATAAATAAATCTAGCAAGAAAGAATGAGGATGCAACTGACCGTGTTGATTAAATTGTTTCACTAGCTCAGACACTGAGTGACCTAGCAAGCACCCATTTGTGCATTCCTCTTGGACACCTTCCATGATGGAGTGTCATGGGAGTCACAGTTTAGCCCTATTACTCATCACTACTTCGATCTGCCTTTCCAAGGATGTACTTTATAGCTATTAGTCACATCAAGAGATCAGGTAGCACTGTTTGAGGATTTCAGGGAACACAGGATGACTTTCATTACTTTAGTCCAGTAAAAACACTAGGAAGGTAATTCAGGGATGACTTGCACAGAATTTCCTAGGTTAGGAGAGAGGCTCTCAATAAAGAACAGATAGTCAATGGGTCACTGTGGCAAAAAGGTTAATCAGAAAAAGAAAACCTTATTCAAAACTCAGCACTTTGCTCAAATGCAGGGCAGGTGGGGGTGTGTGCCAGCTAGAAAGCTAAGATTCAATCTATTGATTATTTTATCTAATTATTGTATATCAGTTATGTTAAAATAATATCAGCTCAAACTGAGGGTGTGGCTCGGCGATACAGTGCTTGCTTCCTGTATGTAAGAGCCTGGGTTTGATCTCCAGTGCCATACATGGTGACAATAAGGATGAAGATGATGATATGAATTTACACATGTGGCAGATTTTTAACATCAAAGAAGCTGATTTATCCATTATTGTTTAATTGATAGTAACATGTTGCTGAATTCATGGTTGTACTAGAAATATAGCAGTAGAGGAAACTGAAAAAGCCTGTGCCTCGTCTAGTTTTTGAGCATGGCAATAAATAGACTATTAACTGGGTAGTTCTAGGGACTGTGAAGGAGAAATGGAAGAACTAAGGTAGAGGATCTTGGCTGTGTAAAAACATGCCTAGAATCCATGTAGGAAGAGGTCGAACCATCAGAGCCAGTATATGATATCATGACACCAACCCAAAGAGGTAGAGGTCACATTTGAGGGTCCTTTGGGGTCTCACAAAGACCTTGGAATTTAATGAGAGTGTGAGAGGAAATCATTGTGGCTTTCAACTGTGGAATGATGGAACCTAGATTGTGGTTTAGTTTTGTAATAAAGAGATTGAAGATTTCATGCAATTATTATATAGATGTGTGTTGAAATCATTGCAAACCTCACACACCGTCCTTGCACAATGGTACCTAATTCAAAGGGAAAATAATAGAGCCAGCAATATCCTTCTTTCTTTTTCCTCTCTCTCTCTTGTCTATCTATCCAGCCACCCTCCATATGTGTGTTGTCATATGTGCATTTCTCTATGAATCCATACAGATATAGATTAGATACATATATGAATACATATATATATATATATATATATATATATATATATATATACATAGATTAGATAAAGATATAGATGAAATAGATATAAACTAAATATAGATAGAGATAGATATATAAACTCTCACACTGATATACCAATCTGTGAGATGGAAAATAAATCTGAATTTAAAGCCATACCTACAACTGGAAAGTGCCAGGTACAATTCACAGTGAAGGAAAGGAGCACAGTGGTGCACAGTTGTCAGTCTACCCAAAGCTGGGCTAGTTGTTGTTGGATGAAAATTATAGGATGGGTCAGTTTGGCTTCCATCTTGTTAATGCCTGGAACCTGGCTCTTGTAGACAGGCTTCCCAATGCCCAGGGAGTAGCTTCCAGTCCTACTGGATTGGATAAAATCTCTGACATTGTTTGTTTAGAACAACACCGAGCCTGTGTTCCTTTGTGGGTCATGAGTAAAGTCTGAGTCTAAGGAGTAACTCCCCACAGTTCACCCTATAGACTCTAGAGACCTCTCCTCAGTACGGGTTTGCAGTGTGAATGCTGAGGGGCTTCCCATTACAGCAGAGCTATTGCAAGCTTTGTCTCAGTGAACGCAGAGAGATGGAGGCCTGTCGCTGGAAGTCAAAGGCCCAGCAGTGTGCCTCTGCGGAAGGACAGTTTCTGTGTATTAAAAAATAAAGGATGGAAGAAGAAATGGAAGGAAGGAGTCTTCAGGGCTGACATGCTAAGAAGATTCTCACCTTCTCTAGAAGAACGGAGTCAGGAAGAATTTTGCAACAGCTCCCAGTCAGAAGCCTTAGTAGACATGCAGATCACTGACTAACCACACAGACGTGTCCCACAGAATGGAAGAGCCCAAGGCTCTGAAACCACAGGCATCTTTCCACAGGGTTAAAGGAAGCAGATTTACAGGCCCGGAAAGAAGGGAGGTGGTGATTATAATTATTATTTTTTACATGTTTCTGATTTATAGTCAATAAGGTGAAAGGTTAAGGCACACCAAGTCCAGGAACTCCAGGAACCATGCATATTTTGCTTCATTACCTCCTTCAAGAACTCATAGCTGCTGTTGGTTTCTGCAAAGATACTAAGAATATTGCTCTTGCAGTAAGTGTGCCTGGCCCTCGTTCCCCAGCCTCTGGGCACAGTCAGTAAAACTGCTCTTTGGAATGAAACCCTGCCTTTGCTTGCCAGCTATGCCAGGGTGTGATATTTTTTCTCTTTAATTAAAACAAAACAAAACAAAATAAAACTGGTTTATTTGCTCTGACCAGCTATCTGAAAGTTCAAGAACTGAAGAACATTTTCTTCCATAAACAGGCTGTGGGCTGGATCGGGTAGCTGGTTTTACATCAGCAGTTGCTGCTGAACACAGTGATTCGGTCGTGGAAGAAGGTGGATGGGAGTACCTTCCTTAAAGGAAAAGAAAACAAAGCAACTTTATATTTATAATTTGCCATCTCTGGGAGGGGCTATATGGTGGGGGGGGTCGTCTATTTCAGACGTTGATATAAGCAAGGCACTCTCAGATGGGAGGCAACTGCTGTGCTCGCCTGACATTTGAAGAATTCCAGTTTCCATTTAGAAAATAAAGATCTCAGAGTGACCCCATTCTCACTTTGGGGCTTTCTGTTCCAGGCTATAATGGAGCTAAGTAGTTTTCTAGCAAAGTACTCCATTAACTGTATGTTTAGATTTTAATGATGTAAACCTGAACAGTTTGTTCAGCATGGAGGGCTGCCCATTAGGAACACAAGTCTTATTTATGGAACTTTGTAGAAAACATCTAGAGTCCTCTCTCCTGCAGGATAGAGATGGCATCTGTTACAGTGTTTGTGAAACAGACGAGTCCATGGTTGGGATCTGAAAGGCAGAGGATTTGAGGAATCAGGGAGAGGAGATAAACCAACTGCCTGCTGTCTGCTTAGTCTCTCCTTCCCACGTTCTAAAGCCATTTTTCACTTATTAAAGACACTTTTCTTGAATTCACATCTTTGCTACTCTATAGTCTAACCTTCTTCTCAGTGTATTCTCTTCTCTTTGGGGCATCTGTCTTCCCTAGTAACCATTTTCTACAATGTCTTGCCCTATTAAATTCGAATTTTCCTCTCTGCATTCCATCATGTTAACTTTCTTTTGCTTCTCAGTCCTAATAAGAATGTTCAGTGTTACCTTAATATTGATGAGAACTGAACCACTGTGAGCCCGACTCTGACTGTCAAGTGCATTCTTTACCTTTACATTGCTGTGGTCAGAAGGACCCATGGTGGAAAGAGCTCAGCGGATGAAAGGGTCATGTTGACTTATGATTTCAGAGGATCTTGGCTATGATGGAGTAGTCCCTTATGAGCCAGCAAGACAGAAGTTGAAGCAGTGGCTACCCATATGGCAGGGGGCTAGGAAGCAGGAGACGGACTACAAGTACTAAACGTGCACCAGCAATGACCTCTGACCACCAGGCAGCACCACCATCATTCTGGATCCACAGAATTTCCAAAATAGTGCCTCTCATGTGGGATTGTGCATTCAAGCACAAACCCAAGGAGCGTTTTAGAGTCAAACCAGAGCACCAGGTACCTACTTTCCATATTCTTAGTCCTATCTGGCACAGCAAAATATCCTATTGGTCCAGTCTTTTTGAGGCTGCCTCTTTCCATTAGTAATCTGAAGTCACCGCTAAAGAGAGGCAATCTTGATCATAATATTCAGATATTAAGAGCCAAAGAGCTTTCATTAATAAGTAAGTTTCTGGGCTAGTCCGCTCTTTTTCAAGTGGTCACTCAGGTACTTGATTGTTAGTGCTTTTCCCTCCTTCAGTTTTGCTGATCTTTACTGTTGGTACAGCCAAAACTCACAGCTCTGAGTGAGGAAGAGAAGGGAGTGGCAAAGAATGCTAGACATGACTGTGTCCCAAAAACGTGACTCTCTGATTCTACCTGAATTCTGACAGAGCAGGTCAAGTGTAACAAGCTCAAAGAGGGGTGAGAAATACTGTCCCCACCCAGACAATTTCAGGCTCATTCACAAAGCATTTGATACAGAAAAGGTGAGAGGAAGGTAGTGGACAGCTAGCAGCCCCCGTAGCTACCCTCACCTCGCCTTTCTGACAGGGTCTCCTTCGCTAGAGGCCAGCTTTGCCTCAGATTCAGAGCTCTACCTCCCAAGTCCTGGGACCAAAGTCACGTGTTACTGTGGCTGGGCATCTCTCTCTCTCTCTCTCTCTCTCTCTCTCTCTCTCTCTCTCTCCCTCCCTCCCTCCCTCCCTCCCTCCCTCCCTCTCTCTCTCTCTCTCTCTCTTGAAATAACTTCTTTCAGACACAACTTGGTAGATTCCAGTAGTCAGCTTCTGAACGTCCTGTGCACTTGTCACACAAAACAAAGACGTGTCCTTACATCGTAGCACCTTTCTCCTAGACTAGGCTTGGGTTTCTCAACCTCAAACAACGGAAAACAGCCTTTTAAGCTTCTTCACACTTCTACTTTACTTGCTGAGATTCATGTTCTCTCCTAAAGTAAGGAAGCCTCTCCCTCCCTTCTTCTTTCTCCCTCCCTCCCTCCCCCTCTTTCTCTCTCTGTCTCTCTCTCTGTCTCTCTCTCTCTCTCTTTCCCTGTGTGTATGTATGTATATAGGGGAATACACACAAACATCAGTCAGTTACTCTCTTCTACTTGAGGACTCAGTACAGATCTGGCAGAGTATTTTCAGAAACGGGAACACTGAAGCAAGGAAGCACAGGCAGCAATGAGAGCAGCTCTAGTCTACCCTGCTCATAGGCTGCACGAAGAAGCCAGGGCACTGAAGGCCTTTCCAACTGCACACATGGGAAGCTGAAAAGAACTAGCTGAGATAAGACGGGGGTAGGCAGCCCCATGGCTGCATTGGCTCCAAGGTTGCAAAAAATAGGGCTGAGGCTTTTCATTTACACGTGAGCCTCTTTAGAAGCACCTTGGTATCTCTAGGCCTTGTGTTCTCTGTGTGGTACTTGGGGAAATGTTGCCTCAGCAAGGGTCTGCAGAGACACCCCTTTCCCCCACATCATACCATGCCTCTACCACACATATATCTGGCCTCATTTTCTTTTTTTATAAATCACAACAAAAGGACTATATACATGAATGTCCCCTATAGGAAGTAACCTTGGGTGACACAGGGAGCTTTCCCTCAAGTGAGAGGAAGTGAGTAAGATTAAACAAAGCATCCTTTCCTATGGTGAACTGGGGCACACACACAGCTGCTGGGAACTGACCTAAGAAGTCAGAGTGACAATGGGTCTGGCACTTTACTGTGACTGTTGTCATTCTCATGCTACCCAGGTCAGCCTAGTCAGAAGAATGTCCTACCCTCCCTGATGAGGCTGCTGGCTAGAATGTTGGGGAAGGGCTACACCATCCTCAAGGGTTTTTCTAAACCCTGTGTCATGCCTTAGAATGACTTAGTAGGTCATTCAACAGTTAGCAAGTAAGTATGAAGCTGTTAATATTTCACTCTAGAATTTATGAAACAAATGGAAATGCATAACCTAGGCTTTAAAGATATCTCACATTCTATATTCCTATATTCTGTGTGATGGGTACCACATTACAGCCTGGGAACATAAATATATTAAGCAAAACCATATGCGTCCTTGATCCACTTGATAGAATAGAGTTCTACCAGAGTGTGAGCTGCATAGAGTTTACTACAGGCCGTGCAAGCTTGATGCACCCAAGCTGCTTACCAACAAAGGACAGAGAATATGGAGTTTACACACATTTCTAGCTTTTCAGTCATAAGGAATAAATGAAGCGATGTCATTTGTCGAAAAGGGAATGCAACTGGGTCTAATTATATTAAGCAAATTAAGTGAGCCTGAGAAAGCTCTAGCGCTTTGTCTCCTTAGTGGTCTTAGATGTCACAAATACATGAGACCAGATAAATACTCCAGAGGCATGGAAGTAAAAGAGAGCTATCTGAGAACAGAGAGGACTAGTGGGAAGGGAGACAGGGTAGTGGGGTACAGGGAAGATATACTCAAAGTACATTATGTACTTGCATGAAAATGGCTTATGTATCTCTGTAAGCTAAAAGTAAATAGTAAAGACCAGGAAATAGAGTACAAGCTCAATCAACGTCACTTTCTTGGATGAATTACTGTGACAGCTGCCATCAAGTCACAGAGAGGAAGTTGTGTCAGCAGGATATCACACACATGGGTGACCCAGAGATCCCTACACCACACAGCAACAAACCAAGTGGGGCGAGGAAGCAAAAAGAACTTGGAATGAAAGGAATCTCTGTTCAGAAGGAACTTAGCCAAGCAGGCCTGGCCACAATACTAGCACATGAGCCAACCTAGTATCTACCAGCATGGCGAGAGACCGCTGATGGTAGGTCAGCCAATGGAATGAGCCAATGAGAAAGAGACAGTGCCATGTATGGCTACTTGAGAGCCCTTGAGATGCTGAGAATGAGTATAAAGGTTTGCCAAGTTCCTGCAATTAATGAGTCTGCTTTTGTTGGTTGCCTGATGCCCAGAGTCTGTGGTGTTGATTCTTAATCTGCACTCCCAGTGACCTTGGTCAGGGTTATAAGCAACAGCTCTGAGAATCTTCCTCTCCTGTGTTAGTGTTGTTCACCACTGGCTCTGGATTTCATGTCTCCTCTTTTGGTACGCTGGGAAAATTGTCCAAGATCAAAAACTTGGGTCCTTTCTGTAGCTCTGTCATGACGAACAACAGCAGCTTGTGTTTGCCTGAACAAGACCTATGCAAGAAGAAGCCAGTCAACATCCCAGCAAGCAAAATGTCATTAAGTTGCTGCTGGCTGTCGTTGGATACTTGCAGAGGAATGGTTAACATGCCAATGATGTGACTCCGTAGGATGTGAGCACCAGGCCTGTGGGAATGTGGCCTGTAATATCTTGGCAGAAGCCGTCCTCTTGGTGCTAAGGTCAGAGCTAGGGAAAGATGCCATAACCACCATCAAGGCACTTGGGCCCAAAGGCAACACCCAGTGCCTTACAATCTGCATTTGCAGGAAAGTGCACAGCAGCAAACTATTCCTGTGTGTGGCCAATTTGATGGGGTTAAAATATGATTAAGCCTAAACATGTAAACACTAAATTCCCAAGTTGATCATGCTGTAATACTCTATTAGGGTTAGGCCAGATTACAGCTGGTTGTGTTTCTTCATACTGGAGCCTTGTCCAAAATGATGAATTCTCTTATAAATCCCACAGTCATCCCCTGGAAGAACAGGATCGTGAAGAGAGCCTTCCTAAGGTTTCAAGTGGGCTTCAGTGAGGCATGTTTTAAGCGCCACCTGGAAAAACCACAGGCAGTGCTGGCTGGCTCTTAGGGAGCATCAGGGAAATGCCACACATCTAGAGCCCTGGGCCTGCAGTGCCCTTCCTGGGATGGGGGGAGCTCCACGTGGAGCCTGGGTCACGCGTGCTCTACCTCCCATTCTCACAGGACAAAAAAGCACAAGGCTGTTAACCATAAAGGAAAAATAATACCACACTCGGCTGAAATCACATCCAACTGGAGCCTGGTTTATAATCCTTCATCCTTTCTGGGAGTCAGTCAGCTGCCGCGGACACCCCCACAGGATGGATCTTTTTCCAAAGCAACAAACGCTCACAATTCATCAGGGAACTGGAGCCCGGCTCCTGCACTGTTTCTTCCAGATCCTTGAAAGGGTCGAATATGAATTGAAACCAAAGACATATTATTTTCAGAAGTGTGCACATTTTCACCCTGGTTTAAGGATGTCAGACTTTTTTCCTTGCTTGCATAAGGAGGGTGTCCCCTCTCTCTAGGCTATTCCTAGTGACTTCATGGGGCCTGAAAGACAGGCGGGTCTCCTCTGCTCCACCCACAGTGTTTCTGACAGCCTTAAGTGCAAAAGCAAATGTTTCCTTTAGGTAGGAACCTTAAAATAATGAGGCCTGGCTTTTTAAAAGACTAGCTACAAGAAAGAAAAATGCCGTAGGACATCATAACAGTAATGGTTATCATGATATTAATATGCAACATCTGGCCGGGTGTGTGGAATTCAATCTTGTTGTTAGATTAGAAAGGAGAGAGAGATAGATAGATAGATAGATAGAGAGAAAGAGAGAGAGAGAGAGAGAGAGAGAGAGAGAGAGAGAGAGAGAGAGAGAGAGAGAAGAGAGACAGAGAGAGAGAGAAGAGAGACAGAGAGAGACAGAGAGAGAGAAGAGAGACAGAGAGAAAGAGAGAGAGAGAGAGAGAGAGAGAGAGAGAGAGAGAGAGAGAGAGAGAGAGAAAGAGAGAGAATACTTATAATTCTTTAAATTTGAATGTGAATCTGTTTTGCAAAACTATTGGAATTGTACAAAAGCTGCCTACTACATGCCAAAAAGACAGGAAGTGTTCTTATTGGATAAAATACACAGCTAACTCTACACTCCATTTCTGTGCGACAAAAGAAAAAAGTTAGGGCTTGCAAAATGATGGCTCAGCTGCAGAGATTCCAGCTTCTGTATAAAGCATGGAAGTGCATTTAGCAGCTGTAACCCCAGCACAGGGGGCTGGAGAGAGGCATGGGTGGGGGGAGGTGGCTGGCCAGTCTGTCTAGCAGAGAGAACAAGCAGCAAATGCCAAGTTCAGAGAGAAGGGTAAGGTGAAGAAGCAATCGAGGAGGGCATCCAGACATCAGCCTCCAGCTTGCACAGAGGTCCAAACCGATGAGCACACATTTCCCACCCACGCCTGACACTCACACATTCAGATGCCATGGTGACCTGCATTATTTCCAGGCTCAGCTGGAAATTCCCATCTGGACAATTCCTCCTGGGATTATGTTTCTGGAGGGATCGTATCTGCAAGCCTTGCTGGTGCCGTCATCTCTTGGACCTGCTCTTGGTAGTGGAATGGGATAGAGAGGAGGCAGCAGAATGAATTCCTAGTCACACAATACCTTCTGCCAAGTACCTGGTGATAGTCTAGCTGCTGTTCCTCACCTCCACAGCTTCATGGGCCCGGGTCACATCTGTCTGGTCCAGAGTCAGAGGTTAGGCATGATGAAGGCTATGTCTCAATTTGATGTCAGTTTGTCAGTTGAAAACCATACTGTACGAATAGGGATGTGGCTTCACCGGTAGAATGCTTGCCTGACATGCACAAAGGCTAGTTTCCATCTCTAGAACTGAACAAAGTTGGTAGGAGATGGAGGCAGGAGGACCAGAGTTCAAAGTCAGAGAGTTCCAGGCCATCTCAATGAAAAGAGAAGATAATCAATGATTCTATAAATCCATCGACCGTATCTGCTGACATGCAGAGAGGGGTTACACAAAAGAACACAGGAGTCTTGGTCCTATACAGTTGGTATCGACTCTTATCTGAACAATGTGAAGTGTTCTCAGTTCCGTCTGTCCCAGAGTCTGGTTAGACATGGAAGCATCTGTGAAGATGGTGCCTCTCCTTTTCACAGCTCTACTTTTGTTCCTCCCATCCCTGTTCCCATCACCTCTTCTTCCAAATATAGTTATAATCATCCATTTTTGTGCTTATCTGGTTCCCTGCACCTTGTATAACCACACAACTTGACTTTCCATTTTTTTGTAGGGATTTCATCATGAGACATGGAACTAGCCAGAGGGGACACTGGCTATCCCTTCACACCTGAACCTGCATGACTGCACTGCTGCTGTCTCTCCATGTCATGATTTCCTGTGATGACTCGCACCTGCCCTCTTTGAGTAAGAAGCCTGTACTCATCCACTGGGCTGTATTCTCAGTGTCCAACCAAGACTCCCACAGAAGTGCCAGAGGCAGCATGAAACACAGTGAGGGGAGGATCTGCTTCCATCCTGACTCACATCCTTACCAGAATGAATTCCCCTGTAGCAGTGGGACCCAAGCATCATGAGTCTTTCTTCCTGTCTCTACATTGACTTTCCTCTCTGCATTTGTACCTGGGTCCTTCAAAACTCTTCTCACTCAACCATCCTCTCTTGACGTTAGAAGAAGCCTAGTTAATACCACTAGAGATCTGACTATTTGGATAGAGTCAACAAGATACTCCTTTGCCCTACACAATATCAATATGGTCTTGGGAGTGACATCTCACTGGATCCTTGGATACCTCCTCTGCTCAATGGAGGGGACTAACAATAAAAGAACAAGGTTTTAGGAGTCCTGTTCAAACCCTCTTGACCAGATCTTCCATTCATTCTCTTCTGGGCAAAACACCATTTGTGATTCAGGTATCAGCTGAAAACACACAACCTGCCTTGAGCTGTGTTGATACTCTCAGACCAAAGCTCTGGATGTGGATCCAAGTGCATCATGCCGCCCCGATGTACTTCACCTCCTGTTTCCACTCTCTACTGTACACAGTCAACTACATTAGGATGTAAGAAATTGAAATACTGTGGAATTCTCTATTTCCTTCTATCTACTCAGATCCACGTTTCCAGTGTTAAAACTCCTCTCTAAATATTGTTTGTACATCCCAGAAAGGAGTTATGAGGGTTATTTAGAAGGGGTTTCCCAGGTAGAGGATGAAACATGAGTCTCCTTCACCGCATGCTATCCTCACCTGATGAGAGGCCCATTCCCTTCCTGTTAGAGCCATTGGCACAGAGCTCTACATGTCATGTATGAGCAACTGCTCACACTCACTGTACATCTGGGCCTCCTCAGGAGGGTTGGCTTCATGTGAGAGAATGCTCTCAAGTCTCGCCTAGAAGCACACTGCTGCAAAGGTCCCAAAGCTTGTGTGTTTTTTAAGATTCAGATTGAATCATTATTTTGCATCCATTGTCCAAATGGATCAAGATGGTGGTGGCCAGAAATGAAACAGTAAAGCAAGAACAGCCTGGTGGTAGATCAGTAAATTATGTTTTCCCTCTGAAACTTATTTTTACAAAGGAAATAGAGGAAACGTTGCTGACTGTACTTGGATCTTCTTCCTGAGAACCAGTTTATTAGCTATGGGATTAATGAAGCTGGTTTCCCTTTCTTTTCTTTTTGCTCCTATCACTTTCTTTAAGGGAAAAATGAAAGCTGGGCTGGAGCACCGGGTGGCGCGCGCACACACGCTGCATGCACAGCTGGTGGGAAACAACTGTTTTGCTGTCTATGGAGCGATGTAAAGTATATCCAGCTCTGTTGATTTTCTGTTAAGATAGCTGGAATTCAGTTCAGTGCATGCTATAGGCTGAATTTCAGGACGCCTTGTTTTTTTTTAAAGGAATGAGCCTAAGAACATTTCCAGAACCACAGCTCTTTGCTGCAAATAGAAGGAGGGGAAAAATATCTGAAGCTTATCCCTTAATATTCTCTGCGAGACAGCGCCATGCTGCAGCCGTCCCTAATTCAGGATATTCCAGATAACACCCAGATAAAGAAAAAGATGAAGCCTGGTAGCTTTTCCCGTGTTTGCAGGAAACAGGGATTGTACACTCTTTGCCAAAGAAAAGGGGAGAATAAACGGCATCTGTTAAGCTAGGGCAGTATTTAACAAAGCCTGTTGAACTGGCACTGAGCTTCCATTAATGGAATTAAGAACTATCTGCCAGCGTTCCAGGGAAGATGATTCCCACAGTTCCCCTCCAAAAATGTTTTCAACTTCACAGAGTGAGACAAAGGGTTGGAAGAGATGAATCAGGCAGACTGCCTCATTGGACGATTTTGCTAAGCTGGGATAAATTAGGTTAGCCTCTGTTTCCTGATCAATACCTTCTCCAAGACATTATGGATAATGCCATCGCCCTAATTGGCAGAGACAGTTTAAAAACTGATCTAGAGAAATCAGCACTTGACCCAGCAAACCCACTCTTTGTCAACACATTCAATCACATCTGGTCTGGAGCTATGAAACTCTTGGCCTGACACAGAGCCAGTTGCTCTGACTGCTGCAGGCACTTCCCCACCAAGGAGCGCTTCCCAGAGATGAAGGGAACCAGCACAACACAGCCTTCATTGCTGGATCACTATCTATATCTTTTATATGTGTGCACGTCTTTATCCATTTAGCAAGAATTAACTGGGTATCTACAGTGTGTCTAACTCATTTGTCAAAAACACATGTGAATAAAATACCCCCATAAGAGAATGAAGAATTAATCTTTCTGGCTAGAAAATCAAGGTGCCGAGCCGAGGAGATGGCCTCAACAGTAAAGTGCTTGTCACATATGCAGGGATATCTGAGGGCATTATCTGAGGATTCCCTAGAATCCACACTAAGCTGTCTCGGATGTCTGGCTACTGGTGAGGTACCTTGCACCAGCACACGGCCCATGCTCACTCAGGCATATGCTTGGTGGATAACACAAGCAAGGGCAGGCTTGCTGGGAATGGGATGTGGGTACTAGAAAAGAACTGCAACTCACATACATGAGCAATGCCATCCAATCATAAGAAGTTTAAAAAAGAAAATAATGATAACTATGGTGATTTCTCATGCCTGAAATCAGTGAGCTGTAGAGCGAGACGGCAGGATCTCTAGAGCTGCCACACAGCTAGTCGGTGAGATCCAGGTCTGGTGAGAGGCCCTGTCTCAAAAGGCGAGATGGAGAATAATCAAGGAAGATGCTTGCTATAGACCTGTGACCACCTCACACATGTGATCCAGGGGGAATCGGAGGCTCTCTTCTGCTTTCTGTAGATGCCAGGTATACACATGGCACACCGATACATGCAGAAAAATATCCACACACATACATAAGAAACAGACCCATCAAGAAAATACTGTTGATGAAGAAGCCACCAGAACTCAGGATTTAAACCACAGGCCCACAGTCTGAAGGAATGGTAGAGCAGAGAGATCAGCTGGTGTTCAGAACCCAGGTCCATTTGACTATATACCATCTGCATTTCTAACCTGGGTTGTGCTAGCTGCTTCAGGATACTGATTGTCTGAATGAGTCCTGCCTCTGAATTGTTCATCGCCTTTCAAGGAAATTAAGTAGGAGAATCTCTTTAGGTTACAGAGAAAGGTTATCAGCAAACAGTCCAAAGCTTCCTGTAACCTAGGTGAGTGCTTCCCACACCCTTTCCCCATAACCGTAATGAACATCCTTTGTCCTCTGGTCTCAGCATAACTGGCTTCCTGACAGGCTGCTGCTCCCACTCTCTTGGTGTTTGTACAGCCCTGGTTTGGCCACATCATGCTGTCCCCCCATGCCTTGAACTGTTCCATGAGTTCATGACTCTTCCTGGAGATATTTTCAGCCACACAATGACTCCATTAACATTTAATTGAGGAATCCTTTAACTTGGCTCAGACTTGCTACACCCATCTTTATTATTACTTAGGTCACATTTAAGTAACTGTAGCTATTGAACCATATACTCACTATCTCTTACTCATATTTCTGATCCTAAAGTGTAAGTTCAGTAGGTGACTTAGAACATGTTCATTAAAAATTGGAGGGTAAATCTCTTTGTTCCACGTCATTTTTTATTTTTTTTTTTGTTATTCTGGGGTCATGAAAAATGTTGAGTATTATACAACTTCTTAGTGAAGCTTCCATGTTTCCAACACAACACTTAGAAGGATATTTTACATGCTCCTTATAGACACATATAGAATTGATTGGTTACCTGTCTCTAAATATATAAAAATAGAAGGCCCTGAGCATTAATAACATCCATCTGCCAACATATTCAGATGCAAAAGGACAAATATGTATGTGCTCATTAAATCACTCGTTATTTGCACTCTGAGGGCTTCCAGTTCCCTAACACATAAAAGAATTAATTTTTGTAAGTAAAGACTCCATACTCTCTTCTCATGTCTGTAGTCAGCACTATTTCTAAGGAACTTTATGTCTGAAAGTGTGACAGAACCTTCTGTCTTCTGACGTGATGTTAAAATGATACAGCTTCTTTTCTTCCATCCTTCAATCCAGTCTGGAATACTGGGCCAGTGTAAAGGCATGAGATTGACTGATATGAGACAATAATGCCACAACTTTGTGATAGCCCAGATAATATGAATGGATTCTGAGTCTGAAGGAACAACAGCTCAGATTAGGTGGCGGCCGAGCATCATCAAGGGTTGGGCTGAGTTGGAGGCAGCCTATCAATTATGTTCATTTCCAACCACAGTATTGCCCAACAGGACCACTGCCTAGCAATCCTCTTTCCTTCTTGAGTTTCCTAGGTAGCCAAGTCATGACCTTGAACTTTTGTTTCTTTACATCTATCCCCTGCATGCTGGAAATACACGCTTGAACCATCATGCCCAGTTGACTTGTGATTATCGTGAAGTTCCTGCTGAATATCCAACAGGCAGATCTTTAGGTTATCACAGAGATAATGTTTTGGCAATCCTTCAGGAAAGCAGGACCAGGGTTTCAGGCCCTTCAACCCATCAAGGCATTATTACCGAAGGTAGATTTATGAGATGCTTCCCAACTACAGAGCAAAGGACAGGAGAAGAGAGAACAGTGCTCTACTGTCTGCAGCAAACCAGGGAAGGTAGTCATGGTGAGACCCAATGGTGCCCATTGGCTTCCTGCTTGGGTAACCACTGGTTGATGTTGAGCACACTTTACCCATGGGGTGCGAAGCCAGTTATGTGCCTGTGTACTTCCTTGTTGGATTTATAGTTTATTGTCTGTCTTAGTAGGTGGAAGACAACATATCTTTACTTAGTTTCATAAAACCAAGGAGTGAACTGCTTAAGTCTCAATTCAAAGCATCTGCAGGTTCTGAACTTGCCCACCATCTGGGGCTTTGTCCCTTTTCCTAGATCCTGTGCAGCTTGTCAGTATCCCTTCTCAGGCAGAATCCTCTCTTCCAGGACCAGAAGTCAGCTTCCTAGGCGTGGATGTATCAGACAAGGAAGCATTGATAATGGAGAGGGCAGCCACTTAATCATCCCACAGAGGAGCGGAGCAACCCCCTCACCCTCAGGCTGAACCCACACAGCCTGATATGAATCAGAGAGCTCCAATCACATTTGTCTTTAGAAACATCTCGGGGCTCTCTGGTTTGAACTGATCCTTGAGCCAAAGATCCAGGCCATTTGCAGAGATCTTGGCAATAGAAGCCCCAGCTGTCAGCAAGCACAGGCGGTGAGTGCACACATGCACATCCAGAGAGGTGGTTAAGGGAATTCCATCTTCCAAGCTCTGTGTTAAGACACTGCACATCCTTGCTTCCTTGTTGACTTTATATTTTATTCTCTATCTTAGCAGGAGAAAGACAACATATCTACTTCATTTCTAGGGCTTTGTCCCTTGGGGTGGTTTTGGGACAATCTGGCTCTTTCCGGGATACTTTCCCCCAAAGAATAAAACATCTCTGCCTCATATACAACTGGGCAGAAAATAATGATCCAGCTTTGCTTTTGTATTACTGAGGGGAAACAGTACTTTGCTAAAAGTATCAGACTATAAAGACCACTAGCCTTTCCATAGGGAGATGGAGGTTGCTGCCCATTTTATTATTGAATTCATTTCCAAGGCTATATCCAGGCTCTTCGTATGCCCTTGCCTTTAGAACTTTGACAGGACAGGGAGGAAAAGCATCAGAGTCAACGAATGACCCCATCCTCCATAAAGTCCCAAACTGCAGAGCTCACAGTAATGGATTGCTCAAGTTTTCTCTTCACAACACTCCCTGTTTGTTTTGGCTCTAAAGAATGTCACAACACAAATGCTCAGAAACAAACACAAGGTCAAGAAACTGTTGCATTGACTGAGCAGTGCCTCTGAATGTCAAAACCTATGAACACTGTGACAAAGCCCACTGACATTAAAACATGTCTAAGAGTTGAATCCTACCATTTAGTCCAAAAGAGATCTGATTTTGAATTCACCACCAAGGGGAAGAGTCCAGTGTTATAGGATGTCACATGATACATTTGAATATCATCTGCTGCCTGTTCACTCAGAGATGGAGAGATGAAAACATTTCATATTTCTGTGTGCTGAAGCATGAAGCACATGTAGGCAAATGTTTATGGAGGTCAGAGGACAACATCTATTTTTGGAGACAGGATCTCTAACTGGTCTGGAACTATGCTACTTTGGCTAGCCAGTGAGATCCAGGAACTCACCTTTCTCTCCTCCTTCATGCCACACAACACCTGACATTTTTCAATTACAGAATTTCAGATTTCAGAATTTCAGGGTTCTAGGGATTGAACTTGGGTTCTTATGCTTTTAAGGTATGAACCTTAACGGCTAGAGTATTTCTCCAGCTCCTAAAGCTGAGTCTTCTTGAATGTGAGACCAGCAGTGACAAATGTCCAGGATGTTGAATTACAGCTTTCAGATGGACAATATTGAATATTTAAAATGTAACTGAGACTGTCTGTCACATTAAGAGAGAAAGATGGCTTGGCTCTGCTTGTGGTTAACTTTTGGGTAAGTTATTAATACAACGTTACTCTTTATAGCCTACCTAAATGTGCTCCCTTTCCACAGCAGAAAAATGTGAAATACAAGAAGCTGATATGACATCAGGGTGCCCTTGGCTTGTTTTCCTCCATATAAATGAATAATTGAATTGAGACCTCTCGAGATCAAGTGCCTTTGGAGTATTCATCCAAGTAAGCCAGACATTTTTTTTAACTCTAGTTAACCTCTAAAAGATGTAATTGTCTCAATCTGGGCACATGAGAGAAAACAAAAACAGAACCTCAAGTATATCCAGTGGGAATAATTTGATCTAGGGGGTTGGACTTTTGAGTCTTCAGAAAAGCCAAGGAATGGGTTCCAGTGTGAGCCTTGGGGAATGAATGTGCTCTCCCTCTGCACTGAAGCTTCAGACAAGCCTCAATCATGGGACAAGTGTGGAGTCAGAGAGCCACTGAAAAGACCACTCATGTTTATTTCACTCTGCCAAGGGTGCAGCAATCAGAGTTACTGTGTTCATGCCCATGGCACAGGAGTCAAAGAGGCATGGCTATGCTCCAGAGGGCTGCTCAGTGACTAGCACATCCATAAGCTCTTAAAGGATTTGAAACTAAGGCTGGGCATTGCAACCCATCTTCTGAAACTCCTAGAACACCCTGATCTTGCTTGTCAGTAGGGGTCAACCAGGGCAGTCAATGTGTGGCACTGCTTCCATTGCCAGCCTCATCTTCTCAACACATTGATTGACCCTGCTGTGCATGGATATAAACAAGGTTACTTCTAATCCCATATATATATATATATATATATGTGTGTGTGTGTGTGTGTGTGTGTGTGTGTGTGTATACATATATATATGTATACATATATATGACATGCATATACAATATATAAAATCATATATACACACTAACTTTTATCATATGTACCTTCCACTATTTTCCTCTAAGTCCCTCCTCCCTTGCATCTACTAACCCATCTTCCAACATTCTTTTTAAATTCTTTACAAAAAGTATTAAGGTCCTTTTTAAGAAGTATTATTATTAAGAGTCGACTGAGCCCAGTTAGTACTGATCATATGCAAATGAGGGGAGGACATCTATTGGATGTGACAATCTACCAGTGTCCATAATCCCAAAAGAAACTGACTTTTCTCCTCTTAGCAGCCATTTACTTCTAGTAGCTCCTCAGCTAGGTGTGAGGATAGAATTTTGACTGGTATGATGCTGTACAGGCATCATGAAGGCAACCTTATCAGATCTTACCATTTCATGGCCTTCCTCCCCATCCTTTGGCTCTTGAAGTCTTCTGACGTACACTGTCTCATGATGCTCCCTGAGCCTTGAATGGAAGGAGGCTTGTATAGGTGATTCATTTACTGCTGAGCATCCACTGTCACTTACCTGGAGCACTCTTAGTAGTTATTAGTTTTGGCATCCATCTGTACTAACCACAAGAAGAAGCTTCGCTGACCATGGTAGAGAGAGGAACAAATCTATGCCTAAAACCATGAAGACTTAGATGACAGTTTGACAATATGATCATTTAGAAAAGAAAAAAAAATATCCGTAGGTGCTTCTGTTGGGTCTGTAACTTTCTTAGCCATAGGTTTCTGACCATGTTTACAGATAAAGCATGAATTCCTTCCTGTGAAGTATACTACCATGAATATTGGCTTAAAGAACCAAGTTAGAGTCAAGGTATAATGCACTGCCAAAACAGGGATAATGCCTACTAATCATGGGCTGGGGTGTAGTGTAGTGCTGGAGTGATTGCCTGGCGTATCTGAATCCCTGAGTATCTGTGTCCTTGGTACAAAGAGTACCAAGGTGCACACCTATAACCACAGCCCTTGGAAAGTGGAGGCAAGAGGATTAGCAGTGCAAGTCAGAGGCCAACCTATATATATATATATAAATATATATATATATATATAAAGAAAGCCATATATATATATATATATATATATATATATATATATATATATATATATATATGGCTTTCTTTGGAGCTGTTCTTCCTTCTATTGTTTTTTTTATCCCTGAAGAAAATTGGTAATCCATCACTTTGCATAACTTCTGTCTTGTTATATACATTTTTATATACAATTTCTATCTTTTTCACACATTTATAATGTTGTACTTGTGTTGATATATGACATTTTTGGGTATGTTTCTTTATTTCCCATTGTACTCTTTATTGAGGTATTTTCTAGTACTTTTGCCTGGGTTGATTTGTAATTCATGTTAAATTTAGTAAATATACATCAGTAAAAGTATCTGAATTGAATCAGATCAATGTTGGCCATAATTTTGGTATTTTGTGACAGTTTCATAAATGAAATTTGAGTAATACAGTTTTAAAATTATGTAGACTTGGGGCCGGGATGATCACACAGTAGATAAAGTACTTGCTGTACATGAAGACCCGAGTTCAGATCCCCAGCCTCCATGTAAAAGAGCCAGACACAGAAGCACACACTTAGAATATCAGTTGTGGGGTGTAGAAGAGACAGAAGGATCCAAAGAGGATGCTGGAGAGCAAACCTAGCTGAATCTCTGACTTGATTCTGTGATCTCTGGGTTTACTCAGAGTCTCTAAAAAACAGGAAAGAAAAAAGCAAATGAAGAGTTTTTTCCTGATATCCACTTCTGGATTTCCCACAGGCATGCATGGGTGAGCACACCTACATGTTCACACTCCTATAAGTGTACACACATATGCACTCATAGGACACAACACACACACACACACACACACACACACACACACACATATGGATACAAGTTCCCTAACAAGAAAAGCCATAACCAACATTTATGTAATGACCTACAGCTTATCCTTAACAGAGTCAAAGATTGATTCCATTACCACTAAAAATTTGTGATGCTACCTGTGCTCTGGACTACTCACAGCCCATTCCACCTATCCCTTGGGAACTGAAGATGAGATGGTGCAGAGTCAATGACTCCAGGAGCAGGTGAGGAATGCTGCAGCAAGCTCATCAGAAAACACAACACAGAGTTATTGAATCCAACATTTGGACAAGACAAAGAGAGGGACCAGCAGCCACAGCCAAGAGCTGTCGTTTGGGGTGAAACTCTGCCAAATGCCTTCTGATATTGTTCAAACAAATCATCTTCATGAAGGTGGAGTAGGATGGTCAGACACATTCACAGTGCCGAGTCTACCAGCAAAGGGCAGAGAACACTGAAGGGATGTTAATACACATCTATTATAATGATGGAATTCACAATGGTAAACATGCTTCTCAGAGGACAAAGGAGCAAAATAATCAACAATTCATAATCAAAACCTCACTTCACAGCCCCATCTACCATAGCATAGACATGAAAAAGTAAACAAAACAACAGCTGGACAGGGGCGTATATTTGTAATCAGTCCTTGGGAGACTGAGGCAGGAGGATTGCTATGAATTCCAGGCTAGTGAGGGCTGAATAGCAAACATCACTTGTTTCAACACAACACAACACAACACAACACAACACAACACAGCACAACACAGCACAACAACCAAACATCCAAATAAATATCTGTTGTGGATGCTAGAAAAGTGGCTTAGCTCTGGTTCTCCATATGCAATGACTGGTACCCCATGACTACCTGCCTATAACTCCAGCTCATGAGATCCAACACCTCAGGCTTCTGTGTGAAGCACTTGCACACCCATATACATATAGTTGAAAATAAAAAAGAAATCTTTAAGCACATCTGCATTGTATTCTGTCAGATGTTTAAGTAGATGAATCAGGGTCAGAACACACATTGACTCAGCCTGTGTTTGAGTGTTTTCTCCTGAGACTGGAGAACAGAACTGTGGTGTGTCTGACTTGCTCTGTCACTCCAGTACCAAGAACACTGTGTTTTGAAAATCATAGGCAAGTTTTAAATATTTGATTGGCTAACTGACTTTCCAGGAAAACACACTAACGCAGAAAATAATATCAAAATCTTAACTAAATAAAATCACTAAAAATCTCCAGCTGGCAAACCTCCCCTCTCTCCCCCTTTCAGGAGATTAATTGCAGCACTTAACATTTGTAAAGCATTTCTGACACATCAAAATGGCCAGAGGGGAATATGTACTGAAAATCTAATCCATTATTATTAAAAAATTGCTTTGTGGTCCCAGCAACTCCCCAGGGAAGTGGGGATGGGAAAGAAAGGGAAGCTCACATTCAATATTTTTCTCAATGTCTTAATTTGGGAAAATGCAGAGGGTTTGATGGTGGTTCATTCAGAGGTCTGGGCAAAGGTTCAAGCCATTCCTGAGTTATCTAAACTGATTCATCCTTCCCCTGTCTAAAGCCAGCAACTGCAGAGGTTTGCGGCAGCAGCTGCCCTGGCTGCGCTTTGCGCTGAGGGCTTAGCAATCGTCCTCTTGTTGGTCTTCTTATCATCCGGTGCTTCACTGTCTCATCTCCTCTTCCAGAGGCTCCCAACACAATCAGCATCTCCTGCAGCTGCTGACAGACACAATGAGAGGATGAACCCAGAGGTTAATGGAAGGGGCCCTGTGAATCCAGTCTGCCCCAGAGAAAGGAAACAAGGGCCAAAAGTTGAGCAAGATCGACATGCAAGCAGAAGGAGCCAGAAGGACTTTAAGAGCTTGGATCTAGAGTCAGAGAGAACAAGTTCAAGAGGTGAGCTGGCCAGTGTCTCCCACGTTCTCCCCAGCAGAACAAAGTTATAGCCTCAGCAAGTTAAATATTCTATTTACTAAGTTGAGGAGGCATCTGATATAGATTATAGGCAAACTATGTGTGTGTGTGTGTGTGCCTGTGTATGTGTTCCATAAAAATCATTGGGATTTTGTTAATGTATGTGAGTAACTGTTGGGAGATGCTCTCCAAACTGTGACAATCATTTGTCAGAGTGTTTGTACTCAGCCTTTTCTCTCAATCTAACCCAAGTGCCCACCGTAGATGATGGAGAATGACTTCTTCCTGCCACTGGGTGGTATTTTAGAGAGCTTCTCCATCCAGATTCTCTGGTCAGAGCATAGGACACAAGGCGCTCAAACTGGACTCATTCTCCCAAGTCTTAGAGAACGGAGTCAAACACCCTAAGGGACTGAGAAGGTGCCTCGGTTGGAAGAGCGGCAGCTTGAAGGCATGAGGTATGAATTCAGATCCCAAGAACCAACATCACTGAGGAAGTTGTTAAAGTGGATCCTGAAGCTTAATGGCAGGTATTCTTGTTGAATTTAAGTGCTAGGTTCACTGAGAAACCTTGCCTCAAAAACTAAGGTGGACAACAAAAGGAAGATACCCAATGTTCACCTCTGCTTTCCAATATGCAATGAACACTTATCTGTATATACATATGCACACAGACAGACAAACTGAAACACACACACACACACACACACACACACACACACACACACACAGTGGGAAATAATGGCTGGCATTATCTCAACAACTTTAAAATAAAAAAAGAATCTCAAACAGGTGAATGTAAAAGGAAGGAATACCATTGTGAGTTCAACCCTGTTTTCTCGTGCAGTTTTGTCCCACTACAAAGACTTCAAAACAGCAAGGTCACAGAAGTTACAGTCCCTCGCTATGCATGTGATGTCTGTGGTTCTGGCTGGGAAGCGGGGCTCTGTAGACAAGTACTAAGTACAATTATAGTACTGTCTGGCCTGATCCATTCATCTGTTGCCATAAGGCAGACTTTTCCGAGAATATAAAGAATACAAGAGAAAATCGGCTCTCGTGCTAGGAATGCCTGCTGCCTCTCCACTGGCAGCAGTTTATGGAGACAATTTCCCTTCTGAATGAGATACAATAAATTAAACTAGTCATCTCCCTGTTAATCTCACCTAAAGCAGTCAGTTCATAAAGAGCAAATGTTTACTTGAGCCCAAGTTTTCAGTCTGTGATCAATTGGCCTGTCAAAGCACAGCCATGCAAAGGTTTTAGTGTGTAGCAAAAACTATTCTGATCAGACCATGGGAGCAAAAGGGCAAAGGGACAAGCTGGTGCTTCCTGTTTCCTTTCAGGAGCATGCCTCCAGGGATCTAGTGACTCCCCACTAGGCCCTACATCTTATAAAGTCTAACTACCTTGTTCCTGAGTTAGCAACCTCCAGCATAAACAACCTGGGGATGGAGTGGGACGTTTGAGATGCAAACTACTACACAGGTAGTGTATTGCTCACTGTTATAATTTCTGTGACCAAACATCTGACATGAAGCATAAGGAGGAAAGGTCTATTTTGGCTCCTGGGTCAGTCACTAGTTGTGAAAAGTCTAGTAGATGCTAACTCTCTGGTGGAGGGAACATATAAAAGTTACTTACTCATATTCTACCATAAAAGGAAGCAGAGAGCAAACAGGAATCAGAGATCAGTCAGGAAGCAGAAGCTGACAGGAAGAAGAGAACTGAAAGGAAGCAGGGAATGGTCATAAAGTAGACAGGAAGCAAAGAGCTGACAGGAAACATGGAACAGTCAGGAAGCAGAAAACAAACAGGAAGCAGAGAGATGATGGGAAGCAGGTATCAATCAGGAAGCAGAGAGCAAACAGGAAGCAGAAAGCTGTTAGGAAGCGGGAGCAGTCAGGAAGCAGAGAGCAAACAGAAAGAAGGGATCTGACAGGAAGCAGAGAATAGTCAGGAAGTAGAGAGTAGACAAGAAGCAGAGAGCTGAAAGGAAGCAGGCGGCAGTCAGGAAAAAGAGTGCAGACAGGAAACAGAGAACAGACAGAAAGTAGAGTGGGCAGGAAGCAGTGGGCAGGAGGCGTGGCCAGTGACCCACTTCAAACACAAGAGCTTACAGGGAACATTACCCATCCACACCATAATAGGTAAATAAGAAACAGAACGGTGTCAAGGGGCTGTGATAGCCTGAGAAACTTTTGTGGACCAGATAGGACTGGATTTAGACTTCTAACGATGAACACGGAAAACAAATGACCAAAAGCGTTCTCGCGATGATGGAGAGGATGAGAAAAGGTATTTAGTTATAAGGAAAACATAACAAAAGAAACCATGACACATACCAAGAAGACAGCACATGGGGCATTAAGGCGGAATGGGTGACAGGTAAGATATTAGAAGAAAAGGATTCTTCTTTCAGATGGCCTGAAAAGCCTGGCTAAGGGGATTGAACTTTATTGACCTCCTCTTGTTGGGTGAAATGACATCAGTGCAGGGCATAGCAAGAAGAAACTTTAATAGAAGGAAAGAAAAGCTGTTGATGTTTACGGGGGAAATAGAAACTTGGGACAGACAAAGGATGGGTTTCCCTTTGCTGGGGATTCCAGTGGTAGAGGACCAAACATCCAAGTTATACTGTGCTTCTACTTTCTTTCCTGAATTAGACACAGGTCCTGTGAGCCCCAGTAGATGCTATGCTAGCCTGAAGGATTGGAGTCTGCAGAATGAGGCTTCTCCTTGGATGCTCTTCTTTATGCTGCTTATGTCCACATTATTTTACTGTACCCAGTAACATTACTAAGTCTTTTTGACTGCCATCTTAGGTTTTCTTGTCCAACTATTGGAACTTTAGGTTAAACTTCCTTAAACATGTTTATACCCTCAATAAAGAGAATATAAAGAGGGCTTTTTTTTTGGTTTTGTTGTTTTGTTTTTGCATGTATCAGTCAGGAGTGATTTAACTGTGAATAAGAAACATAAGGGTCTGTCTGCCACCCAGTTTCCCTACAGTGATAGATTGTGCCCTGGAACCGTAAACCAAATCAACTTATTTTCCCTTAAGTTGCTTTGTTAGGCATTTTATCACAGCAGGAAATGATATAGAGAACAGGAAGCTGGGTGGGATTAGAGATACTCTATATTAAATGTGTGAACATTCAAAAGAATGACATTTTCATCTCTGACAATTAACTTAAATTTCAGTGATGGCTTGTTTGATTGAAGAGAAGATGAGAAAATGATATCAATCAGAAATTACTCTGATAATAAGGGAGTAAGGGAAATAAACATTTGGGAAGATGAAGGACCTCTTTATAAATTCTGATCCACAGAAATATTTACTAAAAAGATCACATGCATGCCCTGGTAATTCAAGCACAATTGTGTTCATTGGTAGAAACAATATGGGGCTTAGATATCCACTACAGCAGTCATACTGAATGAAAAAGTTCATCATAAATACATTGAGGAAGAAGTTAGTTTACACAACCCATTATCACCTCAGTCTTTATCACCATCACCATGGTCACCATCATGGCCACCACCATCATCAGTACCATTATCATCTTCATTATCAACAAATCACCACTAAACAAAATGTTCATCAAACAGCTATACTATGAGAAAACTCCATTGATACTCAGGTAAACCAGAAGCTACATTTCTAAGACACTTCATAAAAATGGTAAACATATGCCTTTTGAGATAAATCTGTTTGGATACTGGGAAGGTAAGAATACGGAAACATTTTAAACTAAGATTAGACTCACAGCACCATCAATGAAATATCTGTTTTCAAATGGGACATCACTATAACTCATGTTAAAGAAAGCTCATAAAGATTCTTTTCTGTGCTATAGGATAGGATCACTAGGCTTTGTTGTATCACACTACCTTAGCCTGCATCCATCCCCTACCCTATCTCCACATCTTTCCTCAACTTCCCAGCTAGTATCTGAGTGTGGGACAAATCAGAGGCCACATGACCAGAAATAAAATTCTGTCAGTAGAGACCCTGAGACCCTGAACTGTTTTAAAAAAACCCTATACTACATCCTCACTCTAGTCCCAAGGAAATCAAGATGATTCTGGAAAAGTTAAAGGATCAGCTTGCTGATGCATGCATACATATCCCACACAGATAGTACAACCCCTAGAAGAAAAAGAGACCCCAGAGTTAGTGATGCCAGCTTTGCTACCACAGGCTTCTGATTTACTGGGTACATCATGAGACCTTTTCTGCTCTTCAATTTAAAATAAACAAACAAACAAACAAACAAACAAATAAATAAATAAATGAGCAAAGAAACAAATAAACAAATTTTGTCATTGGAAAGAACTTTATGAGACCATTGGAGGAATATGGAAGGGTTAGGGACATGTTAAAAATGAAGTTTTTTCATGAGGAGAAAGAAAGGAGGAGGAGGAGGAGAAAAAGAAGGCCTATGAAAGTTTCAAAGGGATATGTTTTAAATTCTGGGAAACATTTAAGACAATGTTTTATAGGATGAATGTGGTATTGCAAATGTGGCCATGAAAAATGAGAAACAGCTTCTTCTGACTGAGACACCTGATCAAATAATCGTTAAGCCTGAGTTGGCAGATTCCACGTTGCCCTCTCTCCTGGGTCTCACTTGGTCAGCAGCCGCCACATGAAGGGAGCAGGGCAGCCTACATGAACACCATTTTATCGATGGAAATGCCAAGGCTCAGAGACTCTTGTCAGAGAATGACCCAGTAGCACCACCTTCAGGAAAGCTATGCAAGGGATAGTTTTTTAACCAGAGGAATATTCTGGAAGATACTACCTCGAGTTTCTCTCTAAGAAGTGGGTCTGAACTAAATCAGGAGAAAGAAGCGTATTTTAACATTGTTCACTTTCTTTTGGAATGTTTATGACACTGTCAGGCTGAGAAAGAAATTGGATAGGGATACCCACTTTTTAAAGCTAACAACAGCAGTGCTATGAAGCTCTGGTTACTGTTAGGCTTTGAGGGTACAATGTTCCCACGGGTGTGCATGTTTGAACACATTGGCTTTTAAAAATTAGGAGATGAGTTTTTTTGTACAATGCCTTTAATGTTAGAGTTGCTGCCCTATTTCAAGATGGCAAGTATGGGCAGAATGGTCTATGGGTGTAAGCTATTGGAAACTGGGGTGTCCACACAGGAGCCATCTTTTGAATAAACTCATTTTATTCACACAAACATTCCTTATAATATCATGATAATATAAAAGTTTCTCAGTCAGCCTTGACTCCAATCAGAGAGAATACCCAAGGTGGGCAACTTCTGGGTCTCCTGTGCACTTTATTTTTAAGGAAGAAGACTTTTCCATATAAACCTCTCAGACATTGTGTGGCCTTGTGTATGAGTGATATATGGAAACATCACTTATTTTGTAACTCATAAATAAATATGCTTAGACCCATTTCAAGGTGTCTGATGGTTCCAGAGGTTCTGGTTCATATTCTGCAAGTTGAGTACTTAGAATTTCTAACTTCCAGTTAAACCTTCAGGACACAGAGCAGATTAAACCCATCCAGGGTGGCTTACAAGGTTTACAGGTACAGTATCTTCATCAGGGCAAGCAAGGGAATAGCTAGGCCTCCACCACAGCCTTAGACATCAGTGTGATGTATGAATGCATCAAAGAAATATGTAAGAACTCCTTGGCAAGTCCTCCAGATTAAAGAAGAAACACCAAGACCGCATTAGCTCAATAGACTCTGCCTTGCAGCTCCTGGAGTGTGGGTGGAGCCTCAACATTCACTCAGAGGCATCTGCAGGAAAATTCTAGGAGGGAGAATCCAAGAACATTCTTACATGGATGCCATTAGTTTTCATTTAAAAGTCCTTTAGAAGCCAGATTTGGTGAGGCACAACCAGAAACCTCAGCATTCGGAAGGTGGAAGCATTCGACTCTAGAGTTCCCCTTCAAACCCACTACAGATCCAGGAGTGGGCCTGCAGGGCTCGCCGAACCCTTCAGATCCAGGCTTCCACCCCATGCTCTGGATCTCCAAAGGCAATGTATCTTCTTCAGAATCTGTTTGGATCCAGATAATCAAACCCTTTGGCTTATGCTTTTAGATAGGGAGCTTGCAATTCTATATTGAACTTATTAGCAAAAAGATTAAATCTGTTCACACAATGTAGAGAAATCTAACCAAAGTCATCCATAGGGAAGCACTACAAAGTCACTAAAAGTCCTTAATAGGCTTGAGAAGCCAGTCAGGTTTCTGACCCTCTCTGCCATCTACCTCCTTGGTTCTGCCTCCTCTCCCCGAGGAAGTGTGTGAAAAGTGTTAAGAGCTAATAAAACATTCTCTCTTACTTTGTAAAGTGCCAGACATTGATTCTGTTCAAAACACTGTAGGTGGTGACTTCTTGTTCCACTCTCTTTGCCAGTCACTCAAACAGAAAACACGGTGGGAAGAGAAGGACTGGGGATGGTGGAGGAAGGATAGAAGGGGGGTGTTTCTGCCTGGACTTTCAGGCAAGATGGAGAATTTCGGATGTGCGGGACAAAAGACACACACACAATGCAGAGAACTGTAATACTCCTGTCCTCACGATCCCATCCATTTCATCTGGATGTTTCCAAGAAAGGCCACACTGTGGTCAGCCCAAGAATAAGATCAGACTCAGCTTCCGCCCATATGGGAATGAGGCAGGATGGGGCAGACCAGGAAAGTCTGAAAGCAGGTATGTTGGAGAAGAGAAGGAAAACTACCTCAGTGTTTCTCTGAGGCAAGCCCAGCCCTGGAGAACAAACAGAAATGTTCTAAGTGAAAACAGACTCTCCCTGGTCCAGCAGCTGTCAATCTCCTTGGCTCTGGTGATATCCCAGTTTCATGTCCATGCTGGGGTTGGGTCTTGCCCAAGCTTGCACACATCTTGTTCTAGATGTTACAACCACCGTGCACTGGATGTTGTAGCCACTGTGCATTCACCTCTGCAGTTGCCCTGCTGTGTCCAGAAGACACTCTGCTTGTAGTCACCCACCAGCTTGGTCTCTTCGGCCCATTCTTCCTCAGAGATCTATGGGTGGTGGGAAGAGGAGGTGAAGTATGCATGTTCCATTTAGGGCATTAGGGAGTCTCTTACTCTCTGAACCTTGACCAGCTGTTGGTTACTGTGTTACTCACAAATAGAATCTTCTATAAAGAGGACTGAGCAATGTAATAGGCCATGGGCCATTAAGTCATTAGGAACTGGTTTTATATAATGTCCATTTAGTAAAGTAATAGTAATAAGTTAGCCCCTAGGCCCTATTATGTGTCTATCTCCAGGTTTTTGGCTCAGTAATAGTGCCAAGTATAGGTTTCACCCTGTGGAAGGGGTCTTGAACCTAAGCAGAAAGTGCTTGGTTACTCGTGTGATGCTCATGCCACTATTGTGCAGTGGGCATGTCTTCGAGGTCAGTTATTATTGTATCTGTAGGCATGTACAGTTATGTAAGACAGATGGTTACTCTCCTTCAGTATCATCACAGTACCTTTCAGTATCCCGAAAGCTAACCAGTACAAACGAGCCTTCCAGGTCAGTACCAGCTTGATTTCTCTGTGTTTTATGACCCAAGTATGTAATGGCCTTCAGCTAAAGGGTCTTACTGTCAAGTTCTGGGGAGTAACAAATAGCATTGGCAACAGCCTGTAATGTTTAGAAAATACACAAGTTCTCACTAGCCAGCAAAATAAAAAGCAGTAACACATTGCTGGAACTGAGATTTCTATCTGTTAGTTTGTGGTATCTAGTAGGACATTAAATTAATTTTATTAATGTTATTAAATAAATTAAATTTTAGTAAAGTAAAATTAATACGGTAAATTCCTTTTAACTTTTTGTCTATGTATACAGACATACACACATATATGCACACATATATGCATGTGCATCTACTCTAGTGGGTTTCTTTATGACTTTTACACAAGGTTTTTAATATTATTTTATCATTTCCCATATACTTTCCCCTACTCCCTCCCCTTCCCATGGGAGTTTAACCCTTTTTATTCTATCATTCCTATTTATACCACTGGGTTACATCTTACCTCCCTCAAAAGACACATAGATGTCCACCAACTGATGAATGGATGTTGAAAAGTGATATATTTACACAATGTAATATTATTAAGCTGTTAAGAAAGTAAATAAAATTAGAAACTTACAGGTAAATGGGTGGAAGTGGAAACAATCATTCTGAGTGAGGTGGCCCAGACTCAGAAAGACAAATGTATGACTTGTGGATATTAGCTATGACTCTTCAGATACATGTGTTTCATTTGAGTACTCACAGAGATCAGGGAATTCTCCACTACTTTCTGTTCCTTCCTTGCCACTTCTAATCATGACGTAATTTTTCATGTCATATGCCTGTGGTAAATTCTCACTGACCTGTCTCCAACCTGTCAGAGGTTCATACCTTCTGATATCTCCTCTTCAGATGATAATTGGCAAAGAAGAAGTTAAAAAAAAAAAGCAACCTGTACTTTTTGAGTGTCAAACAGTTAAAATTCATGGCAAAAGTTATATTTGAAGGCTATAAATATGTGGGTTTGAGAGATTTCTAAAATTTAGTTCAAATTGACAAAGATGTGATTCTAAAGCTAAGGCATTTTTCTTGGCTCTTAAATATGAAGAAAAGGGAAAGAGGTAGAAAATTAATATAAGAGCTAGAATTCAGAATAGCTTCCCTGCTTCTGTTTCAGCACTACTCTGTTTGGGAGACATGAGGATAAAGAAGTGGTCCTATTTCATCTTTGAATAAAGTTTAGAAGCTCCACAGAAGAATGTGGTTTCATCAGAAGCAGACATCTTCTGGGTACCCTAAATGATGGTGGAATCAGCTAAGAATCCCACACTGACCTCTATAGACACAAGGCTGCAATGAAGATTGAAGGTCTGTTGGGATGCTGTGGACCTCAGCAAGAAAGCATTGGTCATTTATGAGGTTTGAAAAGCAAGTGGATGAATACACAGGCAGAGTGAGTAAGTCAAGTTCTCTAAATATAAGAGCTCTAACAAACATCATCATTTAGTTAGGCATGTTTATGCTTGTACACCCAGTTGGAATGAAAAGGTAAACACAGTTGGAAATTTCCTTTCTTCCCAGGTCTAACCTTAACCTCATGTCATCAGTATTGAGACAAATAGCTTCTCTGATGAGGAATTGCTCAATTGATCTGTATCCACTACGAGTTCCCTGATGAGAATTACACAATTGATCTGTTTACACTGTTAGTTCCCTGGTCCAGTAGTTCAGTATTTACTTCAAAGTATACTTCACTTCTTCCAGAAGGCTGACAAAGAGCTTTGCACTTCACACATGTGGTAAGGCAGGGAGGACATGGAATGAGGAATATCTTTCAAAGCTTACCTCTAGGTGAAAATCTACAAATAGTTTATGGCTGCTGAAGGATGAATACCCAGCCACTTTTAGGAATGAGTTTACTGATAGGTTATCCAATCCCAAGTAAGTCTTAAACATATGTACCTATGAGAAATACTAAATAGATTGATTAGAGATATCACACATGCATGCAATAATGAAGAAGAAGAGGTTATCAATTTGAGAAGAACTAGGGGAGGGCAGGGAAAGCATTGGAGAAGGGAGAGGGTAGGTAGGTATTTTGCTAAATTCTATTAGCAAAATATTCATGCATGAAATCCTCAAAATCAATATAAATGTAAATAAAATTTGATGGCCATAAAAAGAACTGGGTTAAAATTGTATGAGGATGGTTTGAGGGTAGAGTTTAGGACAGTTTATAAAATTCTGCTTGCAGAGAGAGCTGGGAATCACCAGGAAAGTGAGTTCATAGATCATAATAACATCCCTGAAGCTGAAACAGTCCTGACAGTGTTAGAGAATCTTCTGGAACTGTTGAAAACTGTTCCTGGAAGGAGAGAGTAAAACAGGTCCCTCCCGTCTCTGCAATGTCAGAATCTCTCAGGAAAAGGATTCAGTCTTTTACTGGATAAAAAGCCTAAAGGAGCTCCGGGGCACTGACTGGGTAGAGTGCCAGCACCAGCCTTGGTTTTAACTTCAGCATTAGAACATCTTGGGTTTGTTCCTGTGTGTGTGTGTGTGTGTGTGTGTGTCTGTGTGTGTGTGTGTATAGTATGTACCTTCTCAATGTATAAATCAACCTTGCTATTAAGTCCTATATACTTATATTCTTCAGAATAATCCTACTCAAGAAAGTATTATTGTCCCCTTCTACAGTTGCATTCAAAGAGTTAATCAAATTCCCAAGGTTGCATAGAAAGTGGCAGGCCTGGGCAAATGCGTATACCAATAATCCCAAGTGCTTTGATGATTTAGAATTAGTATTTCGTGATGATATACCATAGATAAAGCAAAGATGCTTTCCAAAATGCCATTGTTGATAGGATTTACGATTGTCTAGCCTTCTAACACTAAAATGTGGGGCTGGTAAACTCTTCATGCACACAATTGCAAATACTGTAGCTGGCCTGGGAGGGGACTCATGCACAAGCTTCAGGACCTGAGCTCAGTATCCAGCCCCTGGGGAAGCTGAGGCAGAGGGCTCCTAGGACTCACTGGCCTGCCACAAATCTGTGAGGTTCAGGTATCAGTGAGAGACCTTGCCTCAAAACGCAAGGTGGACTTCACCTGAGGTTGACCTTCTGTGTCCCACACATGCATATGCACACACCCATACCCCCACGTGTGTACTTGCACATACCTGAATATACATATACATAAAGAAGGTTATGTTTTCCTAAAGAAGTATAGAAGTGTTTTTGTTGGTGGGGGGAAGATAAAAACACATCTCAGAGGCATACAACAGTTGGCACCTATTGATCCAGAAAAACAACAAAACTCTGTGATTTGTGTATTAAAATGGAGATATTAGCAAGCATCCCCCCCCCCCTCAAATCTCATATGGAATCTAGAAAGACCATAATGGTTACCACAATTGTTCGTGGTTATCCGTAGACATTAGAGGAAAAATCCTTTTGTCCTTGTTTAAATGTGTTTCTATTCTCAATACAATTGTCATAGATTGTTTGATTTCTAAAGTTATGTATGGTTTGAATACAGAGGTGGTCTCTAAAAATAAATGGTTTGGGTTTTATTTTTAAAAGTGAGTTCTTTTGTGTTAAGATGTCAGAAAACTTAGTTTATATTATGAAATATCAAACTAGCGAGCAGCAGGGAAAATAGTCTTTGTGCTTGTGAGAAACCCTAGGGAAAGAGCCAGGATTTGGGTGATATCCCTGGCGATAAGTGTGGAGCACAGACTTGCTGGATCCCAGTGTCACATGTAGGCATTAACTTTTCCTAGACATCATATCTCACAAGAGATGGAAACAATCGTTCTAAATTTAATCAACTGGAAAACAGGAAGAAACTCAGACAGTCCATTGTATGAGGGAACGGTAACCCACGAAAGACACAAAAGCCCATTTTCTTACAGAATTGCCCACAATGGAAACTTCTCAAGGCACAGAGAGCATTCCTGCCATGAGATTTTATGCTATGCTGGGAAGGCTTTTTAATTCTCTGAACTCTGAAAGAATGAGCCATTGCTTTTAGACTTGGGTGCTCCTGGTGGAAGGAACAAGCCACATGGACATGGCCTTTATGGTTGTAGAAGGTGAAAGGGATTGTGGTGGGCTTGATGGAGCTATGGTGTGATCTACATCTGCCATTGTGTGAAAACTCAGCCACTGTGGACTTAAACCAGTGCTCCCCGGAGATATCAATACATACAGGGTTTGTATTCATCTGGGTCTGACTTCATCTCCTTCCAAATTTAAAAGCCATTCTTAGTACTGCCGTTCTCCATTAAATTACCTCAAGTGGAGCCATTTTGAATGTCCTTTCTTTGCTCCATATACAACATGCCAGCATCTTCTAAGATCCTCCTCTAAGCCTTCAATTCCTGTATTTTCATTGGATTAGATGGCTTCTCTCAGAAAACCCAACTCTTGAACCATCACATCTGTACAAAGAACTATCAACTCAAAGTTTTTAATCCTGAGCTGATCAGGGAAGGCTTGGTAAAGGAAGTAAGCAGAAGATAGATTTGGAACAGGAGAGCAGGCACAGGAGAAAGGGACTTTCAGTAAGAACACCATTAATTGTTTTAAGCACAGAGACAGACAAGGAGGCCCCATGGGCAAGAGCCATGTGCTTGCTTGAATAGGGAACACTGGTGGATGGTGTGTGCTTTTGCTTCTATTACTGTTCTATCTCCTTTTCATATTTTTATGTCTCTACGCAGCTGCCTGGCCACGTGGTTCTTGACCAATTCATTGGCATTCCTGCATTGAGGTCAGGCTATGAGGGCAAATCCTCACCTTCTTAGCTGAATTCACCATGATCTTTGTTAATCATTTGTCCTTCCTCATGCTTGGTCTTTAGAGCTGGTTGCTCGATTACAGTTTTTTTTTTTTGTTTGTTTTTTGGTTTTGTTTTGTTTTTTAATAACTTTGTCTTTGAGTTGCAGTTTTAAATACCTGGAAAGATTGGTGAGTTCAAGGCCCAACACAACACGCATGGCATCACATTATACTCTCTTGGCTCATTTCTGCCCAGAGTTGACCTTGCAGCACTCTCTCATGTCTCTTCTAGTCGGTTGTTTTGGAGTGACTGTCATAGCTGAGGACAAGGTCGGTTTCTTATCCCCACCCTGCACTCTTCCTCTTTCGCTACTGTGTTTGTGTATGTGTGTGTTTCTGTGCATGCACAAATGGTGCATTCCTATGAGTATGTGAGTTCATGAGGAATCAAGCGCTCTTCCTCCACTGTTCTTGACCATGTTGCTGTGAGACAAGAGTTTCTCACTGAACTGGAAGCTGGCCTTTATGCTTGGCCGGTTGGCTAGCTAGTTCCTGTGCTTCACCTGTCTCTGCTCTCCCATGGCTGTGGTTATAAGTGTGAACAGCTATGATAGACATTTTATACAGGTGCTGGCGATTCAAACTCAGATTCTCATTTTTTACAGAGCAAATGGTCTCAACCCCACACCTCCTGACCCAGCAGCCGCAAGTACAACAGCATAATGCGTTTGGTGGAGTATTCCATACCGTGGGCATTTGACAACTTACAGGAGCTGCTGATTTCTATGTTGTAACTCTCACTCCAGGAATAGAAACATTTTCCTTTAGGATAATTTAATGTTAAGATGATTTCCTTTAGAAATCTTACTCCTGGGAAGCATTTCTAAGGAAATAACTTAAAGAGAAAGAAAAATTGAAATATAAATGAAGTACATTAAAGAAGCAAATTTCTGATAAAATGTATTTCAGAAACCATCTATGTTTATAAATCAGTATGTGTGTGGGTGCTAGATATCATCTTAAATGCTTTGTGCTCATGAATATTCTTAATCTTATACATATTTTTATTCCTACTTTGCAGATGAAGTGACCAGACATATAAAGTTAATGTTAAGATGTCTAGGAATAGATCACAGATACATACTCAACCATAGTTAAATAAATTATGCTATTCTAACTCAATGGCAATATTTAGAATGATGATTATTATAAAGACTCAAGAAACAAACAAAAAAGAAATCATAAACCCAGAGAGAAGATTAGTGACACTGTTGTGTATAACAACATTAGTGACATTTTACAACTGTAGTCATAAATGAGACCATGTACAAAGGAAAAAAATTGGCTGCTATATCAGAGTGATGGATTTGGCATTTATTCAGTTCAGTGAAAATTATTTTAACATGATTTCTCACGGTATTGAAAGGTAACCAAATCTTAAAAACAAGTGTAAGTGGTAGTTGTCACATCTCTCAGGGGACACCGTTCTGCAGAGCAAAGCTACTTTCCTCTCTGACTTCATTGTTCCTGTCTGTCTATTATTTAATATTTCAGCTATCATTGTCCTTGCTAGACTGTAGAAAAATGATTGAGAAGAAAGAGATTTAATCCCAAATTTATACTTTCTTTAGCTGCTGCCTAGGGAAATGGATTGTAGTCAAAGACAATTAAGGAGTTGAAATATGGCCTAAGCAATTGCCTTAAACTCAGCCTCCCATGAGGGGTTTTGCCTAAAATGGGAAGAATTAGTTTGCACCTTCTGGTTGTTGGTATTTGACAGGGATATTGTTTATTGTGAGGAAGCAAGCCTTCTCACACATGTATTCATTGACACATGTGTGATATGTTTGACATTCTTCAATTTGGGGAAATTTTGATTTTTGTTCTTTATCTTTCCACAAAAGATTAAAACAACAACATTTGGGGCAGGAGAGATGGTGGTTAAAAACCTTTATTACTACTGTTCAATTCCTAGAACCACATCTGAGCTGATATCTGCCTGGGATCCAGCTCTAGAGGATACAGCATCCTCTTCTGTTTACCTGGGGTACCTGCATCCAGAATGTAAAACACACACAGAGATCTACATGTACATAAAGAAATAAAAAACACAGAAATCAACCTAAGAAAACAAAAAACAAAAGAAAAAGTACAACAAGCAACAGTTTCTGTGACTCCAAAAGAAAACAATGTTAACTTATGTGAAACTCTGTCTTACTGTGAGACATCATCCAAAATAGCAGGAAAAAAAAATCCATAAACTGAAATGGGCAAAGACCTTTACAGGAATTACAGCCATTTAACAATGGCATTTAAAACAAATCAAGGGAAGTGGAGTGTGAAATCAAATTTTACTCTTCTGCTTCCAAGTCCCCAGATTCATAAGAGGCAGGCACATCTGTTTCTATGCACATCTGGATATTCACCACCTTTTCCTCTACCTTCAGACTGACATACACAAAGCTGCAGGGACAACCTGCCCTCCAACAGCCTTTCCTACTTGTGTAAACAATGGAATATTAAGCCCTCCATCTTTCAGATGAGCATTAGAAATGGACATTTTTAAGGCTTATGCTTCCCACAGGAAGTCCCAATGCACCATGGACAGATGCTTTCGATTTTGTGGGACACAGTGGGCTTTTAATGTCTTCAGCTTTGAGGGATGTTAAATTCCAAGACTCCCTCACTATCCTAAAGAAACAGTAATAAAACATGCTTAAGGATTCAATTTGTGCATTTTCGGAGGCAGAGATGGATGAACTCTTTGGGGGAAGGCAAGATGTGACCCAAACTTTCACCTAACAAAAATGACTCCATATTTGAACTTTTAGTAAAGTTCAAAATATGAACAAAATATGAAAGAACATATCTTTTTTCGTTAAAAGATCCTCTATATTTATTTTACCCACTGCCATCTTGCATTTGTGGCTAGAAACAGAAGATATGAATTAAGATGGAAAAATTGGAGTCCCTCTGTTGATTAGCATTGGTCACCAATAGAGTCAAGTACATGATTTAGCTTATCTCAGAGGCCAAGGACTCTGTATTTTGCCATAAGAATTTATTTGGCTAACGAATTTCTGTGGCAGTTTCCTCCTCAATGCCACATCCCTAACAGACACTCTGCCACTGAACTAGACCGTCAGCCCAATCCTTTGTCTTAATGATGTGTTCCAAATCAAAGTTTCAAAATATCTACACACACTCCTTGAATTTTCCCTCTAAAAGAGTTCTTCCTGTACTTGGAATGGCTGTACATAAAATGAGCAGGTTTTGGATACATCATTGTCAAGTGCATCAGTGAAACTCTGTATAGATTTTCTCTTAAGGTTTTTGAATATTAAATCATTAATTTATTTTTGTGACTCCCATTAGCAATACACCGAGCTGTAAGGCAACTGGCCTCAATTCTAGGTGGCTTTGGGATAAACTATAGGTTATACATCCTTTCAAGGAAATTTGTTCTTATAATGCTTTCCTTAAGATAAGACCCAACTATCTTAAGATGGCTGGTCACAGGGGAAGCAACCTGTCATAGTAGAAGACATACCTGCTGGCATCAAGACCAGAGGTCAGTTTCTAGCCATGTGTGTTTGAATCAAGACAAACTGACTTCTAAACCAATTCTTTCTCTTTGTGAAAGTGAGACAGGCAAGTCTTCATCCCTTTGTAAATTGCTTTCACATACAGTGAGTCAATGTGTGTTAGCTATGTTCTGTTGCATTCTGGTGGGCTAAGTGTGTCAGACATCAATGGAAATAAGAACTCATTCCTAAAGAGTTAGTGCATATTTTTTTACAAAAAAACTTGAGCTTAATTCAAGAAAGATCTTGATTGACTCTCTTGGCTCCTCTTGAATATTTTTTTTCTCAATGCTTTGGCATTGAAGAAGTCAAACTATGCTCAGAAATGATGAAGATAAGAAAGTAAATGAAGCCAAAAAGTGAAAGGGAAAGACAGTCATTAGGGAAGAGATGTTTCACTGGCCAAGTGTTCATGGGTCACTACTGAAAGAGAGGATAACTGAGTACTTCCTAAACCAGAGAGGCTGAGGCTGTGTTCTCTGATTGGCATCAAGATGGGTGGGGATGTATCACAACACTTTATTTGTCTTAATAGTAAGAACCTTATTAAGCTGAAGGAAAGGTGTGCGTGAAGAGGAGTGATTCACTTTTAGTAAAAGAAGATAGTGCTCCACGTAGGCAGGATCATGGAGACAGAATACAAGTACCTTTCTTAAAGAATTCAATTTTAAGATGAGAACCATAGTAAATTTTTCTTTGCTTTTTGTTTGGAGCACTGAGTAAGCGTGAAATAAGTTTTGTAGTGAAGGTTATGACAAGAGGGGTCTAAGTCATTGCTCAATTCAAAAGTGTAGTCTATATTGTTTTCTTTCTTTAATTACTTGATTGCTTTTTGGAATCTTACTATAGAAGATGCTAGCCTAGTGTTCACTATGAAGCCCAGGGTAGATTTATACCTTCTACCCCTGCTAAGTGCTACTATTATGGACATAAACCTTTATATCCAGCTTAAATTCTTCTGTATTTTAAAAATTTAAATGAATCTGCCTTGAAAATCCTGTGGCAGTTCAAGGGCACACAGCAGTATTCTTCTCTTACACCGGTTCTTTTTACCTCTAAATAAATTCTTCCTAATAAACACCAACTATGCTTGAAAATAGACATTGAAGGTGTCTACTCACTGTCTGGGACCAATAATATACTTTCAGCAGTTCTTATAACTTGATGATTAATCTACAAAAAAGTAAATTTTAATGAGCTATGTTGTGATTACAGGGAAGTTCAATAAATTATTCTCTGTACTTCTCTAAAATCTTGAAGTCCTTCAGCTGGTTATATATGAAAAAGGAAGAGAGGACATCACTAGAATAGAGGAATCCATGGGCTTTCAAGTTCAGATAATCCCACTGGGGTAGTATTCAATTAACAGGCTTTGAGTAACATTGGCCTGAAAGAGAGGTCAAGCCGCCTTCCCCAGGAATCTCTGAACTGAGTGGGAACACAGGTGGTGTGATGGAAACGTTAAAGACTTCACCCATAATGCTCTGCTCCTTTATTTCCCCAATGTTGATTCAAACTAAATAAATCTACATGCCCATAATTCCACCAAGCATCTGTTTCTTGTGGCTGCTTATATATGTATAACATATGTTGATGTTATAGCGAGAAACAGATCCATAAAAACTCCAGGGTCCCTCAGCTACATCTCCTTGAAAGCTTGTGACTGTGCATGTGCTTGTCAGTGCTCAGAAAGACAATGCTGGTGACAGAGGTCACTGGTGTCACCATCTCTACCCAACTGGAGTCTTGTACATTTTTCTCTGGGTTTCTCAAGAGACTACCAAGGAGCCTACAGTCTAGACAGTCAGAGTGATTCCCAACAGAATTCCTCCAACCAAGATTTCATTGTGCTTCAAGTAGTTGTTTGTAGGAAACACACAGTAACTTCTTTATTGCTGCCCATACCTTTTTTCTTTAGCTCAGAAACTCTTAGCTCACCAACCTCTGCACCTCATAAATGGTGTGTCATGTTCTCCACTGGCTGAATCACCAAAAAAAGTAATAATGAAAACCACATCCCCCTGGGGGTTTGTCAGATATTTAACTCTCTCATTGGTCATAAATTCTTACAGAAGTCATGGATTGTGCTTTTGGGTATGGCTGAGTCTATCTACTGTGGATGCACATTCTTCTTTTATATCACAACTGTGTTTTATGTTTTCTGTAAAAAAAGTATGTATCTTTTAATCTTTATTTTATGTGCATGAGTGTTTTACCTATTTGTTATGTTTGTATACTACACATATGCCTAATACTTGAAGAGGCCAGAAGAGGGTGTGCATCCCCTGGATGTGGAGTTACAGTTGGAGTGAGCCACTGTGGAACCATGGAAACTGAACCCAGATCCTTTGCAAATGTAACAATTGGTGTTATCCACAGAGCCACCTACAACCGCCAAACAAATTTTCTATTGCATTACTATACTATAAAAACCTTCCTGTTTTATTTATTTATTTATTTATTTATTTATTTATTTAAAGATCATAACTTGAACTCTTAGATACTACATGCAAAGGAAACAGTGAAAATGTGTTCTGGAAGAATTTTCCCTACTGAATAAACAAGACAGGATTAACTGGAATATATGTCCAGATAACATTGGCATATGCTTTCATGTTTTAGGCCTTAGGTTGCACTTCAGTCTTTAATAGTAGCCATCTTTTATTGCATTTAAAGGACTAACATTACTTGACATTGCTGGGGGAGAGGAGTTGTTTAACAATCTCAAAGCAGATTTTTAGTTATTATCTGTTTTATTATATATTGAAAAAAATTGACCTGGTGAATAAGCAATTTTTGTTGAAGAGAGATTAAAATTAGGTATGAGGGTTAATTTTTTCATCTCTTAATAACACACCCCCAAATTCAGGCTTATTCATTTGTTTTCAGTTCCATACAAGACTTGTGCTTCTCAGGTATGGAGGCCATTGGCTAAACTTGAACCATTTTATGAAAAGAAGAGTGTGCTCAGTGCAAATGGTATTTTGTTGGTGCTCTGAGAAAGTAACACAAGTTCAACATGCTAAGAAATTTCAAAATTAGTATCTCCTAAAATATGGGTGACCTTGCCCAGATCTGCTAGTGAGCTCTCGAGATTACTGTCTAGGTCATGGCTTACTCAGCTTTAACTTAGAGCTGTTGAAGAAAGTTTGCCTGTCAGACAACTGAGTTTGTGAAGGTCAGTTTCATGGGGTTGAGAGACCAGGGACTCTACTTCATCAATGATTGCTTTGAAGGTGTTTATTTTTTTATGGACTTGGGGTTCTTTTTGTGGGTCCTCATATCAAGCAACAGAGGACAGAGAACTTACATCTCATAAATGAATCTCTACTACCTCCTCTTCTCCTGCCTGACTTATTGCTTCTATTCTTCCTGATGGCATGACTCTGAAACCAGCAGGAGGAATTTCCCTACTTATAGAATCAAGCGATTATCTAAGCTCATGCAGATGATCTATGATAATCTGCATATTCAAGATCTACAACCTGAACTACATTGGATTAATTGGTCCATGAGACAAAGCATAGTTGTAACTGTCTGAAATTAGGAATAATGGGGGATGTTTTATTTAGCACGTTGTGGGCATCAGGAGAGGAATGAGAGGAATGGAGGGAAACAGACTGCTTTTTTTTTTTTTTTTTTTTTTTTTTTTTTTTTTTTTTACTAGAACTTTCTCAGCCAACATAAAGTACTAACTGGTAATGGAGTATCCTGTGGGGGGTCTCATGGTGGAACATTAAGAGGAGCCACTAGCAAGCTCTAAAATAAGGAGATTGTGACATCTAAATAATTTGACAGTGCTTTCTATTAATAATGCATGCTGGCTAGATTTTATGTCATTTGGGATAAGGGATCTTTAGTTGAGATAGGCCTGTAGACAAGCCTGTGGGTCATTTTCTTGATTAAAGATTGGTGTGGGTGGACCCAAGTGGTATAAGAAAGCAGAGCCTGAGCTTAGCAGGGATTAGTGCAGGGCTCAACAGTTTTACTGTTCATAGTAACAGACCATCCTTTTATCTGTTCTGTTACTAGTCTATCATCCTTCAGGATCTAAGTTCTTTCTTGTATACGTACTTGGGTAGATATATGGATATGACCCACTGCAGATCACATGTGGAACTAGACCTGAAAATTACACATAAACAATTAGATCTTATATTAGGGGATTTCACTTCACTCTTACATAATAGGTACCTATGCAAAAGCTGGCATATGTTGCTGTCTTAGGTGGGTGGTTCTAGATAGTGTAAGAAACCATGTTAAGCAAACCATAAGGAGCAAGCCAATAAGCAACATTCCTGTATGACCTCTGTATTAGTTCCTCCCTTTAAATTTCTGCCTTGAGTTTTTGACCTGACTTCCTTGAATTATGAAATACAAAATGTAAGCTGAAATAAATCCCTTTTTCCTCAAGTTTCTTTTGGCTATGGTGTTTTCTGACAGCACTAGGAAATAGTGCCCCTTTTACAAATATGGCGTTAAGTTTAATTAGGCTTACTTTCCAAGAGCTTAAGAATGGTTTTAATCAGTGGAAGTTTGTGAAATCTTAGTAAATGATGAGTACTATTTTTATTTTTTGTGGGGTGATTACGATTCAACAGAAGTTATTTTTAGTCCTGCTTTGAAAACTGTGCTTGTGTTAGATGGCTTCATCAACTTGATACAACCTAGAATTACATGGGAAGAGTCTTGGTGAGGATTTACCTACATGGAATTGACCAGTAGTATGTGTATTAGGCAGTTGTTTTATTTAAGTTTACTAATGGGAGAAGTTCCAGCCCACTGTGGGTAGTTCCATTCCCTAGGCAACAGATCATATACCGTGTGACTTCAGTTCATAACAATATCATGAGACAATGAAAAAGAAATTTTTAATTTTCTTATGATGAAGTTAATATACCCAGAGGATCAAGGTCTTGTCTTAAGGTCACATGAATGTCAAATGCAATTGGTCTGATTGATACTCAGCAACATTAATGTCCATGTGATTGCCTGCCACTCTCCACAGAGTGATGCTGGAGTAAACCAGGAGCTCTCTATAAGAATTCATTGAGAATGCTCTTTATCTCATGTATTGCTGAAGAGGTGGGAAGTTCCAGAAGATCCTCCACATAATTCATTAGTTCCTTAGGCACTTGTAAAGTTTTGAGACTTTCCATGTACTATAAGATACAGACTCCAGATGAATTTTGTTACTGGGCACATTTGGGAAACTGGGGGTTAATATACTTCTGTTCCTCTTGCCTGAACATCTTGCTTCACAACAGTGAGCACATTCCCTTCCTCCAGTAACCTCCTCCTCCCTGCTGGAGAAGAGGCTCAGCTGCACAGAGATTAGCTAAGAGCTAAATGCAGGCTGATAGGCAACCAGAGTGATAAGACTGTTGATTCCATAGGAGTGTAAGGATCTTTCTACCTTTTCCAGACCCCATACAACTAAAAAGTGCTGGGATGAGAGGTCGCCTTGCGTTATACAAACAGATCACTACAGTAACTCCCACTTAGCCTACAATTGATTGAAAGGTTTGTGCTGGACAGGGAGGTGGGGGGTGGGATAGTATCCCTGACTTCTTAAGCCTGCTATCTGGAAGCTGCCTTTCCTAGTCAACCTAGTGGTTCGCCTATGTTTGTTTTGGTGGTTACACAACCGGGTTCATTTCTGTCAGTCTGTTAGAAAATACCCCATTTCTCACAGAACTCCATGGTTGCTGTCTATCGAAGGATATGTCTTACGTTTGCCTTTCTGTTTCCGTGGGCGCCCTGATAAGACGTGAGGATGATGAAATCCAGTTCCTTTCCATGAAGAAAGATGTTGGGCAAAAGAAGGCTTTAAAGAGCTCTTTACATCAAAGATATTTCTCAAAAAACTTTAGTTTCATTTTATTATTTATTTTATTTATGTATTTGTTGCTTAGTATTCTTGGCTTTCACGGTGGTGATGTAGGAGGTTATATGTAATAAACTAAGACTAGTAACATCTTACTATACAAGACAGAGTTCCTCCTTCATCGGCACTGTGAAGAGGAGCTGAGACTGCTATCCCTAAACTTCCATGGTGATTACCAGCAACATGAGTATTTCTAAGCAGAGATAAGCTGGGGAACGTGTGAGAGTAAGAATAACCAGGATCTGCACACAAGTACAGACAGGGGGTTTGGGAAAGTATTGACTCTCCTATGACAGTCAGCAATGGTTTCTATGATGCCCCATTAGTGTCCTGCCCTGTCCTGCATTATCCTGTTATTTCTCAAGTGCCACAGGATCTTCCCAGACCTCACCCCTACTTCAAGAGTCTTCCTGAACTCACCTACCTCTCAGCCATTAACCTCTATGAGTGTCAACTATTCTGAATAGAGAAGAGAGATGAAAAAAAAATCCCTTCACAGATTCTCTTGAGTGTAGCCAAGGTTTTGGGAAGACAACTTTAAACCTGCTTTATCTAAACAAAAGCAAAAATGTGGATCTGATCCAGGCAGAGCGTTATCGAGGGCCTGTCCACTAGCCTGGGAGTTTCACCAGATAAGCTTTCTGTGGGCCTTAATTAGGTGGAAACAGACTGGGGTTTGTTTCTGGGGGAAGGGTGGGAAATGTGGAGGGGGTGCTTTGAACCTGTTCCACTTGTGGCACTCTTGGATGGCTGGTTAACTCTAGAGTAGCAGTAAGGCCCCACTGGTGGGTTAAAACACTTTAAAGGACAAATTTTATTATTAACTTCAGCATGTAAGTAGCCCAATGAGAGGCTGATATTATCCAGAGCACCTAAAGTCACGTAGATTTCAGAGTGACATCCACTTTCTTGAGTGGAAACCTATATGTTTTGGGATCAAGCAGAGTTAATTTGAATCTTGGTTTCATCTGTTACTACCTCTGTGGGCTGAGGTAAATCACGTGACTCCCATGAATCTGTCTTCTCATGTGTAACACTGAGAACAAAACGAATCCTATGGTTAATCTAAAATTTTGGGTTACTTCTCTTCAAACTTTAAGACTTGTCCCTAAATTGGACTATGTAAAGGTGTCTTGGTACTGCATGGGGTCACCAAGTGACAATGTTAATGTCTGGCCTGCCAGCCTCCTGTGTATCTCATAATGGCTTTCTTGTTTCAGACCAAAGTTGCTTGAATCAGATCATCCCCCTCCAACTTCCTCTTGGCATGGGCATGTCTAGATCCACAAAGCTCTAACTCACTGCTCAGAACTGCTGTTCCCACGTCTCCCATGGGTTTGTACTTCCCTCTCTGTTGTGTTAGAACTCTATAGACCCAGGGTCAGGAGGCTCCCTGAGGACTGACTCCACGTGTTCTTGGTCACCACTAGTAACTCATACAATGAGTCACTCAGTTTGTCTAGCCTGAATGACCGCTGAGATCACTAGGTGGAAGAGAGTAGAGGTGACTTTTATGGAATACGTCCACATGCCAGCAACTTACCACATCATTTAATTTTATGTGAAGACAGCAAGGGGAGGTACTGGCTCTTGTTCTTCTCAGTGAGGAAAGCTGACCTCTGACCTCTGAGAGGGCATATCAGTCCTGTGAAGGGAGCTCTTGGACCTGATCATTTTATTAGCTCACATATTGCAAGAGTCCCTGTGGAGGGTATTATGCCCAGTGTTCCCCAATGTGTCTGATAAGGTGCTCTGGAAATTCTTAGATGATATTATATGTCAAGAGATAATGGGTTTAGGAAGGGCACAGGCTAGTTACACATGAGAAGAGATTTTTAAACACCTCAGAGACTCGTCCTGTGTGTGTGTGTGTGTGTGTGTGTGTGTATGTGTGTGTGTGTGGTGCACAGTCATAAGCAGAGAGAGGTGGGGGAGGCAACTGAAAATAAGCCATGTTCTTCTTGTCTGTAGGACAGACTCTAAAGCAGTGTGGCTTAAGGGAGAAAAAAACCTGTGACTACATCTTAGAGTGGTCATCCTTTAACAGTGTTTTCCTCACAGAATCGTTGATGGTCCTGAGCCTCAGGTTCACTCATCTATAAAGTAATGAAAGCCCCTGTTTGGTTGACACAGGCTATGGAGAGGCTTAACAGAGGTGCTGTTTTTAGAGCCTGGTACAAGTTCTTGTTGAGAGAATCTCTCATAAGCATCACCTGTCAATAAAAATGCCAATGACCAATTAGGTGAGGCAGGAAATAGGAGGTGGGACATGGCAGGAAGAGAGAGGATTCTGGGAAATAGTAAATAAATAAAAGGAAATGCAGGGAGAGATGCTGGTAGAGATTTAAGTAGATGCTTGGAGAGATGACACATAGAAAGAAGCAGGCTAGGACTGAGGAGAAGTAACTAATCAAGTGGTAGATATAAAATAGTTTAAATGGGTTAAATAAGTTACGAACTAGTCAGGGATAAGCCAAAGCTTATGGAGTAAACATTCAATAATAAATAATTAGTCTCAGAGAGCAAAGGCTGGGGGAAAAATTTGATTTAATCTTTTTTTCCCCCAAATTCTAACTGGTGCCAGTCAATTTTCACCCTCAATTTTCTTTTATTAACCATTAACATGTAAGGGGACTGGCATTAAAAAGTCGATATGGAAAACGACCTGGAAGCTAACACAAAGCAATTGGTCTCAGGGTCCTATCCAAACAGACAGATACACAGGACAGATAACAGAGTGGGAAGTCCAAAGGCTAAAACATCCCAACGTAATGTGTGGGTTCGAAGGCAAACAAAGGGAAAAGCAGCGGCCCTCTGCCTGCTGTTTACTTTGGAGGGTTGTTGAGACCATCCCTCCACTGCTATCGGTGTGGTGTTGTTCTGGTTCACGGGGAAACTAGGGATTGTGTCTTCAGGATTGAGCTTTTCTTAATAATATTGAAAAAGGACCCACCAATAAACTTTGCTAACACAGGCTGTTCAACAAAGAAAGAGAAAATGCATGTCTGTTTTTAGGAACAGCCGTGGAGGAATTTGGATCTAAAGACAGCCTGTCTCCTAGACCTGGGTAGACACAGCTTTCCATAAGAGAGCTCTGCTTCTAGTAATAATAAGTATAGGGAAAACTAGAAATGAGCCCAGCCTCCCCCACCCCCCTGCTTGCTGCCACAGAGCTGATACAGCAACTGGGATTTAAATGTAACTTGAACTCGGAGTTCTTACAAATGGGATGAAAACTGCCATTTAAGGGTTTTCAATGGCACCAAGTGGATTAGATCTGCTCTGGAGACAGGAGTCTTTTGACAGTCCCTGGGAACCATGTCTGTTTCCTGGAGGGCACCACAGATACACGCAAAGTCAATTAAAGAGCTAACTGCATAAAAGACAGTGCTTTGAAACGACTCCGGCCACATTTGCCAAAGGACTCCGGCTTTACTTATCGGGTTTTCCCTGAGAAGCAGGAGTGTGACTAACAATTTGAAACTGAATCTGAACATCTAGAGTTGGGGTTGGGGGAGGGGTGTGGTAACTAGACCAACTGCCTGACTCCTAAGGAGCAGAAAATTCAGTACCCACCATGGATACTTTATAAATACGAATTTAGTCTGAAATGAATCCTTATTGTTTTTAAAATGAAGACTTTTCCATTAACAGAGTAGATGAAATAGAGACTCTGTGTGTGTGTGTGTGTGTGTGTGTGTGTGTGTATGTGTGTGTGTGTGTGTGTGTGTGTATGTGTGTGAGATGTGTAATACATGGTATGCAGTGTGTGGTATGCAGTGTGTGGTGTGCAGTGTGTGGTATGCAGTGTGTGGTGTGCAGTGTGTGATGTGCAGTGTGTGGTGTACAGTGAGTGGTGTGTGGTGTGCAGTGTGTGGTGTGCACTGTGTGGTGTGCACTCAGTGGTGTGTGGTGTGCAGTGTGTGGTGTGCAGTGAGTGGTGTGCAGTGTGTGGTGTGCACTGTGTGGTGTGCACTCAGTGGTGTGTGGTGTGCAGTGTGTGGTGTGCAGTGAGTGGTGTGCAGTGTGTGGTGTGCAGTGTGTGATGTGCAATGTGTGGTGTGCAGTCAGTGGTGTGCAGTGTGTGGTGTGCACTGTGTGGTGTGCAGTGAGTGGTGTGCAGTGTGTGGTGTGCGGTGTGCAGTGTGTATGTAGTGCTCATAAGCATAGGTATTTCTCTCCAGTGTCATCTCTCCAGTTTCCCCTTCACAAAAGCCAAGGACAGATAGATCCCTTTACTGTCAGTTGGGAGAGCATCCTGGGTTACTGAGGATGGAAGTCATAACAGAAGCACATCTGACATCTCCCTGAGTCATTAGGCCATAAAAATTTGGTGGGACTCTGGGAATGGGGAAGATGTTCTATGTGTGTGTTCATATATGTGCAAGCTCATATATGTGTGTGAGTTCATAAGTGTATGTGTGAAGGTTAGCAGACAACTCGAGCTGTCTGTTCTCAATTGCTACCACTTAGTTTGGTTTGGATTTGTGTTGGAAGCAGGCTCTCTCATTGGCCTGGTACTTGCTAAGTAGACAAGGCTGGCTTGCTGGGAAGTCTCATGAATCTTTAAGGACTATGTTAAGCAGAGCCACGGCTGAGCATCAGTGACAGCTTACCATTGAGATATAGATACGATACATACTAGGTAGGGTCCTAAAGGCTTTGTGCTTCTGATTCATGTAAGCATGCCAGATACTCATCAAGAGGCAGCCTCTACTGTACTTACGGTGCTGGTTTTCTGAGCTTGCAGCATAAAAGGAAAGACAGTCATAGCAACCACGGTCTAGAAAACATCAAGTGAGGCCTTCAGTCAGCTCTGCAAGTCCGTATGTGCGACAGTTCCTAGGCTTTCTGTTTCGGGATAGTGCGTTTTATTCACACATCCTCTGCAGCTAGAGAAGCCAGTCCTCAGTGACACAGAGACACCCCCTCCAAGCCTTTCAATGGGGAAAAAGAAACAACAACAACAACAAAAATGAAACTGGATCTTAGAACTTCAGTTGGCTTGCACAAACTGATACAGTGAACGGAGAGATGAGTCTTTCTAAACAAATGTTCCTGTTCCCTTTAGTGACAGTAACCTGCATTTGTCAGCAGTGCCTCTGACCTGCTGTGCTCTGCCAACAGCTGCCAGTCATTCACTGGCCTCTGTGTTCCTGAGGCCGGAGCACTATCAGCATTCAGCAGGCAAGTACCTGAGACCTTTACTGAGGTGGCACCTAGTGGGAGGGGCCTAAATTCTTCCTGGCTGTGTGACCCTAGAGCCTGGGAACTTGTGGGGTGCTTTTTCCAGTCACACTGACCTACCCACAAATGGTTCTGGGAACCCCGAGACCAATAACTTTGATTCTAAACATCTTCCACAGCTCACGTGCTGCACGCTGGTTCTTCAGCTTGTCACCATTGGAAAGTGATTAAAAAAATCTTTGAGGACTTAGTGGAGATTTTAGGATTTTAGGGGCATGTTCTTGAAACAGATGGGATGATGCCAGTCTCTTCTCTTCCACATTCCAGGCATGAAGTCAACTTTCCTGCTGTAAAGAACAATTCTGCTGCTCACTTCTACCATGACATGTCCTCTTGCAACAGGCCCAAAGGTGACAGGTTCAACTATAGATTAGAACTGTGAACCCAAATAAACTGTCCCTCTGTGTAAGATGAATATTGTTACAGTACCAGGAAGTTCATGAGCTCACTAGGCATAAAGAACAGTCTCAATACTGATACTGAACATATAGGAAAACTAGAAAAGTGCCTGGATCCTTTGATCCACTAATTTACATTTGCTTCAAGAAGCTTCATTCACATCCCTAACAGAGAACTTAATAATATTGCACTGAGGATATGGCTCAGTTGGCAAAGTACCCGCCAGACAAGAGCAAGGGCATGAGTTCGGATTCCCAGAATGCAATTAAAAAGTCACATGTGGCTGATTCTGAGGAGTTGTAGTCAAGAGGATTTCTGGAGTTGGATGGTGAGCTATTGTAGCTGAATCAGCAGTCTCCATGTCTAATAGAGAGCCTGTCTCTAAAAACAAGATGAATGGGTCCAGTAAAATGGGCACAGAGAATGCAGGTTCTTGTCACACAATGACACAGAGACACAGGTCTGGGAGGCTTAGTTCAACCCCCCAGAACCCAGGTGGGAAGGTGGAAAGAGAACCAGTTTCATTTTCACAACGCTGTACTTGTATGTCTGCCTACACACACACACACACACACACACACACACACACACACACCTCATGCAAGCACTCATACATGCATGCATACATGTGCTTATACACACACACACACTGTTGTCATAATGCCTAGTAATAATAACTAGCATATTCACTTTTTTGAAAGATGTATTTAATTCCGATGGTTTTTGTGTTTTGCAAAACACCTAGGGATTCAGAGGAAAAATGATAATCACTTTAGTTAGAAGATATTGTCTCTAGCTTTGGCTTTTCCTTATAACACCATTTAGGTTTAAACCACTTCACAGGGACTAGCACGTCAGTCCCTTGCTTGAAAAGTGAGAATAACATACTGGCTTTATCTAATTAAGAGTTACTGTGAGAGCAATTGGGAAACATATTTAATGTAAGACATTTTACTGCACATAGTTAGTTCTCTGTTGCAGCAAAACAGTACCTAAGATAAACAACTCACAAGAAAGAAAAGTTTGTTTTAGCTCACAGTTTGGAGATTCCAGGCCTAGTCTGTGCTTTGGGGCCTATGGCAGGAGAGTGTACCACAGGACAACTGCTGCTCCAGGAGATGCCCACAGACCAGCTACAGGGCAAAAGAGAGACAGAAAAGAGACAGGTATCTGGCAGCCTGTCTCCATCCAAGGCAGAACACACAAATCCCCTAGGACTTCCCATGAGGTCACAGCTGCAAACATGACACCACTTCCCAGTAGCACTAAGATGGGACTAAGTGTTCAACATTTGAAAATCAAATTATAGCATATTGAAAAGTTTTTGTTTTTTTTTTTTTTTTTTACTTTTTACATTGGCATGCAAGAGGGTTGATGCCTTATACTGGCTTATATTGCTTATATAATTCTCGTGAGTTGGGAAGTAAAGAAAGTAAGGAGAATGCTGTCAGATTCCGGCCCGAAACTATCCGTACTCAGTTGGAGCCATGCGAACACACTATCATCATGGTTGCCACTGGCACCAGTGGATCCAAACAGCCCACAGGACAGTGGGTATACTCTTGAAGGAGAGGCTGCCTCAAATACTGCAGACACATATGAGAAGTGTTTCAAACAACAAGGAGCATCACAGAGACAGTACCAGACCGTTACTGATTAGTAACCCTGGAAATTCAACTTTTCATCATAGACCAAAGCAGAAATTCCTTCCATATTTGTCTTCTCCAGGCTGATTTCCTGACATTTGATCTTATTTTTAATCACCTTCAGTGTTTGTGTGTGTGTGTGTGTGTGTGTGTGTGTGTGTGTGTGTACATATATGCACATGTGCATGTACAAAGTCCAGAAGATGATGCTTGTCCTGCTCTACTAGTTCCTGCCTTATTCCCTTGTGACAGCATCTCTCATTGAACCCAGAGCTACAATGGATGACAACCCATAAGTTCCGGTGACCCTCTTCTCCACCCTCTACAGCTTTGGGATTCTAGGCATGCATGGTCAAGCTCATTGTTTCTTGCTCAGCACCCAATCTTATCCACTGAGCCATTCCCCTGGACAGCTATTTGTAGAATTAATAGCCGCTTCCTTGCTGGTGTTGGCAGAAGTTTTCTTCCTCTGTTAACTCTGGTTCTCTGGCCTCAGTGCCACCAACACTGACACATATTCTTTATGTGCACAAGGAAGTGAAGGGGTGAGGATGGCTATAAGTCAAGGCCAAATCTTGGCATCTTTATTGCCATGTCTTTATGCCAATATGCCTAGCATCACAGACATAATTACCCTTGGTCTCTGCACACTAGCTGCTTCTGGTTGAGCAAATGCTTATCTATGGAAGTCTCATGACAGATGTGAGTGAACACAGCAACTATCACTATCACTGGCTTAAGGCCAAGATGGAATGTTTTCTAGTTGAAGGGCCTACCTAAAGTGCTGGATAAGTACAGTTCAGCCCTCAAAAAGTCAGGAAGTGGCATTACCTTGATGCAGAAATTAGGTGTGGGCCCTGTGATAGTTGATCTTGTCCATTTGACTGGATTTGGAATCAACCAGAAGAGGAGCTGAAGGACAAACCTGGGAGACTGTCTTTTTCAGGTGGTTTGAAGTGGGCGGGCCCATCATAAAAAAGGGGAGTGCCCCACTCCACAGAATAAAAGGCAACGCAAGGGAAAAAAGGTTTGTGTCTCGGTAACTGTTCTATAGCTGTGAAGTGGCCCAGGTGACTTACAGAGGAAAGGGTTTAATTGGGGGTTTGCTTACAGTTTTAAGTTTTAAGTCCCCAGCTTCTCCAGAGCATAAAAAGCCATTGTTGGATACAGCTGTGGTATGTGAGTTAAGCTAATCCATCTCCTTTTTATCTATTTCCATTCTGTTCACTAGGGAGCCATATCTTACACCCAGTTCCACAGAGCAGAAGGACAAGTCCCCATGCATTCCAGGACTTGTTTTCTTTCCTCCCTCAAGGCTGGCCACTTTGTGACTGGAGAGACTTTCTCAACTTTTGTCTCATGGTCTCAAGATGTCTCCAAGTTAGAAAAAGGGTCTTTGAGTTATTGTCAGCATTGCAAACATCTACTTTGTATTCTTGGAACCCAATGTTAGCATTGGGAAAGTTCACAGAGGTGAACTTGTACGTGTGGCAGACTTTCCTGAGGAGTTGGTTCTGTGGACCAGGTTGAAAGACATCTCACTCATCACAGGGCACTGAGTGGAATTTCCAAAGCCATTCCGTTTCTCTGTTCAGCCCATTCAGTCCACAGTCCTAAAGGTTCCCAAGGCAGCTCTCTCCAGAACTGCCTGAAATTGCTGCTCTGTCATGAGTCTGTCATATGCATGCCCCATCATTCTCAATTTTGTTTTTAATTCCATGATGAATATGCTTGTGGATTGGAATCAGGGCTCCCCAGGGCCTGCCAAGGGTTTTTCTATTTGTGGAAACAGAAAAGCTTCTGTAATCCAAGGGTTAGGTAAAAGTTTTTCTTGAGAAATGGACAAGCTTCTACTCTGCGATCTTTCTTTAAATGGATAGTGTGCCTCAGGCAGAAATGACTGGGCAGTTGTGTGCAAAAGAGTGCAGAGGGCTCAAAGAGGACCAGAAATTAGGGCCATGTACTTATTGTCCCATAAATCCCAGGCTCTGACTCCACTGCACACCTGATCAACTTCTGCCACAGAATGTGCTTGTGAAAGCTGCAGCTCAGAACCTTCTCCATCAGATAGTTAACATTTAGTTAGGAAGGAAAGGAGCCAGCCCCAAGAAGTCAGACTTCTTAGTCATTGGAGTAATAAAATCATTTCTACCATAACCGAATGATTGTCAATGCTTCATTAATAGTTTGCAGAGTCTTTCCCCTTTTCGGCTGTAGAACAGGGGGCAGAGAGAGCATGGAAGCTGAAAATAAAAGAGCAGTGAGATGTTGTCTTCTGGACATGATGAGCTCTTGTACTTAGGAACCTACAGTCACTCAAGTCTGGTGCAAAATCAAACTAGCCAAAATTCCAGCATGATAGGAGTGCAGCTTCCAAGACCCCACTCTTAGCTGAGGAGTTATTAATAGTTGTTAACTCCTAAGGGAAATTCACTTTTGTTGGGGTGTTGTGACTAGTAGGTTTCCCATGCTTCTGTGGATTGCACCACATCTGTGTGGATATAGACACATTGAATTGGACGATTGAAAACAAGGGCAGGAGGTGCTGCTGGCTTGGGGTTGTGGCATCTTGACACAAGCCGGGATCATCTGAGAGAAAGGAGCCTAAATTGAGCAAAATGCTTGAATAATGTTGGATTTGTGCAAGCCGGTGGGGTTTTTCTTTTAATCAATTTTCTTGATTAAAGACAACTTTGGAAAGATGCCAGCAAGTTGTGAGTGATGGGCAGGTGGTCCTGGGTTGTCGAAGAAAGCAACCTGAGCAGGAGGAGCAAGTCAGTATGTAGACTTCTCCAAGGTCTCTGCTTTAAGTCTTGTCTCCAAGTTCCTGCTTTTAGCTTTTTCTTATCCCCTCAGTGATGGGATGTGACCCGAGAGTTATAAGCTGAAATAAACCTTCTCTTCTTCAACTTGATTCTGTTCATGGTATTTTCTTGCCATAATAGAAACCCTAACTATGACAAACTTAGATGTGGGATGCTTTGGTGGTGCTAGGGAGGTGGAGGGAGTAAATATTTGATAAAGATTTACATGTTTACATGTATGAAAGTTTGAGGGATATGTAAATGTATTATTAAAAATAGGTCACATAGCTTGCTTCAATGGGACACTGGAAAAGGAAGATTCACCCTGAGTGAGGCATTGCCATATCAATTTTGGGATATTTATAAAAGCTGGCATGCAGGTGGAGTCTTCTAGGTATTGCCAAACAGGACTCCAGAGAAGTGGTTGCTCTTGGGGGACTTGCCAGAGCTGCCTGACTGCAATGCCTTTTTCCCATTTGTCATATATTGCTTTATATTCTAAGAACTTGGATGAGATGGCTGTCTATATATTTAGGCAGCTCCTGTAGTGTCTGGACCATCAGTTAATGTTAAACAGTAATTAACCGGGCAACTTGGTGAATCGCTGTGTTGCTGTCTTATATCAATCTAGGAAATAGAAACTTGTCTTATTTAAGGATATTTTAAATTTATGTTTCTTTAAAACTATTGGAAAACTCTTGATTTTCTTGGAAAATAGAATAATGTTCTTGTGACTATTTGTATATGCTTGACCTAGGGAGTGGGCATTATTAGGAGATGTGGCCCTGTTGGAGTAGGTGTGTCACTGTGAGCATGTACTTAAGACTGTTGTTGTAATTATTTTAAAAAATGTGGTAACCTTTTAGCCTACCCTGGGTAGGTACACCACATTAGGGCAACATGGCATGTGTGGACCCAGCTGCTACTCTGCCACAAGGTCCACAAGCCACCCTCTCCAGATGGTCCACTAGGGGAGTAGTTACCATGCCTGGCACACAAACATCTCATTCTGTGAGAGACAACAGAGCTGGAACTGGACACTCCAACTACCCCTCAGCCACTGTTTTCACATGCTCTCCTCCACAGCCTGGTAAAACCATGACTCAACTACCAATAGTTTATCAATCAAATTAATATGTTAAATTCTCAATCCATAATACATCCGAATAATAAATTCACTGCCCACCTAGAAAAGATAAAATTGATCTAGTTCACCTTGATCTAGTTCACCACCCTACTCTGCCATCTCCATCTTTATTCTTCTCCCTCCTCCTCTTTCTTGCCTTATAAAAGCTTTGTTTCCCACTTTCTACTGTCCATTCATGTACTGAGTTGACCTAACTAGTGATAGCCCTTACCTACATACAGACATCAACCTACATAACACCCTCACCCTAGATTCCTGGAAGTCAGTCTTCTACTAGCAGCCTTCGGATGAAGATGTAGAACTCTCAGCTCCTCCTGCACCATGCCTGCCTAGATGTTGCCGTGTTCCTACCTTGATAATAATGGACTGAACCTCTGAACCTGTAAGCCAGCCCCAATTAAATGTTGTTTTTTATAAGACATGCCTTGGTTATGGTGTCTGATCACAGCAGTAAAACCCTAACAAAGACAGTTCTTAAAGGAAATTAGTGTCCATGTTGCCTTTAATTTTTGCTACCTTTATGCTCTGAATGCAATTGAGATTTTTCTATAAAGCAAGGTAGTCAGTGATTCAAACTGAGACAAAATTGTATTATAAAAAGTCATATGTCTGTATAGTTATGACAATTATATATGTATGTAAAAATATTCAAGTTGAGGTGCAGAATATTTCAGTCTTCCAGAAAATTCCATATACCCCATTCCATCTGACTCCAACCCCTCTGTAGATAATCACTGCTTTACAGCATAAATAATCTGCCTGTTCTCCAACTTCATAGAAACTTGATTATGTACCATGCGTTCTTTACACCTTTATATCTTTACTCTGCAGTGATTTTGAGATTCATTCCCATATTTATTCTATTGCTTACATAGTATTACAGTCTATGTTTTGTTGCTTATTTTCTTTTTGATGGTTGGGTTGGGTTTTTTTTTTTGGGGGGGGTATTATGAAGAAAGCTTTTATAAATATAAACATTAGGATGCAAACCTTCATCTGAATTTCTGTAGGTGAAATCACTGGCCCAAGAGTGCTTGGGTTATTCACCTTAGTAAAAGCTGCCAGCAATAACTAGGGTTCTCTTTGCTCACACACTGCCTAAGATTTGGTCTTTCTATTTACTGTCTTTGTAGGTGCAAAGTGATACTGTGCTTTAAAGACTAATTGTATTTTCAATTATGTATTTACATGTAGGGAGGGCTCTGTGTAAATGAGGGGTAGATGCCTATGGACACTAGTAAAGGAGTCAGGTACCCAGTAGCTGGAACAATGCAAAGTTGTGAGCTTTTTGACATAGATGCTGGGAACTGAACTCAGATTCCCATACTCACCCTTAATCCCCGAATATCAGTCTAAGCCAGATGTTTTCCCTCTTTCTTAACAGTGCTGAGAATCAAATCCTTAGTTTTCCCCACGCTAGGCAAATGTTTTGCCACTGAATGCCAACGTGAGCTTAGTGATGTCTTGCTAGTGTTTCATGTCACAGTACTCTGATGATTTTGAGCAGGTTTATCATGTATTGTGTCTCCTATGTTAAAATGGGTTTCTTTTTTTTAACATCTTAAAATTGGTAATTGTTTATGTTTTATATCTATAAACAATAATTTACATACATGCATTACACATACCTTCTTTTCTCTTGTGACCACCATTTCTATCTTGTTAAGAGTAGTACCTACGAATGTGTGCATGTGTGCACATATGTTTGCACTATAAGCACTTGTCTGTATATATTTAAGTATGTGTCTGTGTGCATGTGCGCATACTGTAAGCACTTGCCTTTATATATGTAAGTGTGTGCGTGTGTATGCTGAGGCCAGAGGTAATTATAAAGTGGTTTCTTCCCAGATCTCCACCTTTTGTTCTGAGTTCATGGCTCTCTGTTACTGGTACTGGTAAATTTGGCTGAGCCATTTAGCCGGTAAGCTCTGGGGACTGACTTATCTCTGCTGCCTCTGTGCTGGGGTTATAGACTCCCAGTGTTAGGCTATTTTTGTTTTGCTTTGCTCTGTCGTTGTTGCATTAATGTGTGGGTGCTGGGGTCTATCCTCAGGCTGATCCACCTCCCTTACCCGTTCAAGGTATTGCTTAAAAACATGAAATTATTCCTATTTTGACAAAGCTCACTTTATCATTTGCTCTGTAGAAAATTTGAAATAAAATCTAAAAAAAAAAAAAAACCACTGTCATATTTTTTTTCTAGAAGTATCCTAGTAGCTGCCATTGAACCCCGAAACTGAAGCCCTGACCATGGCTTATTGTAAAGGCTGAGGTCCCAAAGACTATACATGGGGACGCCGAGGACTCGTTAGTTCTGCGGTCCTGCGAAGCATCGTCCTAGCGTGACAAGCGTGAAGCCTTCTGGGACCCTAAATGAGCTGTTGTCTTTGGAGATGGCTTCGGTTTCTGCAGTTTCAGCATTCTCTAGGATCAGGGCCACACTCTGTAGCGAAGGCTGCCAAGCCAAACTTTTCCCTGGGTTTGAAAGCACGTGTTTACCCACGTGCGGACCCGAGCCCCGGTGTCCTGCTGTAATTGCATCTGTAAAACCTCTTTCTCAAATATTACTCTTTGCCTCTGTGGAAAAACAGCATCTTTAGCAAAAAGGACAAGTGGGCAAAGGTCTCCCCTGCTGCTCCCACACCACTGAGGAGTGGCATTTAAAAATGGAAGTGGCTTGTGTAACCTGCGTTTCTTTGGCTTAAAATAACAGTTTGTGGATCTGCATTTGTTTTTCATTCTCGGCCCTGTGACCTTCTGCTCCTGTTTGACTCGATAAATTCCATCTTGCCTTCCACAGACTGGGATTCAGTCCTGAGTGCTTCCTGACCTATTTCATCAACCTGGTTTTAGGTAAGTCTCCAGTTCCCCAGACTGGGAATTTTGAACTGCAAAGAAGAAAAGTACACGCCAGTAGTATTTTACCACTTCCCTTTCTCATTTTAAATGATTTTATGGGAGTTTAATGCAATTGCTACTCACAATTAGGCAATGAAGCGAATATAACACAAAACAGACCCTCTGACAATTCCCAAATAGGGGAACCTCTACAATATTTTATTTTCTTGTGGTTGTTCCATTCCCAACTCTGAGTTAACATATAACAGCAGCAGAGTAACTCTATGACCCACCCATTTAGTCTATGAGTACATAGTGTATTTCTAAATGCCCACCGCTTATGGCTGATGTAGAAAACTCTTGGAGAACACAGAAATGGTTAGGTGAGGAGAGAATTAGTGCCAAGAACGCAGGGAGATCTTCATGTTACTTGCTTCCACAAGCACAGAAACAGCTCTGTAAAAATAGTAATATTTTATTACATTTGTATTTGTGTGTACACACACACACCCGCACACATGCACAAACACACATGTACACGCACACAACGAATGTGCATAATGCCCATGTACACACGCACAGACATACACACACACACACACACACACACACACATATACAGAGCTCACACACATGAGCACACACATGCGCACACCCAGTGGTTTCCAAGTGGAAATTACAGGACAACTTTAGGAAGTCAGTTCTCCCGTTGCACCAATGTGTATCTTGGAGAGCGAATTCATGTCATTAGGTTTGGTAGAAAGTATAGCACAGATTTACCTCACTGGACTGCATAAGAATATTTTAAGAACCTAACAAAGTGGTAAGAGGTAGGTTGTGGTAGAACTCTTACTGTGCTACATAGCCTATCTATGACAATAGATAGGCTATGTAGCACAGTCCTCTCTGCTACTCAGGAGGCTGAGGGAGGAGATTGGAAGATGGTTGAGATACTAGATCATAGAGTGAATTGAAGGACAGCCTGGGCGTGGGCTGTGGATAGCATCTCTACAGTGTGTTCACTGGTCTTGCTGCTGCACACAGTCTGGAGGAACAGAGCTCTGCTCCTATCATCACTTACTTCTGGTCTGGCTTCCATACATATCCATATTTATAGGCTCGACTTGAGCCTCTAGTTGCACGACGCATGGTTCAGCCCACATATTTATCAGTTGCAGTGGTTAGACTATCTAGTTTGCTTATTGGCCATCTTAATAACATCCTACAAAATAATCCCAATTCTGTCAAACTGATTCACATGCAAAGTGCAAATGCATGGCACATAAAGAAGGGTAGCATATAGAAGGAAAATATAATTGCCTAAATACTTCCTTGCCAAAGTCATCACTATTTACATCTAATAAAGATCACATAGATAGATGTATTGCAAAAAAGATATAATGACAGAAAGATATGTAGATGATAGAAAATAATAGCTAGAAGCTAGATAATAGATAAATAGATGTATGGATAGATAGATGATAGAAAGATAGTAGATAAATGGATAGATGGATTGATGGACAGATAGATAGGTAATAGACAGATTTCAGGTAGCTGATCAGTCAATAACACGTAAACAGATTAATGTGGGGGACATATGTGATACATAGGTAGATAATAGATGTTATGTGGATATATGATAGATACTAAATAAATGATAAATAGATTAACAAATAGATGATAGGTACATGATAAAATGTAAATGAGTAGATGATTCACAGAGATAAATAGGTAGGTAGATGATAGATAGATAGATAGATAGATAGATAGATAGATAGATAGATAGATAGATAGATAGATGGTAGTTGACAGAAAGATGATAGATTTTTGATAAACAAATGATAGATAATTTCACATAATTTACATATCCCATTTTATTAAAACATTAAATTCACTATTTCCTAAACTTAATGAAAGAAGAAATGTAAAAACAAAGACATGTCTGAAGAGTTAACAGTCCTTAAATGGACCCTGCACAGCATATGTTATGATGTTCTGAAAGAAGCCATTGTGTGGCATGCCCAAGTGATCCCAGATGACTGAAGCAGGAGGACTGCATGTTCCAGAACAACATGGGCTGCATATCAAAACTCTATATCCAAACTCACCCACCTCATTCACTAATTCTCTGAAAGGTTAACTCCAATTTCTTAAGTAAGTTGGAAACTACTAACCAATTATGTTCATATTTAACCCTGTTTCCATTCACAAGGCACTGATAAAAATGTGAATGAAAGGAAGAAAACTTCATGCCTTAAGCCCCTGACACCCTATCCTGCCCACATAATTATTTATCCTGTTTAAAACATTGACATATTACATGGAAAATAAATTACTCAGAATCATGTAGGTTTCAGGTAAATATTCTATAATCAATGGGGGTGTGATGGTTCGCATATGCTGGGCCCAGGGAGTGGCACTAGTAGAAGGTGTGACCTTGTTGGAGGAAATGTGTCACTCTGGGGTTGGATTTGGAGACACTCCTCCAAGCTACCTGAGGATGCTCAATCTGTTCCTGGCTTCCTTTGGATGAAGATGTAGAACTCTTAGCTCCTCCTGCACCATACCTGCCTGGATGCTGCCATGTTCCCACCTTGATGATACTGGACTGAACCTCTGAATCTGTAAGCCAGCCCTAGTTAAGTGTTGCCATTTATAAGAATTGCCTTTGGTCATGGTGTCTTCTCACAGCAATAAAACCCTAACTAAGACAAGGAGATAAAAATACCACCTACCTATTTGTTTATTGATTAGTTTCTGAAAGGTGACTAATTAATCCCATTTATAACTAAGTTATTTAGAAGCCACATGTAATCCAAACTTTAAGTATGCAATAGCATATCTGGAAACAATGTCACAGACTTCCGTGTATTGAAGGATAGACTGAGGGTTCACACTAGGCAAGTACTGTACCAAAGAGCTGTCTGTACTGTCTGCTTATTCTAAGGAATCCCTTTAAGCTTTTTGCAAATCTTATATAGCTTTTTAAAATAAAAAATGTGTTTCAAAACAGTTAACTGAGAAACAGTCATATAGTAAACACATTAAGTCCTAAAGGTATTTGTAAATCACAACCATGATTCACTCAGTAGCTCTACTTAAGGCATAAATAATAGACAATGATTCCCATATAGTTGTTCTTTCTGTCTAAGCACAAGTATTATTAATGTTTCTATCAGCAGATTGGCTTTCAGCAGCAATTTTCAAAGTTCCCATGAATTTATCAAGTATTTATAAGCCTCCAACTCTGTCTGGAAAGTTGTCTTTGGATGTTTATCTCCTTCTTCTAATAAATCTTCAAAAATCATAAAGCATATAGAAGGTGTTACCATCCTTGTCTCACAAGAAAGAAAACGGAAGCTTGAGGCATGGAAGTAACTTCACCCCTAGTTACTCAGATTGCGGCAGGGGTGGGTTTAAACCCCAAATCCAACTTTTTCAATCCTGCTTTGTGGTCTCTTGTTCCCAAGATCATATGTATGTATGCTCATGTGTGTGTGTGTGTGTGTGTGTGTGTGTGTGTGTGCGCGAGCGTGCAGGTATACACACACACACACACACACACACACACACACACACACCTGGCAACTAGACAAAGAGCTCTTTCAGCTCTGGGCCTTGAGTTTCTATAGACCCTCATACATTCTTCAGGTCTCAGCACTTGTCATGATTCATTGTGTTTTCCTTTTATGGTCCCATTTTTCCCAGGAGACCTGGGAGCTCTTGCAAGTGGGTTTCATGCCTTATTCATCTTTGTAATGTCTCTGGCAGATACTGCCAGTCACATGGAGGAGTTCTATAAAGATTGGGTTGCACTTAACTCTTAGCTGTCACTGTTTTGTGTGTAGGGAAGGGAGCAAGAGTGTCTTGGACAGTTTCTTCAGGGACTCCCACTTCTATCCCTCCCTGCACCTTCAGGTGCTAGCATGTGCAACGAAAGACAAAACAGAACAACAACAACAAAAACTACAGTTGTTTTATGTTCAGTAATGCACAGGAAATAAATGTAAGCTCTTTACTTCAGAAGTCATGACATGGGAGAAATTGATCCAAGGAGAAAAATGGCCTTCCTGGAGCCCTGTACTATGGGAGGGAATGTGTGTGTGTGTGTGTGTGTGTGTGTGTGTGTGTGTGTGTATACCTGTGTATGTATGTGTGTCTTTATGTATGTATGTTGTGAGGTATGTAAGTATGTATGTGATATATGAAGTATGTGTGTACTGTGTGTGTGTATGGTATGATGTGTCTGGGTATATATGTAGAAAGTAGGATGTACATGGGCAGTATATGGTGTGGGGTATGAGAGTGTGTATGTGTATATGTGTATGTGTGTGTGGTGATGTGTCTGTGTATGTGTATGAGTGGTGTCTGTGTGTGCATGTGTCTGTGTGTGTGGTGTGATGATTTTGGGTATATGTGTAGTATATGCTATATGTGTAGTGTATAGTGTGTAGTGTATGTGTGTGTTATTTGTGCATGTTGTGTGTGGTTGGTGTGCACATGATGTATGTGTGTGAGAGAGAGATATGTGGTATGTGGTGTGTGTGTGTGCGTGTGTGTGTGTGTGTGTGTGTGTGCGCGTGTGCATGTGTTACATTGGCCTGAGGCATAGACAAAGAATGAGAATGAAGGACAGAAATCTACCAGCAAAGGAGAGACACAATGTCATTAACCATCTCTTCTCTATAAAATATTTAAGTTTTGTGGTCAGTATCCCACTCCTCCCCGTACTTCCCTGCCTTAACAATTTCTGTGATATTGTTCCCTGTACCTTTCTCTTGCACCTTTCTCTAGTATTTCTAGAGGTAACCAGAAAGCAAGAGGACATATTGTGCTTATACTGTATGTCTTCCATCAATATTTACCTATCCCGGTTCTAACCAGGCTCATTACTACCAGATGCGAGCCACCTTTCCAGCCTTGTCCCCCTATTGCCTCAGTCCTGTGCCATGTGTCACAGAAAGCTCTTGCTTATTTTCATGCCCTTGCTTGTATTTGTTTGTTTGTTTGTTTGTTTCTGTGGAGAGGTTTGCTTCCCATCGATTCACATGTTCATGTGTATGAATGCTTGGCCATAGGAAGTGCCATTCTTAGGAGGTGTGGCCTTATTGGAGGAGGTGTGGCCTTATTGGAGGAGGTGTGGCCTTATTGGAGGAGGTGTGCCTTCTTGTAGGAGGTGTGTCTCTGTGTAGGAAGGCTTTGAGGCCTCCTAGGATCAGGCTTCACCCAGTGCAGAAGAGAGTTTTGGCTGCCTTTAGATCAAGATGTAGAACTCTCAGCTCCTCCAGCTGCATATCTGTTTGCATATATAAGAATTGCCTTGTTCATGGTGTGTCTTCATAGCTCCAAAACCCGAACTAAGACAGTTTCTTTAATTTTGTTCCTGCTTTTCCATTATTTGGTGCCTCAATGCTATTCCTTATGTGGCAAACTACCATGCTATGCCTTCTTGCTGTACCTCTGTTGTTCACTGTTCAGGAAACTCAAGCAATATTATCAACCTACAAATCCTTGCAAAAGTTTGTACCTAGAGATTTCATGGCAAATGACTCTGTAATTTAGACATTCACAGGCTACAGCTGCATTGACGAAGGAAAAATAGACATATAGTCAAGATACGAGTTATCCTATAATGATAGGGAAGTAAGATTTATAAACTGAGAGATCCCCAAACTGTTAGCAGCTTCCAATATTAGCTTCTATCTCCCAGATTTAGTCTTGGCAAAGTATGTGTACAATTAAGCAGCTGTCTCTCCTGGATCCTCAGATAGTAACAAGATAAAAGCTTTGGCTCTTTCCTTTGTTCTTCAACAAATTTTGCTAATTCTCCTGTCTCCCATGAGTCTGGTTGGCCAACTGGGTCTCTGCTCACACCCTGTTATACAGGGGTTCATGCTAGGGCCAGCTGATTGAATAGTTGTTGTCTCTACTGTTCTGTACTCTAGTTCCCAGACTCTCATGCCAGACTCTTCCTGGTTGACAAAGACCACAAACTCTAGAGGTGGAATTCTGAGGTCTGACTACTTAATAGCTTCTTGGCTATGGTTATGTTACTGAAGTTCTGTGGCCATAAACTGGAAAGAGCATTTCTATCATAAAAAGCTGAGGTGAATGCATGTAGTATATAAAGCACTTTGAAAAACATATGTGGAAAAAGTAGAAGCACATAAGGAGAGGCTACTATCTATATTAAGGGCTTGTATTCCACCAATTTTCTAAAACTAGGACAATGTGTGACAAGAGGCATTTTAATCTATCCTATCAGTGATCTTCCTAGTCAATATGGCAAAATTCCTGAGAGAAGTAACTTAAGGGAGGAAAGGTTTATTTTGGCTCATGGTTTAAAAAGTACAGTCCACCTAGTGGGGAAAGTATGGTAATAAAGAGACTTGATTTATACCAGTGGGAACTTGTGTTAAGGCCTGTTCACATCCTGATGGATTAGGAAGTATAAAGCATAGAACCAGAAACAGGGCCAGGGTGCAACTTGCAAATCTGCCCCCCTAGTTGCCTAACATCACAACTAGGTACTATACCAACAGATCCCCAAGACATGGTCACCAACTGGGGGGAAAATATTCAGACCCATGAGCCTATAGGGGTCTTCCATACTCTAACCTTATAGCCTTCATTTCCCCTTCCAATGGAATAGAGTTTAATGGTCTAGAGAGTTGCAAATTGGAAACATTTTTCTTCCGTTTCCATATATGCTTCACCTTTGTACAAAGTTCCTGTTGCTGTTAATAGCCAGTGTCTCACTGCAACCTTTGAGTCCTTTGTGGGAATGTCCCACTTATTTTCTGTAAGCTCTGGAAAGTATCTTTGTGTATCACATCTGTAAACTTCACAGTACAGTGCCTTACTATAAACATTCTGCCCTTCCTTGTTTGAGAATCTGGTAAGCTTTGTGAATTTGAAACTCCAGGCTCTTCAATTTCAGAGATTTTTTTCCTTGAATTTTTCCCCAGTTGCTATCGATATTTTTGGATCATTTAGAGACTGATTTTTGTTTTGTTTTGCTTTTTTTCTTTGTTGTTGTTATTGTTGTTTTCTCCCTGGATGAATTCATTTTACTTTCATTTTCTTTGGGATGCTAGGTCCTTAAGGATCCAGACTTTCCCTTGGGTCACACAAGCTGTTCATTGTTCTGGCATCAAAATTTATCTTACTGCTATTTCATCTCATTGTCCCCAGACTTTAATCCGTATTTGGTAGAAATGCAGAGTAGTAGCTTGTGTGTGACATCATCCCTGAGATTGGTGACATCTGTCATCTCACCTCTCCAACTTTTCTAGACCAAAGCAGAACTTTCAAAGTCTTGTCCATCCTTCTCTTTGGCCATCTCTCTATTATTGGGTCAATTCCTTGACCTTTTAGTTTCCCTAGAAGTTATAGTCACTTGTAGTTCCACAAGCAAAGTCTGTTCCTAGGTCAATGATTCATGTCTATCCAGGCTCTAGGGTTTATGCAACTGTTAAACTTTCTCACTCCATAGTGAATCAGTTTGCTAAGAGAGACATGCTTTATACCATAGAACAACATATTTACCTTCTAGAACTCGAACTAAGAAGGCTCCACATTCAGATTCTATACAGTTGTAGCTTTGGCCAATTGTAGAATTTTCTTTACTCTTGAAGCCTGGGTTCAGGAAAACGTAGGCAAAAAGACACTGTTTGTAGAGACCCTTCTGAAGACTTCTGAGCATTTTCAAAATATATATGCTAGAGCAGGGTTTTCTCTAATGTGTAGACAGTACAAATTAGACACTTCAGTTCAGGGGATTGGGGTCACAAGACAAGAGTCCCAGATGCCTTTCTTACCTGTTCTCTTCTTGGTAATTCTGCTGTTTCTTCTAAAGTTTCTGCATGCAATGCTGATGGGCCTGTTGACTGAGCTCCAGAGTATAAACAGTGCACAGCCATACAAAATATAGCACACCCAGGGACTGTCTGATATGATGCTGCTATTGGGCAAATCTGCAGCTGAGGCCCAGGCTTGCATCCTTCCCCAGACTCTGGGGCACATGGATGGGAAAGGGAAAATGCTGGAATGAAGGCTCCATGCTGGAAACAAAACACTCATCAGTAGCTGTCTCTTTGTGCAGTTATTGGTGGGGTGTGGACAGGGCAGAGGGCATAGAGGGGGAATTCACAGAGTCAGAGTGACTATAGGGCCAAAGTTGTTCTTTTGAAACACAGAAGATGGGAAAAGAGGAAGCCTCAGGGCTAGCATGTCAAGTTCCTTCTGGGAATGGGTGGGCCCATTTATTGGTCATTCTAAGGTCAAAGATTTAGATCTTGGGTGGTTGACAGATGAAAAAAATGGAATGGGAAGCACATCCCATGCAGATTTTTCTGCTCTGAACAGGAAGGGGCTAATAGCTTAATCAAACCTAAACTCAGAAAGAAAGGGGTTTGGGAGGCAGCCATAGCCATTAATCCCCCACCCTAAGTCTGGAGGCACACAGTTTGTGGAGAATTATAGTGAGGCATGGCAGAACTAGGAAACTCAAAGCACTGCCTTATGGGAAAATTATCATGTGGCAGGTCCACTTCTGACGGGAACATGGGGAGGTCTGGAGGTTCCCTACTCTGCCCAGGAAAGCTAGAGGTTATTCAGCAGGGTAGGTCTTGGGCGACAGTTAGTCTCTTACCTGCTGGCACCTGATCAAAGATTCCAGTTGCCGTGGAAACTGGCCCAGGACAACCTTATTCTGCAGTGATGCTGAAGCTTCACAAGTATCGGTTGTGCCAGTGACTGGGGAGGGCTCTAAGAGCTAGAATAAACAGGTAGGGGTGGCATTTGATTCTCAAGCATGGCACCTATACACCAGATACTATGCTCCAAGCCTCTAACCAACCTATTGGAGCAGAGTCAGATAGTAACCAAAGGAAAAGGTTGTATCTTGTAGCTTTGTGTTTGCCTCAAACTCCACTCTATTTGCCCTGTGGCAATAACTTGCATGGGCCCCACCTCACCCAACATTCAATGTACCAGTGACAAACTAGTTCTCCTCTCAGCACTGGGAATCCATGAGGCCATTTAAGTGAGGTAAAGATGGCAAGCCCATCTGAAAGGAATAGGCTAAAATAATCAGAAAGGCGTGGACAAGGCTTCTGGATGTTTTTACTGCTCCACACCTATTAACAGGAGTGACAATTGCAGTACATTTTCCTTTGTCATTGACTCGATATTGATTATTTGTGTGTTCATGAATCACATCTCAAATGACCAAGGTATTTTGTTAAAAGTAGGTTTCACTATGATAGAACAATTGAGCATTAATACTGTGGAGGATAGCATTATCATTTGAGAGGATTCTAAACATTGCTAAGCATGAGTCTGTTCTTCTTGGTAGTACTCCCTAAACTCCCTGCCTAAGGAAGCATTCAACTTCAGCAGGAATAAACAGTACCATCTGTGTTCAGAGAGCTGAAAAGGAGGTAGAGCAGACTTTTTGCTAGTCTTTAGGATGTTTCCATATAACCCTTACTTGTGGAGTTACTCATGTTCACTGCTTTTTTGGGGGAACCTGGAGCCCAGAATTTCCTAGCTTCCTTAACTTGGATAGTCAGCTACATAACATCTCACCTCATTGTAAAGGGCACGTGCCACTTGGCTCTGTAGAATTGAGGAAGGCATAAAGACATGGGATGTTTTATTTGTTTCTCTGAATCTAAAGCAGTTTAAATCACCGAAGCTATGTTACCTCCAGTACTGAATAGCTCATACCTATGTGCCTACCTCTGTTTCTACCAGAATAACGTTAACCGTCAGCTCAGCTGCACTTTGGCTTTCTCGGTACACCCTTCATTTTAGTTGTGATGTTCTGTCACTTATGCCACATTTTTCTATTTTTCCAGCTTGTGAAATGCTCTTGTTATATCGCATTTTCTTTTCAGCTAGTCTACTTTTTTTTTTCCTGGAAGGTTTCCTGTGCCACCTTGCTGCTTTTTGGTGGTCTTTCACAAAACAGAAGGGCTGCACCGTTTCAGTTTGCCCTGCCAGACTAGAGACACTAATTCTAGCTTTATCTTTTTCTACGCTCCTGGTTTCCAGAACACACTTTCCCCAGCCTTCAGTGGCCACGCCCACAGTGATGGTTTCTGACTCTTCTAGCATTGACCCTGCCAGGGCCTGCAGTTTATGTCTCCTTTGTCTCCAGCAGAGCTTCATGTGAGTGACCCAAGTTCACCTGGACTGACAGAATTCGTCACACTTCCCCCATTGTAGACTGAACAGAATTCTGTCATTCAGCTTCTTCATTGCTGCCCATTTTATTTCAATTCTGGAGCCTGTTCATTCTGCTTCTGAGATTTCTAGGCAATTGACCCTTTCCCACTCTCACTGGTCTGATTTGAATCTGGATAATCGAAATGCTCCAATTGAGCATCCACACTGTTCAAAACCCAACTATCATGTAGTGACTACTAGAATCATCTTAAGAGTCTCTTAGCAAAAGTTTTCTGGGAAGAAAATGTCCTTCTTCTTCTTACCTTCCCCTGCTTTCCCTTCACAACCCCGCAATAGCATCCATGGGTTTTCAGTGATGCACTTCGAATGGAGGCTACTTGGTTCTCCTTGCCTTTGGAATAACTCTGATTATCCTCATATGGATGGGGAGTAAAGGGACAGCCTTTCCACAAGCATGTGCAACAACATTCTTCCATGAGAAAAAATCTCCAGAGTAAAGAGTTGCTCTGTGCTTCAGCTTCAAGCTCACTATTTTCAGAAACAAAAGGAGCATCTCAGGGGGTTGGCCACTGACTAGCAAAGGCCTATAAAACCCACACAGAAGGCCTGGTGAGACTGCGATGTGCTGTGAGTAGCCGGGCCGCAGAGAGGGCTAGGCCTAGAGCATGGTAGGTGTGGCCCTCCAGTTGGTCCAGGGGAGCAGGAACTCTGCCGTAGAGATGCGGGTCCACCCGGAAGGCCCTTGCTTGCGGACCAAACCCTCAAGCCATTTGCCACCTAAAACAGCAGAGATCCAGGAATGCAGCCCTGCTGAGATTGCACCATGAGTGACCAGGGGGCAGAGAAGTCTGGGCTGAGCGCTTGGAAAGTGTGACCCCCAGGTTGGTCCAGGAGAGCAGGAACCCTGGAATAGGAACTTGTTATCTGCCCGGAAAGCCATCATGTGCGAACCAAACAATCAGGCCATTTGCCACAGGGAAGAGCGGAGATCCAGGGACACAGGCCTGGTGAGACTGCAGTGTGCTGTGAGTAGCCTGGGTGCAGAGAGGGCTAGGCCTAGCCTGTGGTAGGTGCAGAGAGGGCTAGGCCTAGCCTGTGGTAGGTGCAGCTCTCCAGTTGGTCCAGGGGAGCAGGAACTCTTCCATAGAGACAGAGTTCCAAAGGTCCACCTGGAAGACCTTTGTGTGTGAAACAAACTCTCAAGCCATTTGCCACCTAAAACAGCAGAGATCCAGAGACACAGACTAGGTACACGGGAGAGATGGGAACCAATCACTGACAAGACCACTTATAATCACAGACAACAAGATGGCAAGAGGAAAGTGAAAGAACTTACGGAATGGAAACCAAGACAACCTGGCAACATCAGAACCCAGCTCTCCCATCACAGCAAACACTCGAGAAAAAGAAGACTCAGACCTGAAATCATACCTCAAGATGATAATGGAGATCTTTGAGAAGAGTGTGAATAACTCCCTTGAACAAGAACGGGAGAAAAACCATAAAGAAATAGAAGCTCTTAAAGAGGAAGCACGAAAAACACTCAAAAAAAATCAAAGAACTAGAGGAAAACAGAACCAAAGAAATGAAGGAATTGAAGAAGGAATTTAACATGGAAATGGAAACAATAAAGAAAACACTAAAAGAGACAACCCTAGAGGTAGAAACCCTAAAAAAGATAGCAGGAGTCACAGATGCAAGCATCTCCAACAGACTACAAGAGATGGAAGAGAGAATCTCAGGGACCAAAGACACCATTGAAAACATAGACAAAACAGTCAGAAAAGATGCAAAAGTAAACAATCTCCTAACCCAAAATGTCCAGGAGATCCAGGACACAATGAGAAGACCAAACCTAAGGATAATAGGAATAGAAGTGGGTGAAGAATATCAACTAAGAGGCACAGTAAATATCTTCAACATAATTGTAGAAGAAAACTTTCCTACCCTTAAGAATGAGATGATCATAAGCATAAAAGAAACCTACAGAACTCCAAATAGAGTGGACCAGAAAAGAAATTCTTCCCAACACATAATAGTCAAAACACCAAGTGCCCAAAGCAAAGAAAGAATACTAAAAGCAGTAAGGGAAAAAGGTCATGTAACATATAAAGGCAGACCAATCAGAATCACACCCGATTTCTCAACAGAGACTATGAAAGCTAGAAGAGCCTGGACAGACATCATGCAGACCCTAAGAGAACCCAAGTGTCAGCCCAGGTTGCTATACCCAGCTAAACTCTCAGTCAGACACCATAGATGGAGAGACCAAGATACTCCAGGACAAAACTAAATTTACACAATATCTGACCACAAATTCAGCACAAATTATAGGTGGAAAACCCAACACAAAAAGGGAGATTACATCCTAGTAAAAACAAGAAAATAACTAAGCAAGAAAACCAAAAGAAAGACACACAGGCACAATTCTACCTCTAAAAGTAAAAATAGCGAGAAACGGCAACCACTATTCCTTAATATCTGTTAACATAAATGGACTCAATTCCCCAATATAAAGACATAGGTTATCAGACATAGGTTATCAGGATACATAAACAGAATCCAGCATTTTGCTGCATACAGGAAACTCATCTCAGAGACAAAGACAGACACTATCTCAGACTATCTCAGAATAAAAGTTTGGGAAAAAACCTTTCAAGCCAACAGCCCCAAGAAACAAGCTGAAGTAGCCATTCTAATATCGAATAAAGTAGATTTTCAACCAAAAGTTATCCAAAAAGATACGGAAGGACACTTTTTACTCATTACAAAGAAAATTTATCTGAAGGAACTCTCAATCCTTAAGATATATGTTCCAAATACAAGAGCACCCATATTCATAAAAGAAACCCTACTAAAGCTCAAAAAATACATTGCACCCCACACAATAATAGTGGGAGACCTCTACACCCCACTCTTACCAATGGACAGATCATGGAAGCCGAAACTGAAAAAGGACACAGTGAAACTAGCAGAGGTAATGAACCAACTGGAATTAATAGACAACTACAGAACATTTCATCCTAAAACAAAAACAAAAAACCAAACAAACAAAACAAAAAACACACCTTCTTCTCAGCAGCTCACGGCATTTTCTCCAAAATTGACCATATAATTGGTCACAAAACAAGCCTCAATAGATATAAGAAGATTGAAAATCTCTCATGCATCCTATCAGATCACCATGGACTAAGAAGGCTGGTCTTTAATAACAACAAAGACAACAAAAAGTCCATATACACATGGAAACTAAACAATGCTCTATTAAATGATAGCATGGTCAAAGAAGAAGTAAAGAAAAAAATTAAGGATATTTTAGAATTTAATGAAAATGAAAACACAACATATCCAAACTTATGAAAAGCAGAGAAAGCAATACTGAGAGGAAAACTCATAGCTCTGAGTGCTTCCAAAAAGAAACTGGAGAAAGCATACAACAGCAACCTGACAGTACAGCTGAAAGCTCTAGAACAAAACGAAGCAGATACACCCAAGAGGAGTAGACGGCAAGAAATAATCAAACTTAGGGCAGAAATAGACCAAATAGAGACAAAAAGAACCATTCAAAGATTCAACAAAACCAAGAGCTGGTTCTTTGAGAAAATTAACAAGATTGATAAACCCTTAGCCAGACTAACTAGAGGGAAAAGAGAGAGTATCCAAATTAACAAAATCAGAAAGGAAAGTGGAGACATAACAACTGAAACTGAGGAAAATCAAGAAATCATCAGATCCCACTAAAAAAAGCCTATACTCAACAAAGCTGGAAAATCTGGAGGAAATAAGTGAATTCCTAGACAGATACCAGATACTAAAGTTAAACCAGGACCTGGTAAACCATCTAAATAATCGCATAACACCTAAAGAAATAGAAGTAGTCATCAAAAGCCTCCCAGCCAAAAAAACCCCAGGTCCAGATGGGTTCAGTGCAGAGTTCTATCAGACATTTATTGATGACCTAATACCAATATTCTCCAAACTGTTCCACAAAATAGAATCAGATGGAATACTACCAAACTCATTTTTCGAGGCTACAATAACCCTAATTCCTCACTGGAAAGAGAACTTCAGATCGATATCACTTATGAACATTGATGCAAAAATACTCAACAAAATCCTTGCAAATCTAATCCAAGAACACATCAAAACAATCATTCACCATGATCAAGTAGGCTTCATCTCTGGGATGCAGGGATGATTTGATGTAGAGAAATCCATCAACATAATCCACCATATAAACAAACTCAAAGGAAAAAAAACACATGGTTATCTCACTAGAAGCTGAGAATGCATTTGACAAAATTCAACACCCCTTCATGTTAAAAGTCTTGGAAAGAAAAGGAATCCAAAGTCCATACCTAAACATAATAAAAGCAATATACAGCAAACCAATAACCAACATCAAACTTATCGGTAAGAAACTTGAAGTAATTCCACTAAAATTAGGGACTAGACAAGGTTGCCTGCCCACTCTCCCCCTACCTATTCAACATAGTACTGGAAGTCCTGGCCAGAGTGTTTAGCAAAAGGATATCAAAGGGATACAAATTGGAAAGGAAGAAGTAAAATCATCACTGTTTGCAGATGACATGATAGTGTACGTAAAATACCCCAAAAATTCCACCAGAGAACTTCTACTGCTGATAAACAAGTTCAGCAAAGTGGCTGGCTATAAAATTAACTCAAACAAGTCAGTAGCCTTCCTCTACTTAAAGGACAAACATGTGGAGAAAGAGATTAGGGAAAAGATACCCTTCACAATAGTCACAAACAATATGAAATACCTTGGTGTGACTCTAATTAAGCACGTGAAGGACCTATATGACAAGAACTTCAAAACTCTAAAGAAGGAAATCGATGAAGATCTCAGAATATGGAAAGATTTCCCATGCTCAGGGATTGGAAGGATCAACATTGTAGAAATGGCCATCTTACCAAAAGCAATCTACTGATTCAATGAAATCCCCATCAAAATGCCAACCTAATTCTTCATAGAGCTGGAAAGAGAAATATACAATTTAATCTGAAATAACAAAAAACCTCTAATAGTGAAATCCATCTTCAACAAAAAGAAAACATCTGCAGGAATCACCATCCCTGACCTCAAGCAATATTACAAGGCAATTGTGTTAAAAACTTCATGGTACTGGTACAGAGATAGACACATGGATCAATGGAATAGAATAGAAGATCCAGAAATTAACCCTCACTTATATGGTCACTTGATTTTTGATAAAGGAGCTGTAAACATTCAATGGAAAAAGGACAGCCTCTTCAACAAATAGTGTTGGTTCAACTGGCTCGCAGCATGCAGAAGAATGAAAATAGACCCTTTCTTATCTACTTGCACAAAGCTCAAGGGCAAGTGGAGAAAGATCTCCACATTAAACCAGGTACACTGAAACTATTAGAAGAGAGTGTGGGGAAAACCTTAGAACACATAGGCACAGGGGAAAATTTCCTGAACAGAACACCAATGACTCGTGCTCTAAGCTCAAAGATGGACAAATGGTACTTAATGAGATTGCAAAGTTTCTATAAGGCTAAGGATACTGTCAAGAAAACAAAATGGCAGCCAATAGATTGGGAAAAGATCTTTACCAACCCCACATCTGATAGGGGCCTAATATCCAAGGTATACAAAGAACTCAAGAAGTTAGATACCAGAGAATCAAACAATCCTATTAAAAAATAGGGTACAGAGCTAAACAAAATTTCTCAATAGGAATATCGAATGGCTGAGAAGCATCTAAGGAAGTGCTGAACATCCTTAGTTATCAGGGGAATGCAAATCAAAAGAACCCTGAGATTCCACCTCACACCAATCAGAATGGCTAAGATCAAAAATTCAGATGACAGCAGATGCTGGCATGGATACGGAGAAAGAGGAACACTTCTCCACTGTTGGTGGGGTTTAAACTGGTACAACCACTTTGGAAATCAGTCTGGGGGTTCCTCAGAAAATTGGACATAGTACTACCTGAAGAACCAGTTATTCCCCTTCTGGGCATATACCCCAGAGATGCTCCAACATACAATAATGACACATGCACCACAATGTTCATAGCAGCCCTATTTATAATAGCCAGAAGCTGGAAAGAACCCAGATGTCCTTCAGTAGATGAATGGATACAAAAATTGTGGTATACTTACACAACGGAGTACTACTCAGCCATCAGAAACAATGGCTTTATGAAATTTCTATGAAAATGAATGCATCTAGAGAATATCATCCTGAGTGAGGTAACCCAGTCACAAAAGAACAGACATAATATGCAGTCACTGATAATTGGTTACTAACCCCAGAAAGCTCTGAACATCCCAGAAACAACTCACAGACTATATGAAGCTCAAGAAAAACAAAGGCCAAAAAAAAAAAAAAAAAAAAAAAAAATAGAAAGCCTCCATCCTTTTAAGGGAAAAAAAATGTATCGCACCCTCTGAGAGTGTTGTACACCTGGACCTCAAATCATTAATAATCCAAGAGCTAAGATAATAAATAGCCTTGTGGCAACTTTTGGTATTCACAGATCATTATGCTTAATCTATACCCAACAAGAAATCCTTTTCCATGTCACGTTCTACATATTCTTCATGCTTATGGCAATTAGTGGGATTTCTATGCATGCTATCAAACCTCTAGAAGAATTAAGTACTGACAAAATTATTCAAATAATGTTATGCCAAAATGCCTTTAAAATATCTAAATGTATCCCTCTTTTTTAAAAAAAATAAAGCAGTAAGGAATAATAAAACAAATAAATAAACCCCACACAGGAGTCATTTCTTTAAAGCAAGGAAAGCCCAGCACCTATATCTTAGGGATAAGCAGCCACCATGACTACCCTTATAGTGCCAAGCTAGAGACACTCATCTCTGAGTGAGAACAGTGTTTCTGTGAGAATAATAAAAATACATTTGGAAACACCATCTCACAAACCCTGTGTCATGATGACTTTATAATTCTTTCTGGCTGTAAACGATTTAACGTTCCTCAATAAAAGATGGGAAAGGACCAAAGAACATGAAATTTTCTTTGGCCAAAAAAAAAAAAAAAAAAAAAAAAAAAAATTCCTGGCTAAACACAGCGAAAAGGTTTGTGTGGGTTCAAAAGGGGCGACATAGACACTATTTCTGCTATCATTGGCTTGCTTTCAACATTGGTGTCCAAAACAAATGAATCTGGATGGAAGTAGTTAGGGGCTGAAGTGAGCTCAGCCAATTCTTTTAAAGATACTATTGCTCCACTAGCCTCCCCCATTTCAAATCTGTGCTGGAAGATAGAAACCAATTCAGCTCAATGAGTCACTTCAACATCCTCGCCAGGACAATTAAACTTCCAGTATAAAACATGACCTGAAGCCTGCCCTCCACCAACACCATCCCACTTCAACCTCTGCACACCCCCACGGGGTCAGCGCTTGACATTTAACAGCTCACAATGTCAATTGCTTAGCCAAGGTAACCAACTTAATGCTCTTACAAACAACTCGCACCACCCTTCAGCACATTGTGTGATATAGAAAACTCGGGGTCAGTTCCTCCGCCCGTCTGAGCAACATTACACGTTCCTTTTGACCATGATGGAGGCAGTCTTTGCTGAACAGGGAAAGACAAGTCAGTTCTCCATCCCTTACTCCTCTTTCTTCCTGAACTGACCCGTGAGGGAAGGAAGAAGGGAGGAAGTAAACACAGCCAAGTAAAAGATGTACAGGTTGGCCAGCACTATCATAGATGGCCGCATGAAATCTTGGGGATTAGGCTTCTTGAACTATAAGTCACTGAAGCAGTTAATACGTCTTGCAAATTTTCGGCTTGTCTTATTGCTAACAGCTGAGCTTTCCCTCCTCCTCTCTGTCGCCGTTGATGTCCTGCCATATTTTGAATATAATCCCCTCAACAGCATGACCTCATGGTTTTACTCCACTCTTGAAGATTAGCTCATCTAGCTTATGTTCTAGGGTGCAGTGTGTTGGTGTTGTGTGTTGACTGTGTCTTAATTTTCCCTTCTTAAAAGCACCTCTAGTCATAAAAGGTGCTTAATGAGTTTCTTGACACTGCATGCTCCACCTGTGTATGAGGAATTTCATTATTGCTTGATGTTTAAAGCAGGCTGGGTAATGTGTAAAAAGAGGTGCCTTGCGCTGCTTTCTTTTTCAGTTGTTTGTGAAGCTCACTTTCTCATAGGGATGTTTATTTAGCCCAATTGTGGTGGAGATTCCATCTTCATATACTTTAATGTGATACAATTCCCAGATACTTCATTCAAAAGCAGCTTTTCATTTGTTAAAGACTTTTTTTTTTGGTATATATTTTTTAAAAAAATATAGTCTATGCTTCCTGGAGACTCAGAATTCAATATTAAACAGTCCAAACTCAATTTAAATAAAATAATCCAAAGTATAGTGGAACTTTACTGTCCCCTGTCTCTTGCCCTGATGTACCACACAGCTTCATTGCAAGTTTAACTGAGTCTGCTTTTCCCTACTTACCCAAGTTACAGCCCTCTGAGTAAACATTCACACGAAGGTTCTGTGCCTCTCTGTCCCTGAGGATTTCTCTTCGGTAACTGAAACAATCACAGTACAATTTCTGTCTCTGTCTCTTCTCTTCCTCTCACAGTCTCTACTGCCACTGCTGTCTCCCTTCAGCTCAAACTCCTTTATCTCTGTTTTCATCTCATCTCTCTTCCTTCTACTCCTACTTATAGCCCAGCATAATCCCATCTCTCCTATCCTCATTCCCACCGTCATCTCTGTCTTTATTCTATCCCTATTCCTAGCTCCATTCCTATCCTCATCGCCATCCCAAACTCCATCCTTACCCCTCTTTCCATTTCTTACTCTATCGTGACCTTTGTCGTTAGCCCCGTCCATATCCAGAGCCTTATCCCCACTTCAGTTCTTCTTGTGATCCCTGCCTACCCCATCTCTACCCCACCTCTATCTTTATCTCGGTTCTCACCCTGACCTACATCTTTACCTCTACCAGTCTTTCCTTGTGCTTGTTACTCTTGGGTACAGATCACGGTTTATCTAAAAAGATGTTCTCCATGGTTGAACTCTCCGTAAAGGTTTGAACAAACATGATTTAGGAGCTCAGCCCTATCCATAGCTGAGCATAAGTGGAATAAAGGCATTTCAGTTCCTTCTGTCTCAGTTACACAGAGGCAGAGTGGGGATAAACAGGCAAGTACAGAAGCCAGTGGGAGACACTGGTTACCTCTTTTGCGAATTGGGGTGAGTTTCAGAGTAGGAAAAGATGCTTGCACACACGTAGGAGTTTGCAGGACAGAAGTGAGGGGGTGGCATGAGAGCAGGAGAAAGATATGTTCACGGGTGTTCCGACTAAAGTGTGGGGTGTGTTTAGGGAATGGCAGACGAGACAGTGTGGCTGAAGTCTGAGTTGTGTGGGAAGGAATGGCAGAAGCCCAGGATGCAAAGATGGAAAAGACCTATGATCTCACAGTCCCTTCTCCATCTCCCAGCCTACATGTCCTGGATGTTCTCATCCATGGCTGGCCCAGTGAAGTAGATTTCATGTCTTTGAACTCAAAAGAAAAGGAGTCAAGAATGGAGACAGGATGGAAGCCAGATCATAACCTTCCTTCTCAATGGCTGAAGTGCTTTGGTTTTACATGTGACTGTCTCTGCCCTTTATAAATCCAAGTTTCTCAATATTTAGGTAATGTTCTACTTTTGATTCGTTTACTCAGATCAGCATTTGAGACATTCTTCATCCTTAAATCCAGGTTATTAGATCTAATAACGGATAAATTGTCGTTTGATGCACCTTTGTGAAATCACAACTGACTTGTTTGGGATTCAGGTCTGGTCTTGAGATGAGTGAGAAAGACAATTCCTTACTGAATCTTTCATTTCTTCCCCCCACACAATCAAAACACTTTTCTCTCCTCAGAGCATCCGAATAAAGCCATAATATATCTCCTGGTGAGGAAGACCATTTAATTTTTGCATTTATCACTGGTGGGGCAGCACATTTTTTAAATTACAAAGCTATTTCTCAGTAGTGTTGGAAGTAAGGCTATGTGAAGGCAACTCTTTGTGATATGCAGTAGCCTTCATGTTTAGCAAACCACTTAAACTGTGCTTCAAGAGACAACAAGAGTTTAGTTTACAAGGTTGCTCTACCAAGAGTATCAGAAACCCTACAGAACCAGTGCCTTGCATTCCCCCATTTTTAGTTATTATATTAAAATTAAAGAAGAACTTACTGTGGTTTCTGAGATATCAAACAGTGAAGACCAGTTAGTCCTTGAGAAATAAGTTAGGATACAAGACCAGAATTGAAAGTCTGACAAACAGTTATCTAATAATCTATATGGACTCAGAAAGTCCAAATGGGGGATATTTTTAACTTGAGGAGGCTGGTTGAAATGTCAAGAAGTCAAAATAAAGTCCTGTACACATGATATAAAACAAAAGTCCTTTTATAAAGCAATGATGCTAACCAAATATAATAATAAATAACACCTCACATAATTTATAAATACTAAGAAGAATATAAGTTCTAATTGAAAATGTCTCCATTTAATCTTGGTTAGTTGTGTAAAAGGTTAATTAATATATACTTTAAGAAATAGCTAGTAGAGAGGGCAATGAGTGTTTCCCATCGAGAAAGTGACCCATCATTTAGAATAATGGCTGTGACTGTGTCCCTAAGCTGCCATTTATCACCCATTGCATATATATATATATATATATATATATATATATATATATATATATATATATATATATGCATATGCATATATGTATGCATCAAAATATCACACAATGCCCCACAAATGTGCATAATAATTATGTCTTAAAATTAAGCTGTCTGAAGAAGTGTAAATAATGTACAAGTCTAAAATGTTATTTACTATGAAAATCTTGCTATTTATTATAAAATCTTATAAATACATACATTAAGTTCATCCTTTGTGTAGCAATGATAATAGAAACCTAAAATAGTGCTGCATCACTGCCTATATTTAAAATATTGTGATATATATGTATATGTATATAGTATAGCTCAACATCATTATTTCAGCTGTAGGTGGTACTCTAGTCTGCCTCATTTCAGCCATGCCTCCATAGTCTTTTCTCTTAGAGATAGTATGTAACATTGCATTCCTGAGGCCTCAGTTACCTGCACAAGGTCTACAGAAGATCAAGCCAGATCCCTCTGTGGATAGGGGAGGGGATCCCAAGGCCTCATCCCTAGCCAAGGAGTTGTCAGCAATGTAAAGCTGTGGACAAAGGCATAGTTCACCTCCTTTGGGAATGTAACCACTGGTAGGCCCCAGGAAGCAGCGCCACACCCTTGGGCATATGGGCAGCATTGGCTCTATGGTGTCACGAACAAAAAGAAGACATAGAATGGGAAGGAATCTGGGAGATACTAGAGCTAGAGGGAGGCAACAGTGAATGGGCATGAATAAGATACATTATATAAACATGTACAATGTTCAGTGTAAGTGAAATAGCACTAAAAACGAAAGCAACAGATAACATGCAGACACTTACCTCCTTATCATCATCCTACAAGGACTGTGAGAGATGTCAGTCTATGTGGGTACAGAATAGATTATCATGAATGAAACAGCCATTTTGGGTCAGGTCTTTATTCGGTGAACACAATTAATACCATGTCTTCTAGCAGAGAAAGTTCGCCTTAATGCCACTGTGCCATAAAGCAGCACAGTGCCAATGAGCAGACAGGTAAAACCAGACGTGACATGTCTATTAAGCTTTTAATCACAACTGTGGATTACCCAGCTGCCACACAGGGTCAACTCCATAATCCTTAGCTGATGACTTACAACAAAATCCTGATTTTGTGAGTTTTTTTTAATTTAAAATGAAGGATGTTGGTTATTAAGTGAGTTATCAAAAGTAGAAAGTAGTGTACTGAGAACCAAAGAAACTCTTACACCAATGTTCTTGAAATAGAAATAGAGTGATTCCCTACTTGTGATTATTTCTGTGGAAAGGTTAGGCTGCAATTTTTTAAAACCTACCTAATCAAGAGAACATGAACTTTTATTTGAGCATAACTTCCTGTTTTGTTTTGTTTTTTTTCTTTTTTTTTCTTTTACGTTGATCTCTAAGGAGACCGGTAATCGCCATAGCTCCCACTAACAATTCTAAGTGACTTCACTGTAATCCCAGGGGTTATCTTTTTAATCTTTGCCCAAAAATATGTTTGAGTTATATTGTCAGCTTTCAGATCAAGATCATGGGCCCTAAGGAGGTACATAGGCTCTTCAAAAGAGAACTTGAGGGTGGTAGATTCTCAAATTCATGCTTCAAAGCTTCCAAATTATCACCGTCTTGTTCAAAATACCTTTACAGTATAGTAGACGCCCTCCTCTAGAATGGTAATATTTGAGCAAAGCTGAGTGCTTTCTTGACCCAGAGCCTTTGCAGTACTTTTACAATAGCATGAGGTTGCTACGAGTGGGGTTTTTATCATGCTTTGGTGAAGCTAGAATTCTATTCTTTCTAAACTGAAGATCGCTTTCTCATTGTGCCTCTCTCCTGGTGCACTACAGACATTCTGTCCTATTGTGACTAAGAGATGAATGGCTCCATCCCCTCATCCTAAAGCCCTGCTCACCCCCTTTTCTACTTATGCACCAACAGGGTATTGAATTAGAGACACGGTACATGTTCCTCAGTCTAACTATCCATGTGTGGAATAGAGACTACCAGTTCAGATGCTCAGATGCCCAATGGAATGCACATCCTAATTTGTGAGCTGCTACACACAGGGATTCTTCTCTGTGAAGATGGCATGAGCACAACTGGGATTCAACCCAAGGTACCAGTTTCATCCTTCATCCCTTTGCTGTCATCTCACTTGCCTATGTGGATGTCTGTGCAGCTCTGCCCTCTCCAATGCATTGTGGTGTACCACCTCTGCTATACCAAATAGCTCCTTTTCTGAGAAGACAGGAAGGCATTCAAAACTGAGAGTCCTTTTGTGAGTAGATTACTAATCAAACCACTTTGAGCAGACTAAAAGAAAAGTTTAAAGATGTCTTGAATTGTGCATAAGATAGACACCATGAGAACTATTGGACTTCATAAAAGTTAAAAGGGAGCTTGATGGAAGAAATGTGCAGGAAGAGGTTACAGAGAAGGATGCTGAGCTGTTTAAGATGTGGGTTAAAAGCAGAGTTTCCCAGTGAGCACAGGACATATGGTCAAGTTGAGGAGGAACACAGGGGAAGTGGATCTGGAGGTGGCATGTTTCGGTGTTTTGCTGCAGCTAGGTCCTCTGGCACATAGTCACTCTGGCATATGGTCACTCTGCTATTTTTTTTTTTTTCACTATTTGAAACAAGATGTTAACACACTGGGGGACAAATGAGAGTAGCCAGATTTTCACAGTATCTAGATAACATTCCTCTAGTTTCCTGTAATCCATCACTAATGTATTTATTGGAAGCAGTTTTAAATTACAGGATACTGCTATCTTAACTCAGTAAGATGGTATTGTCTTTTTAACAAAAACTAGCAGCACATCTTATGACCACACACACACACACACACACACACACACACACACACACACACACACATTTCATCACATATCACATTTATACCACACTCACAAAGCAAAGCATACACAGGAATGTAAAACAGAAAAAAATTAGATTGTATCATGTATCATTTCAAGCAAATTATTTTATACTTCTTGGCTACTTATTCTTACTTTTCTAAACTATCACATTGGGGATAACATTTCTTTAAAACCTTTAATAACTATTCTTCTTGCTTCTTTTCCTCCTTTTCTGGTCCCTTCTTTTCTTCACTCATTCCTCCCTCCCACCCCCCTCTCCCCATCCCTCCCTTACTTCTTTCCTTCCTCCCTTCATCCCTTCCTCCTTCCTTTCTTCCTCCATCCCTCTTTCCCTTCCTTCTTTCCTCTCTTCATCTCTTTCTATCTCCCTTCATTCCTCCTTTCCTCCCTTTCTCCCTTCCTACCTCATTTTCTTCCTTTCTTCTTTCCTCCCTTCCTTCCTGTCTTTTTTCCTTCCTTTCTTCCTCCCTCTATTTTTCCTCCCTCCCTCCCTTCCTTCATTTTTTTTCTTCTGGGGCTTGAACTTGGGGCTATTTTTTGCTCACACCAAGTGTTCACCCTACTGTTCACTTACAGAATTATAACTGTACCTTTAATGCTCTGGTATCGGTTACCTGGTATCTATTACATTTTGTTTAAAACAGTGACTAAGTTGAAATAATTTATTACTATGTGAAATTTCAGACCAAGTCCATCAATTCAATTAATTATTTAAGGTTAACGTAAGAAAAAGAAAAAAGTAACTTGACATATATAAAGATCAAATTGAGATGCTTTAAGAGTTCCTGGCTCCTTGAAAGAGTCACTTTTTTGGTTGCTCATGGAAACAGCTCCCCGGGAAACACATTCTTGCCTACTTCCTGTGACTGTGTTGATCACAACAGCCCCCAAGACAGAACCCAGTTGATCAAGAATTCCATGATTGGTTTCACCTTTATTTTTCCCAAGGGAATAGAGAAAATAAATGTTTTAAGGAAACACAAGACTCAACAAGTTGAGATTAGGGTTTATTCTTGGTATTACTTGGATTTCTAAGAATTTTTGGAAGTCTTGCCTTTCAGCTACAATGCTCCTTGACTTTATGAGTTATTTGCCAAATTCATTTCAAGCTCTTAAATTTACAGTTAAAATAGAAATAAAAAAAGTCTTTCATTTGTTCGTAAGCTGTTTATTTGGCTTGTAAAAGCAATCATAGTGTCTACCCAATAAAAACGAGAAATGCATAAAGAGTTATAACTCTAGAAAAATTGACTGTGAAAAATCTGGAAAGTCCATGGGCGCAGCCAGACGTTACTTTAATAAGACAGAAGTTTCTCTTTGAACTTGGGAGGATACAAGCAAGGCTTGCTGAGAAAATTATGCCTTTGTCCTTTTCTAGAATTTTTTTTCTTCAAGACAGAGAGTCACTAAGCTTGAGGCTGGACTTACTGGCATTTAAGGCATAGGACAAACAGGCAAAAATCTGGTCACCATTTTTTGTGCAGCACAAAGGGAGCTGAAGTGAGGGTGATGGGAACGAAGGGCGGTGTGGTTCCCATGGGACATGTAACTTGTATGCATCCCAAGCACAGACATGTAACTTGTATGCATTCTCTTGTCCTTCTCTATTAAGCCACATCCAGCAGCATCACCACCCAAAACTTGACAAAAGGAGACTTAAGAGAAGAAGGTTTTTTTTTTGTTTTGTTTTTTGTTTTTTTGTTTTTTTGTTTTTTTTGTTTTTGTTTTTGTTTTTGTTTTTTTTGTTTTTTTGGCTGTAGGTTTGAGGGATGGAGTCCATCATGGAGGGGAGGGACAGAGGCAGCTAGTGTAGTGTGAGGCTGGTACTATAAATCCCTCCATAGCCTGCTCAGACTAGAAACCTCAAGTACCCACCTCCAGATTTACCTCCTTTGACCAACCTCTGCCTTCCAAATGTGCTAGAGTCTCCCAGAATGCACCAAAATCTGAGGGTCAGTGTTCAAATACATGCACCTACTTGGGAGACATTTTATATCCAAACTCTAGGACTCTCTTCTACTTAATGCTTAATGTCACATAAGTACCATTGTTCACTTTTACATGCAAGCACACATATGCACACATGTACACACACATACATGCACACACACACACAAACACTGGGGGATTTGTATGTGGGTATCTTGATGCCCACATACCTGTGAATTTGGAACTATAATTCTAAAAATATTAAAGTAGACATCCATACCCACCCCTGACTGTATCTGGAGGAAGACTAGACATCAAAATCTTACAAAATGCAAGAAAATAAATAACAGGATCTAAAAAGCACATCATCCAATTTGTATTAAATCTACCAAAACCAGCACTGGCCATATGTTTTGTGTTCTGCTAAAAATTTGGGCACAAATCAGGGGTTTTGTTCCTCCGATTTAAAAACTTTTCATTGCTTTTTCCTTCTAGAATGAAAACACAACCCTGCTTTATCAGAGAACTAAAATTGTATAAAAACACATCATTTTGTCCCTGCCTAGTACCTGTGACTGAAATCAGTGTCACTTTGGATTTGTTCCTGCCTTCCCAAATACTTTTTCTTCTCGTTGGGAATTTTGCCCATGGTAACACAAATATCCATGGCACAATTATGCAAGCAGACATGACTAACTTTTATGTGGCAGTGATGCCTCGGTAGCTTGCTTTCCCACTCTGTGCGGGTAGCTCTGAGGCAAGGCAGCTCAGTGGTCAGCCTCTCCAAGAGGAGGCAAAGGTGAGACTCGCAGCATCATGAAACAATGCACACTGAGTGCACTGTCCTCTTTAGCTTTTCATCCCTTAATACTTCCTGTAGGAAAAATCTCTAGTTTGTCACCTAACCCTCTTCTATTTGCTATTTTTACTATCTTCCTGTTACCTGCCTTACACCCTCATACTGAAAACAAAGTACTTAAGCTGGAGAGATGGCTCAATGGTTTAGAGCGCTGACTGCTCTTCCAGGAGTCCCGAGTCCAGCAACCACATGGCAGCTTACAAGCATCTGCAATAGGATTCAGTGCCCTCTTCTGGTGTGTCTGAAGACAGCTACCGTGGACTCATATACTTCCATTTTAAACACTTTAAAAAAATAAAGAAAGAAAAAAGAAAAAAAAGGTACCAACTTGCAAATGAAACAAAACACGGAAACTCAAAGCAAGGCAAAAACCAAACTGTGGTTGCTCTCAAGGACCAATCTTTAACATGGTAGTACACCTGGGTCTCTTTTCTCTAAGAAGGGAAGTGTGCTTCTCACAGTATGGCAGAGCGGCTTAGAAATATAGTCTTAGAACGATCAAGAACCTGTTTTTGATTTTGTTTTTGTTTGTTTGTTGTTGTTATTGGTGTTGTTTTGTTTGGGGCACATAGAAACGTTTGACACATACCATGTTCAATGTAACACTTACTCACAGGATCTCTAAGAACACGGCTAAGCATCTGTCATAGCTCCCACCGGTAAGAAAAGACACAGTGACATTTCACTCTCCAGTGCTTGCTGGACGAACTGGAGAGGTAGGTTTGTAGACTGCATTGAACCTGCCAGTCACAAAGTCCAGAAAGTAGGGGCTGGGCTTGGAAATGGAGATAAATTTACACTTTGCTTGACTTTTTTTTTTTTCAGGATAAATCTAAAATGCTGGTAGATGTTTCTGCACCTTTGTTGAAGGCAGTGGGATAAAGCATGCCAAATGAGGGTTTCACGTGAGTGAATTTGGCAACATTTCTTCATGTTTAGACTCAGTCAGCAGTCATACCTCCATAAAATAAAAGGGCTGTTCTGTTTGCAGATGAAACATGGAGGGTTGATAGGGTCATTTCATATATTTGCTTCATGTTGCTTCAAATTTTTGAGAAAAGCTCTCACCCTGTAGCCAGTACACTGTTCTCAAATGCGTAGCTTTCCTGTCTCAACCTTCCAAGCGCTGGAATTACCCTGTATGCTATCATACCCACTTTATGTGGTTTGAAAAATGAGTCCCTTTAAATGAACTAAAGGGTCACATGGCAGAAAATGGTCCTGGCTTGCAGAGGTTTGGCCAGTGACAGACATGATAAGCACCAGGGCAGTGTGATGTTTTAAGGGGGACGGCACTAGTGGGACTTATGCTGGAAGAGTTTTGAGAGAACTAGTCACAGTCCACAACATACAAAGTTTTAGAACAGCGTGACCCATGTTAAATATAGCCCAAGTAGTATCATTTTTATTTGCTGATCAAATCATAGTGTCATTATGGATTGGAACAGTATTTAGTTGTCACAAAAAGCCCCACTGTGCGTTATATAGCATTTATCCCTTACTTATATGCATCCTGTGATACATACATGTATGTGAATTCTGTGTCTCCACCTATTTTATTGTACATCCTTTGAGGCTCAGTTCTACATGTCTTCCTGGATAGGCTATGGCACTCAGTTTCCTACCTAATCACCAGATGTTTATTTAGAATCACTTTTAGATGTAAGAAGCATCAACAATCAATTGACCTCTAGAGAAAGCATATGGGCTTTCCTAAGTGGATGGGCCTCATCATTCTGCTGAGGACCCTAGAATAAACAGAATTTCCAGAGAAGGAGGAACTCTTCCCTTAGGTAGTAGCATCAAGCTGAGCATCTTGCCTCCTGTCCTCCTCTACAGCTTTTGGGATAATAATACAACAGCAACTGTTACCTGAATTTAAGCCTGCTGGCTGCCCCACTCTATCCACCAGAACATCATGAGCTAATTCCTACAAATAAATGCCCCCCCCTCGCACACACACATGCACACACACATTCCATGTTTTTTCAGTTCCAGCAAGGTTGGCAAACTACTGCACATTTGTTTTATCTATATCATTAATTCTTACATACATACATACATTCATGCATACATACATTTACTTTTCTAAAATTAAGTCAAAACAGGTGAATTTGTCATAGCAGAAAACATCTTTCAAAAATTAAATATATGTGTAATGAAGAGGTTATACTTTTCCTTCTAGTATCTTCTTTAATAAGTAAGTAAATAGATCTTCACCCAGCTAAGTAAGGTTTCCAAATATCCATAAAATGTGATTTACCTGATAATTTGTAACCAGAAACAATATAATAATTATTTTAATAGAAGAGGGTGTTGGAAAATAGGGAACATGTAGAGGTCACATACACTTCCATTTTCAGAAATGCTAGGTAATTAAAAGTTCATATATACAAAGAAAAGTGTTAGGAGTTCTAGGTAGGTACACTAAGTTGGTTTACAATGCTATTGTCTTCACTTTGTTTTACTGACTAGAGTAGTTAGGAAGAGTTAAAAGATTGCAAAAATCATGTTGTCTACATAAGAAACAGGATGGTCATTCTATCGCCAGAACTCCAGGATTAGACAGACTGATGTGGTTTGAGTTAATACCTAACTTTGTTCCTTTCTTCTATTGTCTAGATCAAATAGCACTGGTTTTCTTTCTCTCTTTATCAGTTGGGTATAGAAGAACACCATTGTAAGCCTTTCATCAAGTCAACGGTCCTCCATAGAGGCTGGCATCCAAAAGCTTTGGCATGTCATCACGAAATTCTGATTTTCTTAGCCTAATATAGTATAACATTTGAAATTCTTTCTCTCTACCATCCCCACCATCATAAATAAAGAGACAATAATCAGATGAGAATAGCTACTATTTTACTGGAGAGAATTTCTTGGCATTATCCTCACTTATTCCCAGGAGACACTATGATTCAGCCCATAGTCACTCTCTTCTTTGGGAAGAGGGGCTTTGTGGCAGTGGATAAGGTGATATTCTCAGAAGACTGAGCAGAGAGTGAGGTAGCTTTTGGAGAAAAACAAGTTGGAATCCCAGCATAGTCAATACCTGGAGATGCCTGTGAGCTGCATAATTGTCTAAGTATGTCAAAAATAAAAGACTACATGTCAAGTGGCCTATGCAGCAGGAAGTTGTTTTCTCGTGTATTCAGAGAATAGAGTGTCAGGTAGAAAAGCTCCTAGAATTGGCTCTTTCCAATGGTCTCCATCCTTGGCTTAAGATGGTCTTTAACAACCTGAGTTCGTATTTGTTATTCTAAGAGCATCAGCCCTGCTTCCTTAAAATAAGTTCTTATGATCTCACAGAACTTAACCAACACTTTTTAGATTAAGGCTTTAAATAGAGTTCTATTTGATATGCTGGATTTCAGACTTTAACCTATTCAGAGAGTGTACTGGCTGGTTCTGTCTCAACTTGACACAAGCTGGAGTTATCACAGAGAAAGGAGCCTCAGTTGAGGAAATGCCTCCAGGAGATCCAGCTGTAAGGCATTTTCTCAACCAGTGATCAAGGAGGGAGGGTCTGGCCCATTGTGGGTGGTGTCAAACTTGGGCTAGTAGACATGGATTCTATAAGAAAGCAAGCTGAGCAAGCCAGGGAAAGCAAGCCAGTAAGTAACATCTCTCCATGGCCTCTGCATCAGCTCCTGCTTCCTGACCTGCTTGGGTTCCAGTCCTGACTTCCTCTGGTGATGAACAGCAGTGTGGAAGTGTAAGCTATGCGGAAGTGTAATCCCTTTCCTTTCCAACTTGCTTCTTGGTCGTAATGTTTTGTGCAGAAATAGAAACCCTGACTAAGACACATCTCTATGTAGTTTATGCTTAGCTAATAGTGCTTGCAAAGGATGGACACCAGGGTAGGTGTGCTGAGCTGATGGAATCTTAAAGAGATTCAGTTTAGTGATATGTAGTTGGCCCCTTTAAGGACTAGCTTTGGAAAGAATTAGTGCATTTCTTTTAGGATTCAATTGATTCCTATACAAGAAAGTCGTTGCAAAGCTAATTGATGCTAATGAATAACATCTTATTACCAAAAGTATGTGGTCCAGCCACATCAACCTCATCCATAACAAACGCATTCTGATCTTGTGCCTGCTTTCTCATTCTTTGATCACTCTGAGGACATTCTATAGTCAGGGTCTCTTGCCTCTACTTTCCCTTCCCCCTTTGTCTCCATTCTGAATCTGGCCTAATAAAATATGTGGACTTAAAACCACCAGTCCTGTGGCAGGCTGGTCACCACTCCAGACAGAGCTCAACAAGGGTCACCGAGAAAATGCCTGTGTATGAAAAGATAGAAGAGAAAACAATGAAATAGATGGGGAGAAAGGAAAGGAAAGGAAAGGAAGGCTGGAGAGTGGGGAAGGGAGGCGGGGTTAACTGAGCTACTGCACAGGCTGGGCTTGTCAAGGAGAATTTTACAAATGTTCTCATTCTCTTAAGATTTCAACTTAAATCTGACACACGATTAAAGCAGATAATTTCTTGCTTCAGTGTTCCCAAAGAATGGCTTTGAGTTTGGGTTCCTTAGAGAATTCACAAAATTTTTACCTCAAGTGAATTTGGCTAAGATTGTTCCATCCAAATCTTGCCATCATAATGCCCGTGCCTGTGAAAATAAGAAAAGAAAACAAAAACAAAATCAGGGTTTAGTTTAGAGAAGGATTTGGTGCGAAAAGTAAAATAAAAAACAAAACACACAAACCATGAGCCACCCACCCTCCTATGCTAACTAAGAGACAGGAAGGCTGCAGAGTTTCCATGGGACATGGTGACTTGAACACCTAACAGGTAAAGAGGTATGGAGATAAGAGATGGTGTGTGTGTGTGTGAAAACGGTACTTCAGGAACATTTTAAAAACACTTAGCATCATGTCTGCATATTCAATCACAAGATAAATCAAGTTCACATTTATATTAAGATTCTTTAAATAAGCTAACTGTAATTTAAAAATGGTCAAACAAACATTGTATTTCATTGTGTGAGTCTATGCCCTACCAACACCAAGTCACAAAAGGGAGAGGGCCACAGAGGCCCTATCTCTTCCCTTTGAACTCTTGGCTATTGATAGCCTCGGGAAGGTAGGAACCTCTTCAGTTTTGCACCCAGTGCTGAGCCAACCAGACTCCCAACTGACAGTCGCACATAGACTCGGCCCTATTTGGTGGCACTGTGTCACTGAACAAACTGAATACTCTGTTAAAAATTCTTTGAATAAAAAATTACAAACATTTCTCAACAATCTAGATAACAAGAATCAATCTCTGTTTCTGTCCCAATTAATAAAGTTTTTGGGGGGCACACTGCTGTACAGAGCAAGGAAAACAAATTAACATTAAAAGTTTTAAATAGCTTGTGCTTGTGATCATAACACTTAGGAAACTCTCTTCATTGCATACATATACATATATACATATACAATACACATGCACGAATATATTGCATATATATATACACACACACACATATATATATATATATATATATATATATATATATATATATACACACACACACACACCTATATATGTATACATGAAAGCATATATGCATATTTGTTTTGTCAGGGTTTGTATTCCTTCACAAAACATCATGACCAAGAAGCAAGTTGGGGAGCAAAGGATTTATTCAGCTTACACTTCGACATTGCTGTTCATCACCAAAGAAAGAACTGGAACCCAAGCAGGAGCCGATGCAGAGGCCATGGAGGGATGTTACTAACTGGCTTGCTTCTACTGACTTGTTCTTATAGAACCCAGGACTACCAGACCAGGGATGGCATCACCCACAATGGGCTGGGCCCTCCCCCCTTGATCACTAATTGAGAAAATGCCTAACAGCTGGATCTCATGGAGGCATTTCTTCAAGGGAGGCTTCTTTTTCTGTGATAACTCCAGCTTGGGTCAAGTTGACACACAAAACCAGGCAGTTTCTTACTCTAAATTTCAGGTTGTCCTTGAAGTCATGACAATATTCTTACCTCATAGTCCTAAAGCTGGAATTACAGATTTCATTATCCTACCTGCTTTCAAAAGGAAACCTTACTATTTTTAAAGTAGGCAAACCAACACCCACCATTCCCATTTCATAGTTTTCTTTTAATAAATAATTATTAGTGGGATGAGGAAAGTTGGGTAAGTAAATCTGCATGAGGCAGAGCCCCAGGGCTCTGAGATCCTGAGGAAGGGACAGTCGTACACAGCTGGATTGTGACAGTGTATTTGATGGCTTAAACCTGCATTGGTTCATGCTTTGCATGCTCACACTCAAGTTAATAGCAATGCAAGCGGAGGCCAGGAGCCTTCAGGAGTTGAGGCAAGATTGCAAATGTGAGGCAGGAAAGCACAGAAATAGCTCAGTAACCTGGGACCCCACTGGGCTTGGACTACACACATCCTTTTGGAACAATGCACTTAGCAACTTGTTAATGACTTAGCACTCCCATCTACATCAAGCTTCAGAAACACCTCCTTTAAGTACTGAAAACAAGACATACTATTCCTGAATAGTGCCCTGGTGTTATTCAAACACACCCAGAAACATAAACCAGCAACTAGGCACAGTAACCATATCTGACCTAGAATAGTTTTAGGAACATGCGCAATAAGGGTCAAAGTGAACTTTCATATAGAATCCCTTATTTGGCATCTTATTCTATGTACAATTGGGTGTGTGTATGATTAAGATCAGTTGCATTATGGGAAAGGGAAGACACAGTGAATGAAAGTTCACTGTATCATCACTGCCAACCAGCCCTAACTCAGACACTTGGAGAAAGGTCTGATAATCATGGAGCAAAACTGAATCAATAAGCAACCAAGCTAGGCAGATAATACATTACTTTCCGACATGTTTTGTTAGCAGTAAGCAAAGGACAGGGGATTTAGTCAAACAAGAAAGAGAAACCGGGGCCTGTAGAGATGGTTTGGTAGCTTAGAACATTTTCTGAGTTCAGTTCCCAGCACCTACATGGTGGCCCACAACCATCTGTGACTGTAGTTTCAGGAATCTGATGATCTTTTCTAGTGTTTATTGCACAAGGCACACATTTGGTGTACATATGTACACGTAGGCAAACAGTTAGATGCATAAAATTAAAATAAATAAATCTTTAAAAAATAGCAAGTAGATATGTATGGCTTGCTAGCAGATCTTAACAGTTCCCGCCAAGATGACAGCAGCCTTGAGCTCCATTTGCATTTGACAGATAGAGACTATAAATACATCAGAAACCATGGTGGTGTAACTATTATTAAAAATACATTCCAAATTGAAGACTCACTTACACAGGTTTTGCTTTTGAAGTGCATAAAATCCAGACTTATATATCAGATATACTCACTGACATTTTTGGTTTAAGAAAAACCCTTCAATTCTGACAAAATAGAGAGATCAGATTATTACAAGGAGGAGTGTGAAATATCGAATGCAGTCATTCAGTGCAGCGATTCCTCCTTTCCATGGACCTTCATCCATCTCACCATTCTTTTGCAAACTATTTGAATTATAACCTATTTCTAAGCCTATTTCTAAGAGTATACTAGATTTCCAGAGAAGCCTTGCTATGGTTTATAAATGAGAGGTTGGTAAAGTGTTGTATTTTTTCTAATGTAGAGGATATTAATACAAAGATATTTGACATCTCATGCAACTATTGATGAAAAGTTGAGAGCCATGATAGTAAGTGAATTCATATGTTCTTTGTTAAAAGTAGACATATTTTTAGCAATAAAGTAAAAGGTATTAATTACAGTGCCGGCAGTAATGAGGTCCCTTTATTCATGTCACATTTATTTCCCTGAACAGTCATGACTTGGCTATCTGGAAGATTGTGTGCTAAGTGCTGAGGATTCAAAATAGGATAAAATCCAATATTGTCTGAGATTCACAGCCTTGATACATTTTCAGAGAAGAACTTGTGAAAACTATCTTTCATAGGAGATAAAGAATGCCAAGGGAAGGGTATGTGTCTTCAGAGTGAGCTATACTAATCCATATTTGCACCAGGAATTGTGGAACTTAGGAAGATGCTTAGGAGTATAGCACTACCCTTGCAGTAGCTTCTCACTAGATCTTTATAGATAGAAACCATGCAGACAGTTGCTTGAAAGCTCAAATTTTGATTCCTCTGAAGTGTACTCCATTGATCCATAGATTCAGAGCACACTAAATTATTTTAAACCTAAAACTTGTGTGCCTATTCATTTTTCTGACCAAACAAATAACAAAACCTGAACTTTCGTCATGAGAAGGCAACAGTAAAACCTAGGGCTCAGGGAGACCAATTCAGTTCTCAGTTTGAGTTTACCTACTATCTTGTTGGTTTTAGGGACCAAAGTCATACATTCTGGAACAATCTCCAGTCATAGGTTAGGAAGTGTGGTTGTTCTTCCTAGTGGGGCATCAGAAAACAATAGCAAGAGTCCATGAGGGAGGAAATGAGCAATGTTAGCTAGAGAATAAGAGTGGCCCTAAGAGTGAGAACCCATAGGACAGGGCAGCTGATGATGTCACAGGCATGACTACAGCAGCAGCTCTAGCTGTCTTTTCTTCTTCTTCTTCTTCTTCTTCTTCTTCTTCTTCTTCTTCTTCTTCTTCTTCTTCTTCTTCTTCTTCTTCTTCTTCTTTTTCTTCTTCTTTCTTTCTTTTTTAACTTGCCATGAAGCAGAGTCAGTAGGCATGGTGGAGACATTGTGATTGAAATACACCATGGGAAGTGAAAATATAGTTTGGAATTATAAGAAATGTATCTAGGATAGACATGTAAACTTATGAGTCATTGAATTGTGGGCAATGAGATTATTCTGAAATGAAATGCATATGAGTAGCGGAGGAAATACAATATTGTAGGTAGTTTCTAGGTTTAAGGACAGATCCTCCAAAGGATGGGAAAAAAATTCTGCTCAAAATGTTAAGGAGACCACAAAAGAAAATTGTGGGTTTGGAATCCTCTGTGGCCATTATCTACAACTTTCAAAGTTTTAATTGCTTTTCAACAATACTGAATAATACCAAGCAAACACAACCAAAAAGTAAGGAAAGAGGCGACCTGGAATGAAGCTTGGTTGGTAGAGTGCTTGTAAAGCATCCATGAAGCCCTGGGTTCCACCCATAGAACTGCAGTAAGGAAGAATGGTGGCACATGCCCGTCATCACAGGAGGTGGAGGCAGGAAGATCAGAAGTTCACAGTCTGTAAAAGCACATTCAACCCCACCCTGGAATACACCAGGCTCTGTCACAATAGAATAAAAAATTAGTAGAGCTGGGGCTAGAGCTCAGTGCATACAGTGTTTACCATGCCACGACCACTGTAAAGCTCACGGTAATAGTGTGAAGTCTCTAAATCCAGGGTTCCCAGGATGAGATGAGAGGCAGAGAAAGGGATCCCCTAAAACTCAATGAAAAGTCTGTTTGATGCAAGAGTAAAACCAGACATGAATTCTTAAGGTAGAAGGCAAGGGCCAACACGGTTAGAGTCTTTTCTGGACTACAAAAGCATGCAATGGTCATGCATCTATACCATATATGACCAGGCACATACATACACACATGTATGCATATACAAATAGGCTAAATACATAAATCATACATAAATGTTGTGTGTGGGGGAAAATGAAATAGCATTATTCAAAGTCCATAATCATATCCTGAAAAGGTCCTTTGGAAAATACATTCTTACTAAGCATCAAGGTTAATGAATTGTCTGGATACAGAATCTAGAAATTAATAAGATGCAGTTCCATAAACAATAAGTATGTGGGATTGTTTATGGGAAAAAAATAATCTGCATTCGCAGCAGTGAGTTAAAATGAGTCGTCACAGGGTTGCTTATTCCAAAGAGCCTTCCAGGGCTGATTCATCACATTCCCACCGGAGCCCATAGAAAACCATCCAAACTCAAGGAAGCACCGAATTTAAATAATTTGTGTGTGTTTTCCAGTTAGTTAAGTGCACTCTGCAATGTCTATCTAGAGAAACTTCATTCATGGGTTATGGCCTTTACTCCCATGAGATGTAGTTTCTCTAAGAAACAGAATTTGTAAAAAATTACACAGGAATATACTTAATAAAAACACATTCAAAATCTATTAAGAAGGAAGCATGGAAGTGCTACCAGTGGGGGAAGAAAGGTTTGTAAAAAACAGAAAAGCAGATCATGTTCTTAGACAGGAAAGTTAACATTATTAAGATAAATTCTCTCCAAATTCATCTATATGTAAAACTTCACTCCAATAAAAACAAGAAATGGGTGTTTCCATGAAACTGGTTTCCAACTTCATATGGAAAATTTAAAGAAGAAAATAGAGAAGGGTCTGCAGGGCAAGACACTCAAATATTTAAAATGCTCAACAAGAAAAATGAAACAGAGTTAGGGCATGAGTAGATAGACAAATAAATGGAACAGAATGTGAAGTCTAGACAGAGACTGAAGTCTTGGGAATTACTGTGTAATATGTGTGGCATTAGATCATATATCCAGTATATGTGGATAAATCGATGGATGATTCAACATGTGATAGACAGTGGGGAAGCCATCTGGGTAAAAGGGTTCATATTACACAATTTAAGAGTAATAAAAGAAAGTTGAATTCATCGCAAGAATATAATATTTAAAAGGGGAAAATAGTTTCATAATCTCAGCATATGACAGCCCTTTATGAGTATGACATCAATACAACAGCCATGTAAATTGTATCAATAAATGCAACTTCAAAATAATTAAGATGTATTATTTCTAGGAAACTACCATAAAGAAAATTAGAAGATAATAAACTTGGAAAATAAAAACATATTTATAAATGTACTACTTTATTTTAAAAACAACTATTACTGATTTTTAAATAGTGTATAGGTGATACAAATTTAGAGAATACAGACCAAGAAACATTGACCATGTTTTAAATAGATAACAGTTCTCAGTTTTAACCACAGTACAGACATAGAAATTAAACTATACTAATTTATCAGATCACCAAAAGGACCAGGACAAGACGAGGTAAAAGAGTGTCCTTATACATTCCTGACCATATGCTAAACATAGACGCTAAAAATGATAACTTGACCTTTTGTGTCCAAGGAATGAAGGCTGTTGACTCCTTTGTTCTTCAAGAAAAAAAAACTATTAAAAATATGAGTTGAAATCATAATAATAGTTCAAGAGGTCAAATAAAGAAACCCAACATCAGGAGCAGATGATGTCTCTGACTCTGTTGCCTGCTTTTGGATCCTTTTCTCCTAACTGACTATCTTGTCTGTCCTCAATAGGAGAAGATTTTCTTAGCTTTAGTAGAACTTGAGAGGCCAAGGAAGTCAATATCCATGTGAGGCCTCCCCTTCTAGAGTAGAAAGGGAGGAGGCAAGGTGAGATAAAGAAACTGCATGTGTGTGTGTGTTGGGGGAATAAAGCTTCAATCAGGGTGAAAAAAAATTAACCAACTAATTAAACAACAAAAAAGGGAAGGGTAAATAGAACAAGGCATAGGGAAGTGAAGAACATTTTTCAGGGCCATGAGATGGGTCCTGAGAGGAACAGTTAGTACCTGGATGACAGAAGGCTGGGTGAGCATACTCAGTATACCAGCTGTGTATATATGAAAAACCCACAGTGAATTAGTATGCAAAAACCAGAAAAAATTACAAATGAAAGAAGAAGGATACCCTAGCCAAATAGACTGAAAATTTCTAGTATAAGTTTAGTAACAGTTCCAAAGGATGACATTTTGTTAATATAATGGCAGAAGATGCTCTGGAACTAAGGGTGATGATATATAGATTAATCTCAAGAATTAAAAATGACACATGTTTAAGCCTGATTTTCTGAAATTCTAGAAAATGAGGGACAGTGAAAACACCAAGGTCCAGGTGCTGAACCGAAGGCTCAGCAGTTAAGAGCACCTGATAGCATTGTAGAAAACCAGATGTCAGTTCTCAGAAATCATGCTGGGCAGCTCAAATCACAGAGAATATCCACCTCAAAACAACCAAATAGCAAAGAAGGATCACAGTGAACCAGGTATTGCTATGGATGCCAGAGTTGGCATTGTATCACAGAGACCCAGTGAAGAACCATAGGAAAAGTATAGGTGTAAATATTGCAGAACAAGTAAAGATACATTTTAGGAGACTGTGCATATGGAAGGACATGAATGTGTGAGAGGGAGGTGCCCGTGGATGCATTGTTATATAGCATTTAAAATTAATTAATTAATTTGAGATGGGGTCTCTTATGGACCCTGGGCCCACACAGTAGTCTAGAATGGCTGGTCAGTGGGCCCTTGGGACCCTCTTTTCTCCATCTCCCATCACTTGGATTATAATTACATGCTGTGTCACCTAGCTTTTTGTGTGGATCCTGAGTATGGAATTCAAATTCTCATGCTTGTATATAAGCACTAGTGAAGAACTGTTCAAGAAGGCACTGCAGGGGGAATCTTCATGATCTGGAGCAGAAAATATTCCAAATAAGGTAGGATAAATACAGGGATAGTACATCACTGGTTAAAAAAGAATACTTGCTGCCCTTGCAAAGGACTGGTGTTCAATTCTCAGAGCCTATGTTGAGCAGCACACAACCACCTGGAACTCTAGCTATAGGGCATTCAAAGCCATCTTCTGGATTCTGAAGGCACTCACTTCTGTGCAAACCAACATTCACACACACTGCTTGCATGTTCTCAACTTTACTGCTTCAATATTGTATAGTTCAGAACCTGCCTAGGGAATGGTTGTGCCTACAGTGGGTTGGGTCTTCCCATATCAATGAACTTAAAAAAAAAAAAACTCCCTACAGATGGACCCACAGGCCAACTCAGTATAGACAACCCTTTATTGAAAGTGTCTTTCTAGGTGATTCTGAATGTGTTTATATTGGGTTGACTAGTCCATTAACCTAAGGTATTTCAGCTTTATGATGTCATGAAAGAAAATAATTTTACATAAACCCTAGCATTTCAAATTTTGATCTTCCCCGGGATAGTGATATGAATATCCGTACTGCCCCATGATGCCAGGCAGTGGTGGAGATCATTCTATCACAAAAATAAATAATCAGTACAGTAAAATGGGCCACCCAAAGTTTTAAAATAATGTTCTGAACCATCACACCCAACTCTATGGGCTGTGTCTTTTTGTCTTGACTCTATGGGATCAGGAGGCAATGATTCTTGTGATGAAAAAATATTATTTTTCAGCTTGAAGAATGGAAGCCAGTAGTAATCTGAGATTAGAACTACTGTACTCAATTATCTTGACTGTTTTATGGGATACGAGATGCATCAAGTATGTAAAGAAAATACAAGCATAGATTAGACCCAATTTTATCAGAAAAAAAAAAAAAAAAGAGGTGGCCCAGGTCATGAAGTGAAAAAATTATCAAATGGGTAGAGAATTAGATATAAGCATATACTACTGAGCCAACATCAAAAGGTATCATCTTGAGAATGTCACTATCAACAGCAGGGCAGCCAAGGATGGAATTTAGAAAGAACTGCAGTAGATAATCACACAGGAGAAATGTATGTCCCAACAAACATTTAGCATTGCCAAGGCAAGCTTGTTCTGGAGTTGTTTGCCAGAGCAGAGAGCCATTCAACCAGGAAGCTAAGCTGAGCAGGATTTGAGGCAGTAAACCACACACAAAGCTGCTTTAGGATGGAAGTGTTAACCAAGCCCAAAGGAAAACTTTTCCCAACCCTCCATCAGAGGACCCTGAGCATTCAGGAATGTGGGCGAGCAAACATTTCCTGTTTACTGTCACCAAAGCAAAGATATCTGAATGGCATCAGAATGTTTGCAGACTGGCTTTTGAACTGTTTTATTCTGAAGGAAAGACAATGTTGGAGACAAAACAATGACCCCGTTCAGTAATCTTTCAATCTAAACAGTGTCCCAAGGTATCCCAAACACATGGCACCATGCATCCTGATAAAAAGATGTGTACTTGCACTGAACAAAACCACAGGTGTTCAACCAAAGGACCAAAGCACAGTGGGCATATTCAAATAGTATTGTTTATCTATGGGCCACGGCACCACCTATTTGTGACCTCAAGGACAGGATGAGAAGCTTGAGGCCAGCTTGGACTATATAGTGAGGCCCTGCATCAAAACCAAAGAAACAAAGGATCATGCTTTTTTATACCACATTTTTATATATACCAATGAGGCTGCTAAGCTTAGCCCAGATCTCAGAGGGTTCTGGGATGATTAAAACATACTTACCGTCAAGAAAAGAAGGTCATAAAACCATTTATAAATGGCTTTCAAAGGCTCTAACTCGATTATGGAGATAAAACAGTAAGTTGCAAGCTCTCAGCGCTTGGGCAACAGCTAATATGGGGATGGTGAAGATGAGGAGATAACCAAACTGAACTAAGGACAATGTTGGGTTTTGGGATGGAGGGGTCTAGACCCGGGAACCAGGGAGAGCAACACCAAAGATACTGGTAGAGCTCTTTCATACTTTTAGCAGTGTCTGGGCATCAGGAAAAAAAAAAAAAAAAGGATGTCCATTAGGTGAAAGGCACATAAGCTGAGTGGCAGATACTGGGTGCTCCTACTGGTCACAGAGATAAACATGTTAAGGAGGCACAAAGTATAGGGACCACTTCCTTTGTGCCTGAAAGCACTATGGCTGCTACTGCATGAAGTGCCAGGGCCCTGGTGACCTCTCCCAGCTGTTCTTGGGCTTCAGTAGAAAAACCCGAGGGCTTTCTCTTCACTGCATATTTATCAACTGAAAATTAAATTTAGTTCAGTTCTCTGAATGTTCTCAGCTGTGGGTATTCATGACAAGAATCAATTCCATCCTTCTGTTTTCCACTTTGGTTTGGTATCCAAAAAATACAGGGGAACTTCCATGCCTGATTATAAAACAGGCCTTGTGTTCTATGCTTTTGCCTAACTGTAAACTAATTTAAGTGTTCTGGGCATGAATACATGGGGCTGGGCTAAACTTATGATGTGTAGAAGGTACATTTAATGCATTTTTTGACTTGAAGTATTTTCCAATTTCTGTGGATTTATTGGGACACGGCTCTACCATAAATAAAGGATTATCTACACTTATGACATTTAAGTATGAAAAAAGGATTTACCCAATGATATCATAAAAAGGTACAACTCCATGCTATGGAGAAATAGTTAAAATGAACTAGTGGAAAGACCATAGTGGGAACGGATAAAGCAGCAAAATAAGCATGCAAGTGACAGATGAATGAGGCCAAGCATGATTTGGTGACATGGGAAAAGAGATGAATGAGCTTGCACAGGTCCACATGTTCAATTCAGATCGGCTAAAACAATAAGGCACATAAAAGAGGTGCTCAGTCAGGATGGACTAGCAAGCCACTTCTCTGCTGTCACATATATCGGTCCAATCATCAGGGACAAGTGTATCATCTCTTAGTAAAGCTAATCTCATGGGCCACATGCCTTAGCATCTTTACTTCTAGATACAGGCCCTAAGAAAACTCTGCTTATATGTTCAGGATACCATGGAACAATGAGGAGAACAACAGGAGTGTGCATTAATGCCTCCCTTAAACATAATTTCACAGATACTCCCATATATGTTGTGCACCATCCTTTTAGACTATTTAGTGATTAACGCATAGTTCCTACACTACTGAGTCACAAGAAGTGACTGCTGTAAATGTCAAGAAAATGACTCTCTGTAGATGACTTATAATTCAGAGGCAGAGCATGGGGTCTGATAATGTTAAATTTCTTCTGGGAGTTAACTATGTGTCATTTCTTTGCCTAGATGTTAGCCTCATACTAATTCCTGTTATAATATTTCATTAAATTGCACAGTTATATATTTTGTTAACATGTCTTTATTTATATTTCATAACAAAAATGTGTTTAAAAAATGACCTACAATAAAGTGTGTGCTGATTGTCTTCTGGTAGAGATTGTTTATGAACTTCTATCAATCTGCATATTTAGGCTTTGTGTGGCCTGCACATATATATTTAAGTAAACTATTAGGATTTATATTGATGGATGGACTGGGGAGTTGGCTTCATGGTAAATAATGCTTGCTTATCTTCCAAGAATGGAACTCATCTTCTAGAACCTACATGGGATGCCCACAACCACCTGTAACTCTAGCGCCAAGAGATCCAATGCCCTCTTCTGACTTCCACCAGCATTTGCACATACATGATACTCTACCTCTCCCTCCTTCACTCCCTCCCTCTCTCTCCCTCTCCTTCCTTTTTTTCTTACACACACACACACACACACACACACACACACACACATCTATTTATATTTAAATTGTATCTTAAAAAGGGATGTTGAGGCAAAGGAAGGCAGTGGCTAGTAGGTGATGTAAAGTTTTGGAGTTTATTATATTTTATAGCCAATATTTGAGCCTTTGTAAGTGGTAGGGAAAGAAGTGGCCAAGGGAAGATAATAGCAGAATTTAGGATTAAAATAAATGGGTACAGATTGGGAAGGGTAAGGAAGGATGGGATTCAAGTAGGAAGTGGTGGTTCTTTTCTTGACACTTGAGAGGAAAAAGTCAGAAAGGGATTTTGGTAGAAAGAGGAGAAAAATGAGCAGAGATTTCAATAGGATAAATACCACTTAAGTGAAGCAAAGATGCAAGGATTTAAAGAGATGCAAAGATTGAATACATAACAATGCGGTTTGTGCTAGGAGAATGGTTGAGTAGCATGAATAGAATCCTTTTAGAATGTGAACACATCAAGGCTCTTCTTCCAGCTTAAGCACTTTTCTTTAGAAATATAGAGACAGGGAAAGAAGCAGAGTTTGAGTACAATGAGCAAGATAGAGAGTCTCCAGGTATAACTCAGTATAGAATTTGGTGAAGAAAGGTTCTTGTCTAAGGAAGATATGCATTGCAGTCATAAAATAATATATGACTATTGAACGAATCCAGGCATGGATAATAAATGTCACGTACAAGAGCATTTAAGATAGGCAGACACAGTCAATAAAGCACTCTGAGAGAGCACTGAGTCACCTGAGTTTGTCACTTGAAAACAAAGCTATAGTTAATTAGCTTATAATGTCCATGACGAAGAGAGAAATAACTACAAATAACTTTCTCTGAAATCAGAATACACTGTGTAGTATTTCTTCAAGGTATGTTTATCTTCATTGGTTTCTTTGGGAAAAGCTTGAACAAGCTTTCATTTCCTGAGCCCTTTATATAGCACATGGGTTTTACTGCTGTGGGGGTGAGGGGAGGCAGGCAGGATAAAAAGAGAAAAGCATTTCTGAATCAATTACATATCCTCATGGCTAAACACAAGCAGCCTAGCATCTGAGCTCTCCTCACTACAGTTCCAAGTTGCCATATTTTCACACATTCTTGAGTTTGGGCTATTGGGCTGAGATTTTTTCTTCTCTAATGTGATTTGTGACCACTTAAGAATTGTTAAGAATTCCCATCAAGTGGAGACCTTAGATGTTTCCCACTTAGTTTGCCTCTTTGAATGGGAAATAAGCTGAGAAGGGAGAGAGAAGTGAAGATTAAAGAGAAACAGATGATTTCAGACCACAAAAGTAGTATCAACATTGAACTAAGTTGCTACAAATGTTCCCTAAAAGCTCTCTGTGATCTCAAGCACACATATCCTAGGAGCCAATGGGCAGTGTTCAGATGACCCTTTACTGTCCAACTTTAACTTGGCCCAAAAGTTCTGCTCACTCTACGCTTTCTTATTTCTTTGTCTCTTCTGTGATTAAGTTTTTCTCTTAAGCCCTTTTGACCCATCATATAGTTCACTTACTTTAGACTATATATTTTCCATTGGTAATAGGTGGCAAACACTATTAAATTTTGCTTGCAAATTGGGAGAATGCTGTTTATGATACTGTTCAAATGAGTGGGACCCTTGTGGAAGAATGGGAGCAAATACTGTGAGAGCCAGAGAAGCAGGGAGTTCACTGTGAGACTGTCTCTATGAATGTCAGAAGCTATACCCATAAAGGTGTCTCACCAATGTGGCTACCACAACATGATCTGAATGAAGACATAGTAACCTGGAGAATAAGTAAGGGAGGACAGCCTGGCCTTGGCCCTAGACAAAGAAATACAGACAACTAAGGAACACTGAGAGCAGGAGAAACAGTCTTTTCTCGGAAAGGTTGTATTTACACACACACACACACACACACACACACACACACACACACACACTACAATTAAAAATGAAAGTCCCTGAATTTGAGAAAGAGTTGGAGAGGGAAACCCAGGATGGTTTGGCTACAGGAAGAGGATGGTTTGGCTACAGGAAGAAGGTGGGAAATGATGAAATTATAATCTCAAAACCATTTTTAAAAGTGTGCTGAATATAAAAGTACTTCAGCAGTAGTTGTTATGAAATAAACTCTAAATCTATCTATATGTTAAGGGTTAGGGCTATAGCTCAGTAGTAGAGCACTCGCCTACCCTGGGTGAGCCCTAGGCTCTATCTCCAGAATAGAAAAAGAAAGAACATCTATATGCTAATGGGAAAGCATTACTTAGAAGGTATTTCTGTAGACCCAAAGTACAGTCAATTTCTTTATTTAGTTTATCTTACCCTACTATGCATAGATAATTAGGTTCAAATGTAACTTAAAAGTTTCTATCAACAACATAAAATCAAATATAGGGAAGATAAATTCAGGTGCTTAAAATTGTATGTGTTTGTGACTATGAATGAATGTTATACAGCTTTCTTCCCTAAAATAAAGGGTTTGTCTATTTTGTTTTTTGAGTCGTATACTTTGGCTCAAAATTCAACCCCCCTCCATGACAATTTAGCAGACAAACTGGTGGGAAATCAGGTGTTCTTCAAGTTATGCACTCAACTGCAAGGGTAGCCTTACAGAATAAAAATCTCTGAATAACATTTTCTCATTTTGCATCAGTAGTATTTTATTATTATAAATAACTTATTAGATACCTACATATAGATAATTATATACATATAGACATCTACATATAGATAAATGATAGTTTTGTAAAGCCAATTTAAATGTAATGAAATGTCAAATCAGATGTATCAAAGATTAAAAAAGTAGGAAGATTTAAAAAAAATTTTGGGTGGTTGTTGATAAGCTAGTTTATATATTGGGTAGTAATATATTTAGAAAATGTGCTGCAATAAAGTGGTATTAATTGATTTTAAACGGTATTTATTGATTTAAAAAAAATCCCTAGAAGTAGAACTCAATTACTTTAGGTTGTTCTAACCAATAAATAAGTTGAAGTCACATAGAATTTGGCTTATGTATATTATGAGGAAGAATCCATTAACAACGTGAACATTTCAAAACTTACTGAACCACTCCATCTGAGTAAAGCATTTATCAAAGGTGGATTATATGCTTCCCACTGTGACTGTCCAGCAGACAATGAGCTCATCTGTTCCTCCCTGTGCTGCTGACACACAAATGTGTTTGCTTGTGGAAGGCCGACCTATGAGCAAAGGTCTCAGGAGACCCTGGCTGGATGTATAGAAATCCAGGAATGTCTACATGCTTCCGCATGGCTCAGGCCCCGAGGGCAAACACCAGCTATCTTAGTTGAAGGAGGATCCAATGAAATTAGAGAGAGCCCGTAGAAGAGTCTTGGACGCTATCTGACTTGCAGTCATTCCTTAGGTTAATAAAATAAAAAAATACTATCTTTTCTCACCCTGTCCACAGAGATCTGTTTACATTCCAGAATGAAGGACTTTCTCCTTCTGGAACAAAAGAAAATAAGGCCCCACTCTCCAAGAATACCTCTGCAAACATGAAGTCTTCTTATCCCTGATCTTCTCTCCTACTTAGGAACTGTTTCCTATAGAGGCAGGAAGCCAAATCTACAATAATCCATGGGCAGTTTTCTCTGATTCAGATACCAGGTTCCTATCAGAAAATTCCAGGGAAGGCAGGAAAGGAGGGGGTGGGTAGAGTGAAAGGTAGGGAAACAGGAGGGTGGACAAGAGGAAGGGGGAGAGAGAGAAAGACAAAGGGAGGGGGAAATACTGTGTATGTATGCAGTCAGAATTATTTTTATCTCTGCACTGGATGGAACATTTCCCCAGGAAGTGAAGAAAGTGCCTTTGAACATACTTTGCTCTGCATGTGTACATACACTAACATGGTTCCAGACCAAGCTTAGTAATTGTGGGTGATGTGTTCAGTCCAAAGTCAACAAATATGCCAAAAAAAATTCTGTCTGTGAGGAAAAAATATCAAAATGTAACCATAGATTTTTAAAGTATCTTTTAGAGCATGTATGATGTGCCTACAACAACCTGTCCCTTACTTCCAATAAAAGTGAAAAAGATTATCTCAGTCGAGGCAAGTGATCTGAGGCACATGATTTAACAGAAATAACAAAAGATTTCCTCTGCGAGATCAAAACAAAATATTTTGTGACGAAAACCTCTTAAAGTGTTTGATACGGGAAAAGACTCATTTGGCCTAAGATCTCCTTGGGAGCAGCTCAAATTATACCTGATTTTCATTTCAACAGCAGAAATTACCAGTGTTAATCCCAGGATTCTAGATGCATTAAATTCATGACTTTAATAGTATTAATTATATATTATATATTAAGTATATAATAAGTATTCAAACTTATTTCAACCAAATAGTCAACTTTTCAAAGTAACTGTGGACATTTAAGCTGAGACACGATCTAGTCAGTTGAGACATACAGGGACCATGGGAAATCCCCACAGTATTTAATAAGTGGGGATTTAGTTTCTGTAGTTAAGACATTTAAATGCAATGTATTCCCCACCCCAACCCCACAGCAACTTTATGGTGATTCACCTAACAAAATCTCTCTCACAGAGAGAAGCTCATTGTACACTTAAAGAGAAATAGCACTAAGACCTAAATATTATGTTCCTAGGCTGAGGTTATACGCTCCTCATAGAATTCACTGTAGCTGAAACCTGTATCCACACCTTGCCCAGATCAAACAGTGTGCCAACATTAGTCCCTCTGGTCCCTTGCCCACAGACTTTTCAGAGATAACTATATGTCTTCTGTCACATAAAATCTCATTGTCAATGGATGCTCTGCCCATGTATTTGGAGAGTTTGGCCTGACTCAATGTCAGCTTGAACACTCTCTCCAGTACTAACAGAAATAGAAGGCATGCTTCTGTTCTATAGATTAAAAAATAATAGTGTCATCCAGTAGCATAAGGGAGAACTGTAGAAGCTCGCTGACTTTGAGAAAGGGAATGGCACACAAGGGTCTCTGCATGCTACCCATCAAATTTTTTCATCTGTTGCATCAGGAACATGTCCAAAGCAGGCTGACTGGTAGTTTATTAGACTTTCAGCCTTTCAGAGAATCTCCTGATTACTAGGGCTGTCACATGACAGGGGGTAAGCTCATCTGTATGACCCCAAAAGGCAGAACTAAACCAGCAGATGAAATTCTTATGGAGTCAACTTTTAACTTACTTTTCAAATCTTGTTATTGCATTTCTATATTTAAGGGATGGGACATGCTGCAGTGTGCCTGTGAAGGTCAGACGACATGGTGGGTCTTACTTTTTTCATGGTGGGTTTTACCTTTTACTGTGTTGGGCCTCAGGAATTGAACTTATGTCATCAGGCTTGGCAGCAAACACCTTTATCCACAGAGTCATATTGCCTGCCCTGATAGCTACATGTAAACCAAAAATGATGACGACTCAGCTACCTAGTAGATCTTTGCAAGTACACTGGTGATCATTGATAATGGGTTTCTTCGAGATGAAAATATGAAACACACCACAATGTGCCTAGATGAGATGGCTGCCCAGCTGTCTCAAATTCTGGAATCCTGGAGACACAGCAAAGGATGCCTGTGGTTAAAGACAAGGCAGTAGATTCTTGTCCTTCAGATCCTGAAATGGAGTCTCTCAACCCTCGGCTTTCACTTCACAGTGTTGCTAGACATCTGCCTGGGGAGGCTGAAGAAGGCTCAGTCATGGGCTGCAGCTGCTGCGTGGCTAATGGCAGAGGGGCTCAGGAATTCATGTTCTCTCTGGCCCTGCTCAATGCCAGCACACTTGCCTGATCCGAATAAAAATCCAGTCACGCTGCCCAATTGGCTCTGAGCTACCAGTGCCTGGGGGTGGGGGGGGGGTCTCCTGAGATTCCCAAGGGAGACAAGGGGATGTTTTCAAACAGGTGTGACTCAGAACACAGAAGTGACTTCCCTCTGCCTCTGAGCTTTGTCGGAATATGGCAGCCGTGTTCATGAATCCCACACTTCCATGCTCTCTTCACGGTTTCTGAGAATGGGCTTGATGAACATGCTTCGAGGGTCCTGATGAAGGCAATAGTCTAAGATCAAAGCATTTGAGAAAGTACTGCATACTTATGCCTTTCTAGAAGGCTCACAAAGCACAGGACTATGTTGAATATTCTCACAAATTTTATGGCATAGAAACTTTGGGAACTCAGCTTGGAACTATAAAGTTTTCCTTCCCCTCACAGGGATCTCATTAACATGCATAAAACACACACTGGAAAATTATGCTATTTTAGTAGCAACCCCTCACTTTCACATGGGAAGACATTTAGGTCCCGAGAGAGGTGAGATAAAGTAACTTTGTCTCAGTCTGAACACACTGGGTAATTAGGAGTGGAGCTTGTGTTTCTTGGCTTCTAACCTGATGAATTGTTGTTCCTTAAAAGGATTGTCAGGACTTTATATATGTCACCTTATCATTCCAAGGTCAGGTTGCTCATCCCTAGACTGACCAGCTCTGGCCATAGGACAGAGGTTGGAAGAAGCCTTGGAATAAGCATTTGCCTCTGTTGTAAGGAGATGGGCCAGAGATTTGAGGTTAGGTAGTATAAAACCAAAAATGTACCAGATGGAGAAAGATGTTTCCACAAATCTGGAGATAGCCCAGCCAGAAAGTTATCTTCCATACACGTTTTATGACTGACTCCTAATACGAACACTTTGTCATTTTCATGCAGAGCTTCTAAGGAGCTCAGTTCAACGTGATCCAACTATGTCAAACACAATTCAAGTCCACTCACTTCAATTTAAGAGAAACAATCCAAGGAGGCATCTTGTCAGTATTCCAGAAGTAGGGTGACCTATTAAATTCAGCAACTCAAGATTCCTTCTCCAGATGGCTCAGTTAGACCTCCATCTGGCACAAACATTAAAGGCATGAACCTCACACTTCCTGGACCACATTCTAGTTAAGCTTCATGCCACTTCCATTTCTAATGCTGTCCCATCTACAGCAGTGAAGAACAGCATTCTTAATACATTAGAAAGTAGATATAGCTGACCAGAGGCTTTCTAGATAGAGGGAGCAAGATGCCCATTCAGTGGGTGATTGACAGTTCACCAATGCCTTACTTGGTTAGTATCAACTCCTATGGCCAACTCCCAGGAGCACCTAAGTCTCTGGGTTTCATGGGACCAGATATGAATGAGGCACTATAGGCTCTCCTCAGAACACACTAAATTATTTAGTAAGTTCTCTTAGTACCTCTCTTGATGGCTGAGAAGCATGAGGCAGAGAAACACAGCTGATTTCTAGTTTTCAGTCCTGAGAATAATTTTCACATGTCTACACACACCTTGTGCTTCTGAAGATGCTACTTGATGCCACTGTTGAAGACACACTGTGATAATTACCAGTATCCACCATTTTAAAGTCTACCAGGGGCCGGAACTAGAACCTCAAACCATTTCACAGGCTGCTAATTGTGCTTAAGTCATCTGTCCTGGAGCAGAAGTGGAACATGGTAGGCTGGACTAAGACAGCTAGAAGTTTTCCTCAGAAATGAATTTGTTCTGGATGAGAACTGTTCAATAAAACTTCCTGCAATGGTTTAAAAAAGAAATTCCTTATTTTGTACTATTCAATATGGTTGGCACTAGGCACACCTGGCTACTAAGTATAAAACATGGCTAGTGCCAATGAGGAACTGGATTCTAGTTTAATTTTATTTAAATTTATGAAGCCACATGTGGCTAATGACTACCATATTGGACATCACAGATCTAGGGAATTTAAGCCAAGATTAAGGTCTAATCATGACTACACAGAAGCACGTAACAGGAAGTGCTCTGTTGGGTAAGAGAAGACATAAATAAAATCAGAAATCCCTGGCTCACCTCTATGTGTGTCTCCATTGTCATTTCAAACCATAGTTTGTCATTTATCTTCAGCATCAGAATCTGGAGCTTTTGGCAAACTTTTGACAAATTTTTCAGCTCAGAGTGAATTGATGATATTCTGACTGTAGACAGTTTGGAATTTTCCTTCTTAAACTTCTTAGTTACTACTGAGTCTATTTTTAGGCGACAACACCTTTAACGGGCACTTTCTGCTCTTTTAGAGTAGGTCAAAGTTGACTGCAAGAAATACTCAGCAAGAGTTGACACACAGAATTCACTATCAAATTCTCTACTCCTGAGAAGCACATCTGATCCTCAGAGAGAAACGGAGAAATTATTACAAGTCTCTGTTACTCCAGAACTGGAAAACGAGCCCTGCTTCCATCCATAGTGAACAAATATAATTTTCCCCAAAGTTTTGGGTTTTGTTTATCTGGCCATGGTCAGTTCCCGTACTAGCCTTCTTTTGGTTGTGAGAATCAAAGTAAGAAATCCATTTAAGATGAATGCTTGGACAACTCTGTGGATATTGGGGAGACCAAGTTGACTGTGATCACAGAAGTCAACTGCGTTAGGACCCAGAGTTGAGCTCCCACTGTTCCGTGGGAGCACCTGAGAGGCACCATCTTTTGAGTTCACACACGAAAGCACGGCTTTTATTCTTTCATCTCTAGTTAAATCTTCCACAAGATGCGTAGGTTCTTGTCTACTTCCTTTGTTGTGTGGACTGCTTATAGTTAGTTTTCCTTTGAGTCTTGCAACCAAAATATTACAAATTCACGTTGCTACAACCCGCAGCTTGCTAAGAGACTTGACTCGGCTTCGCTGATGGGCACTCACTCTAATCTCCCTCTGTGAGATGATCAGCTTAATTTCTTTCTGTGGCCTCTCAGTAAATTACTTCTAACTTTACTTCCAAAGAAAGAAAACTTTGTCCCCTGCCTTCATTTGTATTCCATCTCTTTTACTCTTTGTCACCCATTTGTTTCTCATTGTCATTAGTAAGTCTTTCACAGAAGCCCAGCAGGACCGAAATAGAAGGCATGTCAACAGCAGCCCAACACATTGAACAGTTGGTCCAACTAGAAAATGAAGGGAAGAAGCAGGCACCACAAAGTGTGAACAGGGCTGTCTCTGCTACTGAGAACAATGGCCCAAAAGAAGAATGAGAGCAGATGTAACAAGAACACTAAAATCCCATCAACCCTTAGGACAGCCTGTACCAATTAGAATGCAAATTCATGAAGGTCATTCTCAGGGCAGTGTCTGTATCCAGAGCATATCAGTCAGAAGGGTGGTTGGACACAAGGAGTCCTGAGGATAATTGGATAAGTTAGCCTAGCATCAGAAAAATATGCTAACTGGAGATAGATTACCCCATTCCCATATATGCACAAGCATACATGCATGCACACGTTCAAACATGGATACACATACATTGTACACAAGTGTGGGCAATAAGGAGAAGGAGATGCATAACATAAGCACAAGAAAGACTTGAAAGTCAGTGGACCTCATGTGTGACACATACTTCCATCAACTGTCCTTCTGATAGAAGAACTCTGGGAGTGGACTGAGTATCTGAGTGTTTCTTTCCTAGTAAGGTAGCACACAAAACAAAATACTTTAAATAGAATTTAGTTGGGGTAACATATGCACAGGGAATGTTCTAGAAATACACATTCTGATGAGCCCTCAATCTACAAACTCTCCCAGGAGTGGCCCTAACCCCATTCTTGGTGGTGACCACCTCAGAGTCACTAGTTTGCTGGTTTCTGCCATGTCCTTAGTTGTCTGTGGCTTTGAGCATGAAATAAAGTGGAATTGTGCTGGATAGAAATTTTATGTTTGGGTCTTTTATTCATGTACACATTGCATATAGCTGCAAGCATTTTTATAAGACTGGATTATCTGCTGATCCAAATTAAGAGTGTTCATAATCTCATTCTTCATCACAACCCTAAATTGGAAAAACTACTGTGTAGATCATTATAGAATTAACAAATGAATCATAGTACATGCACAGTTCCATGATAAAGGCATTCCTTCATGTAATAATAAGAATGAACCTCATAGTCCTAAAGCAATTTAGTCATTTAAAATATACCTTCAAGAGAAACTGGAAAGTTTGAGGTCTCTAATCCTTGAAAGTATACCCATGTTTGAGTATCCAGCCCTAGTTTTTAGATTCAATTTAATTATAGAGAAAATTTAATTTTGCTTTCATTCTAAAGGTTTGTCATTCAGAATTAGTGAGATTCATCATAGGAATATGTTTAACATGACCACGATATGTTAATGAGCCAAAGACTATTTAGAATGCCTTCCAAAGCAGTGTCTAAGATGCTTCAAAACCCACCATGTCACAAGCATTCAATAATTCAGCCCCCAATCACATGTTCAGAGAAAGAGTTCTGAGGAATCATGACTTTGTTCCTGTGGCACATTCCCCGCTAGGGCTGTTATCCTTCTGCTTGACTCTGCTCATGTTACCCTGAGAACACAACCACTTGTTGGAAAGTCCAGCCAGCTCTACTTGGGTGGCATGGGAGAGACCAACATTCTTCAGTAGGATGAGTTACACAACCCAACTTTTCAGCGATAACTCTGGTTTAATCTAAATTGACCAGTAGCCAAATATCAAACTGACCAAACTTCAAATGAATCTTTGCCTTACTTGCACTTACATAATAGCAGTTACAGCTTTTTAACTACCTGTCATAGAAGAAAACTAAAATGCTTTATACTAGCCAGCAATTAAGACATAGTAATATTTGACTGTAAAGAATTCTGTGTTTTTATTTACTGACCAAAAAAAAAAAAAAAAAAAAAAAAAAAAAAACCAAAACCCTTCCCTATGCAATTTTATCAATTGATATCCACAAGAATTTCTAAGGAGGTGAGAGAAATAATTTCATATAAATTCTGTATACAGATATGGGGTATTTACAAAAAGAAGTCTACAGAAGAAGCAGGATACAAATGTGAAATACATCTGGAAGAGAAGATGAAGAAGAAAGCATGGGTGGTCATTTTCCCAACCTATACTCTCTAATAAATCAGAAATCACTTCAACATAAAAATAACATATCATCTCTCACATTTTGAGAGCTCCTAGAATCATTTCTTGGGAGAGTGGATGAATGCCTAAATATCTCCAACCAAACTCAACAACCAACAGCACCTGTTTGCAAAACATTCATTTGGTCTTTGGCACACTGTGGGCTTCTTGCTGGCATCAAGCCCACCATCCAAAGCAGCTCTTAGCTGGTCAGTTCTGAGCTGCTTTTTCAGACCATCCCACCTGACTCTTATTTGTTTTAATCTATTTTCATACTTTAAACTTTTGCAAAAGGATTTTTTAAAAATTTATTCTTCTGTAAATGTTGTTTTTGCATTTCTTCTATTCTACCTTGATGGTCAAACAAATGAGAAAGCTGGAAAAAAAACCAGGAAAGTCTTTAATCTCTGGGTTGTGTATGAAAAAGAAACCTTCAGTTATGATAAACAATCATGCAATACATTACTTCCCCTGAACCTATGGTTTGTAGTCCTGTTTCTTAATAATGACAGTGGAGAAGAGTTTTGTCGAAGGGTACATACTGATGCTCTTCTCATCCCTAACAGGTTTTGTCTTGAGAGTGGTACCCAGATGCACAGTCAAACTGCACAGGTTTGCTGAGGCATCCGTATATAGCTATACAGCAGACAGGTAGCTGATTATCACCAACTAGAAGTAGCCACCTCCAGATACCTGGGCTCCTTTTGATACTTCACCCCTTCTGAATGTCATTTACAGTGTTCAAAGAGATGCTCAGGCCATGATTGTTTTAGAGTTTCTTCGTGAGTTGCTCACAGTGCTTTAGAACACACATAAGGCTAGGACACATGTACTTTTGATCATTTTCCTTCCATCCCTTGGGAGGAATGGAATAGCACTGTCTGCTGGAGCCACAAAGACAGTGGTTCTTAATGGAGTGCGTTGTATCTTAGGAAGGAAAATGACCATATGAAAATGACATTGAATGTCTGGGAAGCTCAGTATATGTATATTTTTTGAGAAGGTTCATATGTGAGCCCAGATACACTTGGGGATGGATCAACTAGAGACACCAGCAACTGCATTTTCCCTAATGAGAATGTTTGCTTTCCATTTTAGACACATATGGAAAATGTTTCTTAGAACCGATTTCTGTTTTTATCATTAAATGTGGGAATATACCTTTAAAAACCACAGCAAAAATTATTCTTCCTGTGTGGTCTAAAATATCCCTTACTTTTTCCTATAGCAGTAAGGAAATGCTATATTTAGTTTTTGTGGTGGGAAGTAATAAATGTGCAGGCAGACGGTTTTAAGAAGCCTTATTCTATTAGCCAATAAATAATCCCCATATTTAATGTCTGTATGTTTAGGAGATTTTAATCAGTAATGAGGACATTGAAGCTTAAGGGATAGATGTTAGCTAATATTTTCTATTTTATTAATAATAAAAATATAGTAAGAATTTCCGTTCTTAATATCAAAATTAAATACTTCCTATGACAAAAAATAATTTCCTTTCTTTTTTAAAGAAGAGAAAAATTTAAGAATTATGAACAAAGCTTTTAAAGGCAAAGTCAAAAGAGCATAAGAGATAATTATTAAATTATTAAATATTCCATCCATATTAACTACAACATAGAAATTTCACAATAACATTTTTGGCTACCTAGATCAACTGTAGTGCCCACCTGTCATGACTCTCATACAGATGCTTTGGGTACTCTTTGCTGCCTGACAAATGCTCGTGCTCACAGCTAAGATTTAAACAAACAAACTGTCTTAGTCAGGGTTTCTATTCCTGCACAAACATCATGATCAAGAAGCAAGTTGGGGAGAAAAGGGTTTATTCAGCTTACACTCCCACATTGCTGTTCATTACCAAAGGAAGTCAGGACTGGAACCCAGGCAGGTCAGGAAGCAGGAGCTGATGCAGAGGCCATGGAGGGATGTTACTTACTGCCTTGCTTCCCTTGGCTTGCTCAGCTTGCTTTTTTATAGAACCAGGTCTACCAGTCCAGGGATGGCACCACCCACAATGGGCTGGGCCCTCCCTCCTTGATCACTAGTTGAGAAAATGCCTTACAGCTGTATCTCATGGAGGCATTTCCTCAAGGGAGGCTCTATTCTCTGTGATAACTCCAGCTTGTGTCAAGTTGACACACAAAACTAGCTAGTACACAAATCCTTCTGGCCAAGATAGGCTTTCTTTTATCCTCAAGTGAGAGGGGTCTAAGATTATCTTTACTTCTTTGGCTGGAGCTCTTATTTCATTCTGTCTATAATATCATCTACCAGGCAAGTTTTTCTAGTAGAACCTTGGTCATGATCCAGACAGATTTCCTCCTCCTCCCTCATCCTCCTCCATCTTTCTCTTTCTCCCCCTTCCTCCTCCTTAGTAATACTACATATAATCAAATAATCATACAATGTTATTTACAGGACATGAAAGTATAAAGGGGACTGTAAGTGGAGAGAAAAGTGTAAAAGGGATGTGGGGGGAACAAGAAGATGTAAATGTATTGTGAAGGCAGAAGACAACTTGGGATAAATAATGGTCTTAACAAGAGGCAGGGAGAAAAGTTGGAAAGACTTTGGGGGAGAGCAAATAAGAGCAAGGCGTGATGATGTGCACCCTGTGAAAATGCAAGCATTATTTTGTATCCTTATTAGAAATAGTAACAAAACTTTTAATAAACAAAAGGCACAGAAGAGAACAGAAAACAGGGAGCTGCTCTTGGCCATCTTCATGCTGATGTCAAGTGAATTTCTTGAACCCAACTAATTGTGGTGCTTTTGTTTGGTTGGTTTTTTTTGAACAACACGTTCTCACTATATCTTCCCAATGTGGTATCTACTACTTCCCATCTGTTCTTTATTTCTGTGAATTATTTCTTGTTTTGTAATGTTCTGTAATGACTGAGATTTTATGTTGTCTTTCTTAGGGACAACTGACATAGTGTCTTCTAGGTTCACCCATACTTTTGTCAGTGGCAGGATCTCTTTGTTTCTCTGCTGGACAGTCTACCTGGGACTCCACTATGTTTCTCTCGCCTTTCCCTATGTTGATGGACGATAGCTTCATAGCAAACCTAATCCTTGTTAGTCATGATGGGTTCATTTGAGGGCAAGGATAGTTAACAAAATCCCAACCTTTACCCTGCCAATAAAGCCAATACTTGGCACTATAGCACTTTTGTCCACTAAGGTGGAAGCTTGTTGTTGATATCATTGGCATTTGGGTCAGGACAGGTCTTTGTTTTAGAGGAGGCTTTCCTGCCTGTTCTATGATATCTAGAATTATTTCAAGTCTCCGTACACTAGATGCTAGCAGCAACTGCAAAACATGACATTTGCTGGACAACAGCAAATGCCCCTGTGGTAGGAAGTCACTTGAAAACCACTGTTCCAGACATTTCTTAAGTTATGAAGCATCCTCCTAGCTACTGATATCTATAATCGCAAGTATAAGCACATGGTTTTCTTTTCCTGTTCCTAAATTTCTTTGCATGTCCCACCCCAAATGTGGGGTATTTTGCTTACATATAAAACAAAGCAACACAGAAGAAGAGTTAATAATGACTGATAATTAAATGCTAAGAGCTGGTGCTGGCTTGTTTGGTAAGGGCTGCAATAGAGCCTGCTGTTATCATCACCATCTCTTGAAAAGTCTTTTTTTTTTTTTTTTTTTTAAGTTCTGGTTTACCTTAGGTTAATGGTCAAGTTCACACTCAAGGGCTCAGTGGCTGCACATTCCCCCACAAAAATGAACTGGGCTATTCACAGAGAAGGCCAATGTGGGTCTCCTTTGCTGCCTCTGAGTTGATCCAAATTGTGTGCCTCCAATAGGTGCCTAACATGGTATCTGGAAGTCTAAGAACAGTTAATAACACCTGATGATGTATAAAAATCCTGATATCCCATGAATTGATATATAACTCTCTTTAAAAAAAAACATGCCCAGTTATTTGTATGTAAAGATTGGGAGAAAGGCAAACACATTTTTTTTTCTTTTTCATTACCAAAATTTGAATTTTCAATATTAATTTAGACGTGATCCATTTTTGAATTTTCTTGGAAAGCATCAAGAAACAGAGTCAGCTTTCAAATGTCTTCTGCATGCTTCATAATTAAATGGCCTTCAGGCATTAGTAGCAGAAAATAATCTTTGTGTTTGCTTGTGACAATGAGAATGGGGCTGATGTGATGACTTTTCTGAAGGGAAGAGAGCTGCTGGGAAAATGTAAGCAAGTGTTTAAGTAACTATCATCACGCACATAAAATTAAGCGTTCTTAGAAATGAATTATGTTGGTTCTTTTCCACTGGGTAGGGTAAATAAGGAACAGATTATTTTATTTTACTAACTTTTACTGGGGACATTTTATAAATCACAAAGCAGTGAACTTCACTACATGAGTCGAGCTAGTTGCTGGCCACTATCCAGCTCTGGAAAAGACCAGCATGAGTTTGACTTCAGAGAACAGCATGGCCCACAAGAACATCTGGGGTTCAAAGTTTTGGAAAGAGACAGTTGAGCCCCCTCCAGAAAGCCTCTTCTTTTGGTGGGAGAAGCACAGTGCTTGCATTTGGAAAGAGCCAGAGGCATTGGCAAGAGCTTCAGCACAGGCAAGGGTAGATGTCAAATCAACCTCAAAGAAATCCATCAGAACCTTAATGAGATTATCCAGTGGGATCCAACAAACCAGCTTTTGTTCTCTATCTCTTGTCCATCTTCTTTTTGTTGGGTTTCATACAGAGAAGCTGTTATCTGGTGGGTGGTGGATCCTCATGTTTTAAAGTAGTAATGGAAGAAGTGGGTCATCAGGAAAAAACAGTGCTCAAGGGCATGCTCAGAGGATCATGGTCCACATGAAAAGGTCCAGATTGCACAGGTTAGCAGGCAAAGAGGCATGTCTAAGAGTCATATCAGGGGAAGTGATCTAATAGACACAATCTGGCTCTTGACTGACCAACCAGACAGGACCTCCGTTAACTGCATCTTTGTGTCTTGGCTTGAAGGGATATGTCTCTATCTTCCCAGTTATGAAACCTTCTCTTTCTTGAAGAGGATGGAGAAAGACGACAGAGTAGATGGAGAGATGCTCATCTGTCTTCAGCAGAGATATTTTGTTCTGACTCACTCAAGATGTCTTTAGAGAGATGAATTATTCATTAGGTATAATTATCTGAATGATTTTAATTACAAGCCATTAGGGAGAGACTGCCTTGCATTTTCTCAGAAATGGGAACATTTTTGTATATCATGAGATGCTTCCTCTGATCTCTTAGCTTTCTAGATGTATGTGATAAGTATAATTTGGATGAAACCATGAAGACTTGAGACACATAAAAATTAAATTACTTTACCAGCAAAAGTCATCTATATGTGCAAAACCTATCAACCCTAAATTAAGAAAAAAGTACAAGCCAAATTAACAATCACCTGCCTTTTGAATTTCACCTTATTTATTTAAGTTTTGCTCGTTTTCAGTCTTTCTTGATTAGGGGGCACAATTTCTGTTACTTTATAATTAGTGGACATAAAATATTCCCAGGGAAGTAACAGTGTTATTATTGAAGATGAGTTTATAACCTGTGCTTGACTAAAATAATCTACATTTGTTCCTCTTAATCAGCTTATGGAAATCATTAATGGCTGAATGAGTCTAAAAGTCCACTAATATCTCAGGATATCTATACATATCAGCTACAGAAACTACAGAAAATGTTGGCTCATCTCTCATTTCCTCATATAGAGAACTATAAGACATGTGAAGTTGAAATAGGAAAAAACATGCATTAGTAAACTTTGATTCTTCAGTGATGTTTGAATCGACAATGAGTAAATTCAATTTAGCTGGATTTTGGTGTATTTTATTCTATTCTGTTTCCGTAGAAATTGACAAGCACATAATTTTCACACAATACATTTTACTTCTATATTTTTTATCTTTGATAATTTGACCTATGAGTCCCATATTTATGCCATTTCTACTCCTCTTGTCCCCTCCAACATTTTTCTTACTCTGGTGTTTCAGGCTAACCATGTGGGAATTGAATAGCCTCTTAGGAGGTTTATCTCTTAAGAAAAATGATTCCCCCTCCCTCAGCAGCTACTGACTGTTCTTCATTGAGAGACGGCCTTGTGAATCATCACCCATTACTGTTGTGGCCATTAAGTACCAGACAACCATGGCATCTGCTGTGAGATAGTGTCTTCTAGACATGATCAGGATTCTTCACATGGAAGACAGGCCCTACCGACCAGTGTGATGACCTCACATGACATGTTTCACCTACAGATCTGTTTGAGTAATACAGGCAAGGAGCCACAAAACGTGACCAGGCATTGTCTGCTGTCTCCTATGCTGGCACAAATTTACTCCCAAATGACCTCCTTGGTCATTACACACATAAAGAAGATATGTTCCTCTGATTTCCATTACACTTAGATGTCAGTCAAGAAATTCAAGCTGTCAGTTTGCATCCAGAAATCTCGAGATAAGAAGACAATTAAAATCTGTACTTATCAAGATAGTTATGATACAACTTAATATTATTTACAGATGTTCATGGTATTTATACTGAATTCCTTGGAAACAAGAGTTGTGTGCATGCTACTGCTTCTCACACTGAATTTCTAAAATTACACTGAAAGCAGCCCAGTGTTGTGAATGAGGAAAGAACTAGTTTCAAGGATTCTTCTCCTTGTATGTTGTTCTCATGCCTTTTGCAGACACACTGACTGGAAACGAAGCGGTTAATTTCAGTCATGCCCTTGCTTGCTAGTGAACTGCTGGGATCTAACTAGTTTGCTTTCCAACTGTAAGTCGATAATAAAATGCAGGGCCCAAAGTTCTAATTCCCCAAACCAAAGCAAGCTGAAAAAGAAGTTTCCAGCTCAGTTGTCACATGCTTTTGATGGACTTTATGGCACTGTGACAGGAAGAGTGAGAACTGGTGGGAACAATGCACTCGGCCATTAAATGAGGTCAGGTGCCCTTATTTTTGTTAGACACCCAACTGGAGGCTGCCACACCATGTTCATTTTTCCCTATACACATGGCAAAGCATTTTGAAAACACCTGATTGTGTTCTTTTAAGGAATAGAAATAATTACTACATAATCCATTATTGACAAAATGTTTCTTTAAAGATCATTTTAGTTTTATTTTTATTCTGAGTGTTTTGCTATTAGTGTGTATGTGCCTGGCATCTACAGAAAGGGGGTTTTAGGTCCCCAGGAACTAGAGTTATAGAACTGAAGTTATAGAGTGTTATGAGCCATCCTATGGGAATTGGAAATGAAACTAGGATCCTCTGAAAGACCAATCAGTCCTCTTTTCATTTTTTTTCCCCTTGAATACACTGTAGCTGTCTCCAGACACACCAGAAGAGGGCATTGGATCACATTACAGACGGTTGTGAGCCACCCTGTGGTTGCTGGAAATTGAACTCAGGACCTCTGGAAGAGGAGTCAATGCTCTTAAACGCTGAGGTATCTCTCCAGCCACAGTCAGTGCTTTTAACCAATGAGTCTTCTCTCCAGCTCTGGGAAAGTAAGGGTGGTGATGTTATATCACAAAATCAGAGGGCAGCTTACAGGCATTGTGTCATGTGCTATGTCCCCCCCCCCCACCCCAACTGCAGAATGTGGGCTTCAGAGATCTAGCTAACAAACTGTGGTAATCAGGCTTGGTGGCAAGCATTGTTATCTACTGATCCTTTTCACTGCCTTAGATTTTAATTTTGTCTACTTCCTGGTGGATTAGTAAGTAAGCCTTTGTCCTATGTGAAGTAATTGGGTTTTGAAGGACTCTCCCATTCAGAAAGTTTCCAGAATTTATAAGAAGATGCCATGAGCTCACACTTCTGTTTACAATTTTATAAATGGGTTGGAAGAGGAAATGGATCTGAAAACGTTCTTCAGCCATTTGACTTTGTAAGTTAATGGAAAATACCAGGTTTGCATTCCGCTGTGTTTCTTCACACACGAAGTTTACACCATACAAAACCAAACAGGACCTGGGGTATTCTTCCCATCAGAGGCATGTCATGGGAGCTGGCGGTACTAGGCCAGAAGCACTTTTCTCTTTGAAGGTGATACCATACATCACATAAACCAACTGCCGGTTTGAGAAGAAACACCCCAGTTTTAATCCCATTTTGGAGCTAAGTTTAGACCATATTTTATCTTGTAACAGAATTCCCTGGTTTGAAGATGTTTGTGATTTTAAACATTAGCATTTCTGAACAGAACAAAGGAAACCCACACTGTCTAGAGAGTGGGCACCATGGCCTCCCTGATACCAGCTCTGAGGCCAAGGTTTAAAAGCTCCAGGAAAAGGGAACAAAGAACAACTCTGTCTTGTTTTCTTTTTCTCAAACTTAAACAGAGATGCCCTGAGATGCCTGGGAACTGTTTCCTCCACATACCATTGAAGCAAATAGATCCTCTTATTCCTCAACTGACATATCTTTTAAAGATTTATTTATTTCTATTTTACGTGTATGAATGTTCTCCATTCATGTATACATGTACACCACACATGTGTCTGGTGCCCTTGAAGTTCAGTAAAGGGTGTCATTTCCTAGAGCTTGAGTTCCAGATGCTTCTGAACTGCCATCTGGGTTCTCTGCAAGAGCAACAAGTGCTATTAACCATTGAGCTACCACGCCTGATCATCCTCCCTGACACATTGTTAAAAGAGGGTCTAGAATTGACTAAATATGTCACCAAGTGCTTCTTGAGCTTCTGTGCACATTTGGGTGGTCTGAAAATCTTTTAAAATAAAGATGCTAATTAAGGATCTTGAGAAATGATTTGACCAGTCAGAGCATTCTGGAGAGGACTAGGGTTCAGTTCCTGGGATCTGCCTGTAACTCCAGCTACAGTGGATTCATTGCACTTCTCTGCTTTCCATAGACATCTACACTTATGTGCACATACCACACATCCAACATAAACATCATTAAAAACAAAGAGGAAAAATAGTTTAAAGAAACATAATAGAAATTCCACGTGTAAAGATTTTAATCCACGCCCGACAATTGCGCATAATGAGACATATGTACAATTTTAATGCGTGTCTATATGGCACTGTGATCAAGTATTGAAGAGGTATATTTATTATCTACCTTCCTACCAGCCATTTTGAAATACTTAATCAGCAGCAGTCAGAGTTGAACTACTGAGTGTCTGGCAGCCTCTGGGAGTTGTCTGTCCTTTCAGACCATGCTTTAAGAGCTAACCATCCAGACCACCAGCTTTCTGGTAACTCCCCAGAGTGCTATATTAAAACAGAAGATTTTGAAGCCAAATCCAAGCTTTGGGGAGAGAGGTATGCCACTCATGTGAACACTGCCTGGTGCTGGTGGCAACTGCAACCATGTCTAGTACAGGCTAATAGGCTCTTAGCGCCCCACTTTGGGGTAAAATCACTTCTGTAGCACATAGTGTTCTCTCATTTTCATATGAACTCCTGATTCCTGCATAATTGTTTGATAATAAAGTTGGGCGATTATAAGGAATCTTTAGCAGATGGAATAATTTCCAATCCAAAGGTTAAGAATAGTAGGTACAGTCACAAAGAAAATCAATATGCTTTGTTTTTTATCATTTTTATTGGGTATTCTCTGTATTTACATATCAAATATTATCCGCTTTTCCCTCACTTCTTTTCCCCTCTCCACCCGTTGCTTCCATGAAGATGCTCCCACTCCCAACCATTCGCTCCCACCTCAATGCCTTGGCATTCCCCTACCCTGGGAAAATGAGTCTTTACAGGAACAAAGGCCTCTCCCCCCATTGATGCCAGACAATGCCATCCTCTGCTACATATGCAACTGAAGCCATGGACCTCTCCATGCATACACATTGGTTGGTGTTTTCTTCTAAATACTTTTATAATTATATTAGCCTGCAACTCATTTTTGGTTTGTGAAATTGAGAAGAATATAAATATGAATTGCCCTTATTTACAAAGAAAAAGAAAAAAAATGAAAACCTAGCTTTTGGTTACAAAATATAAACTAGGGAGAGAGTATTTACATTTCAAAAGAAATTTTTATTGTAAATTTAGTAAGTATATTATAAATAATGCTTAGCTTTGCAGGCTCGTCTACATATTTTAGTGGATTTGGTGTAACAGCACATCCTTTTATGTGTTTATACTGATGTTGCTTCTGAAAACTGATCTTAGGACTTATACTCTAAGGATGGACAGAACCTTAAAATGGGAGTATAAAGAAGGAATTTACATTTCTTCCCTTCCTTTGCCCAATAGCAGGGTATCAGATAAAGGGAAATTCTAATGCACATGGTCAAGACATGCCATACGTTTCTATGTGTGTATGCAAATGTACACGTGATCCTGTATGTGAGGACTGATAACTGTGTCCCTGTGTATATGTTTATGTTACAGTTATTATTAAATAAGTTCAGAGAGGATCCATTCAAATATAATAAATACAACCTGTGTCAAGTTCAAAAAAGTTGGTCTGGAGTAAAGTGTCAGCTGTCAGTCACTTCAATTGGACAGCAGAGACCAGAAGGACATAAGGGTTCCAAAGGTGGCCACGAATGAGGACAATTTAATTTCTCATGTTAATCTGCATGTGAAAGCACAGGTCAGATAGCAGGTGTGAGCTGCTGAGAGGTGGAAAGTAATGCCAGAGGTGCTACTCTTCAAACACCTAGAGCATTTTGTCTCTGATTTTACAACTTCCGCATGTCTTTTGTTGGAAATAAGGAGAGTGGGGGAAAGAGAGAAGAGGAGAGGAAGAATGGAGACGAGGAAAGGAAGATGGGAGAGATGAAATGGGGAGAGGAAAGAAGAGGGGTAACAAGAATGAGATGATGTCAAGTAGATGCTACTACCCAATGCTTGTAGAAGTCTAAGAAAGAACAATTTTAAACAATGAAAGTCACATAAAACAGGTTTCATTCTAAGAGAAAGCAGCATCAATGAAATAATGTTTATGGTGTGTCTAGAATATAAAATGACTTGGGGCTTTTACGTTTTAAGTTTTAAACTTATAGAGTAGACATTCAAATACAAATTCCTTAATGTTTCACCTTGGAAATCAATTAGCCAATAGTTGATTTAACTTGAGACGTGTGCCACAAGAGAGAGCCCATGGCCAACATTGCTAGGATGGCCAGGAACCAGAAGCTGGATGGCCCAGAGACCTAGGATAGAACCAAACACAAATGCCTCTCCCCCCCAAAAATCAAAGAAATAGTTCATAATGACATTCTGCTATGCTCATAGATTGTTCCCTAGCCCAATCGGAATCACAGACATTTCCTCTCTCAACTGATGGGAGCAGATGCAGAGACCCATAGCCAAACATTAGGTAGAGTTCAGAGAATACTGCATTAGAGGGGGTTGGAGGAGAACTGTGGGGCACCAGGAAAACGTGGTCCACAGAACCCACTAATCAGTACTCATAAGAGGTCAAAGAGACTGAAGCAGGAATACTGGAACCTGTATAGGTCTTCACTAGGTTCTCTGCATACATGTTATGGTTGTTGAGCTTGGAGTTTTATAGGACTTCTAATAGTAGAGTGAGGTTGTCCCTGACTTTGTCACCTGCTCGTGGGAGCCTTTTCTTCTTCCTGGGCTGCCTCACACAGCATTGAAATGAGGATCTGTGCCTTGTCTTGCTGCATCTTATACTGTGCTCTATTGATATTCCTGCAAGGTTGGCTCTTTTCTGAAGGAAAATGGAGGAGGAATGGGTGGGAGTTTCCAGGGAGAATATGTGGCTATACATAAGGGAAAAGATGCTTCATTTTACTAAGTCTCTATATTTCCTTCTGTTTGTGGTAAAATTGACCCCCGAGCTTCTGGTTACCCTGCAGAGGCAGATTGGATAGAATTGGCACACACCACAATGCACAAAAGGAACTTCTAAGCAGAAGAGAAGTGTGCAATCCTTCACAGTTGACACAAGATCTCTGCTTCCTTCTTAGAATAATTATTGGCCTTCAGATGGGCAGGGAGAAGGGGCAGGCATGGCCTGTATCCTGCATATAAGGCACTGGACCCAAAGAGCTGAGGACATCTTGCCTCTCATGGGCAATGACTAGAGGTGCTGTGACGTTGCCTTCCTGTGACTCTGTGGTAAAAGATGCTGTCCTTGGAAATGAAGCATGAAGCTGTAAGACTAGGAATGCAACACATCTGATCATGCGAAGGGAAAGAAAAAGTTGTATTATGCTGCTGCTGTCTAGATTCATGTCGTACCAGGATAACAATATAAATGATCAATTCAGTTTCTTATGATCCTGTTAGCACAGGAGGGTTTAAGACTAGATAAGAGTCATTTATTACTACCAAAGAGCTGTCATTTTCTTGTAAAATCTCTTTGGAACACCTTTTGCCAAACAGTTGAACCGTGCTTGTGTTTTTTTTTTTTTTTTTTTTTTTTTTTTATTGTAGTAACAGTTTTATTTATTTTATTTTTAATTGCTTTATTTATTTACATTACAAATGTTGTTTCCCCCCCCCACTTCAAGATTTCTTCACTCTATCCCTCCTCCCTTTGCCTTTGAGAGGGTGCACCCCCACCCATCTACCTCTACTTCATTACCCCTAGCATCTCTCTTCTCTAGGGCATCGAGCCTCTACAGGATTAAGCACATCATCTCCCACTGAGACTGTACAAGGCAGTCCTCTGTGCCAGAGGCCTCAGACCAGCCCATGTATGCTTTTTGGTTGGTGGCTCAGTCTCTGGGAGCTCCCAAGGGTCTGGGTTAGTTGATACTATTGGTCTTCCTAAGTGGTTGCAACCCCCTTCAACCCCTTCAATCCTCCCTCTAACTTTTCCATAGTGGTCCCTGACCTCAGTTAGGTGGCTTTAAGTATCTGCATCTGTTTCAGTTGGCTGCGTTTAGAGCCTCTGAGAAGACATCCATTGCTAGGCTCTTGTCTGCAAACACAAAATGGCATCAGTAATAATGTCAGGGTTTGGTGCCCACTGCCCATGGGACAGGTCCAAAGTTGGGCCTGCCACTAGTCACTGGATGGTCTTTCCTTTGGTCTTTGCTCCATTTTTGTCCCTGCATGTTTTTAGACAGGAACAATTCTGGGTCAAATATGTTGAAGGCAGGTTGGTGACACATTCCTTTACTAGGGATCCTCTCTATCTACTAGAGGGAGGTCTCCTCAGGTTCTGTCTCCCCACTGTTGGGCATTTCAGCTAAGTCATCCCCATTGAGTCCTGGGAGCCCATGATATCCCAGAACTCTGGAAGTGTCTAGGGGTTCCCCTTCTACCACACTACCTGACCCCAAATCCTGCAGCTACACAGTTCCACTGAGAGAGGGGGAAAGACCTGGGTGAGGGAGGGGAGAGAGAAGGAAAAATGGGGCAGGTTCAGGTATGGAGGAAAACAGGAGAGAAGCCCAGAGGGCCAGGAGAATGAATAAAAATAGTGTGTGTGTGTGTGTGTGTGTGTGTGTTATTAAAGAAAAAAATATACACAAACACCTATGTCGAGTCCATTTACAACAATTATCTGCAACCTGTAAACAGTTTTAACTTCAAAAGTTTCTGTACTTAAATGAAGCCACCCCTTTGCTGTTACATCACAAACTGTTGCAGAGAAGAAAAACCACATTGGTTAATTGCAGTAATTTGGGTAACTGTTTTTCATGAATGGATTTCTTTACAGAGCAACTGCTGTGTTTGTATTGTGTAAAGGAAGGAACAAAAACCAAATGAAGGTAAACCTCTTTGGTTAGCCAAATTATTTTATGGAAAGAAGCATGACAAAGATTAGTAACTAACCCTAGACCCAGAGATAAACCTGGTTTTGCTCAGTAAATGACTGAAGAAGGTGTGAATGAAGTCACTTCTACAGGAGACTCTACCAAGGTGTCTCCAACATGGACCCGGTGTCTAAGCCAACCTTGATGACCTGACCCAGGCTCCTGGAAAAATAAAAAGATGACAAACTCAGACACACAGAAAATATATCTGGGCCTAGAGAGATGACTCAGCACCCAGAGTTCATTCCCAGCACACACATGGTGACTCACATCTGTCTGTAACTCCAGTTCCAGACCCCCTGATGCTCTCCTCTGGCCCCCACAGTACCACACACAAGCATGACACATAGATACATATGCAGGCCAAATAGCCAGACACATAGAAGAAATTAATTAATAGAAAAAAATTAGAGAAAATATGTCATACTTGAGAAAACATGCAAATTTCTTCCAGAGGCAATGGCGTGAAGAAAATGAAAGGTGTAATTGTTGCTCACTTCTCGAATCCTTAAGCAATAATAATGAATCTGATTTGAGTTTATAGTTAACTATGAATAATTAGAGTTTTAAGATATATCACTTGATTAATTTACTTAGTGTGCATGTATGTGCACATGCATGCATGCTGGATTCTACTACACAGGTCTGGTGGTGCCAGCACAATGTGTTGGGGCCAGTTCTTTCACGACATGTAGTTCCCAAGAATAGAACTCGGGTCTTCAGACTTGGTTGCGGGTTCCTTTGCCTCATGAGTTATCTCACCAGCTAGATTCTGAATTGGTATCTTTGGTAAAGAGAATGGCAAATCTATTTGATAGTCTCTTAGCACTTGGCAAGCAACTATACCAACAATAGTTACTATTCCCAAAATAATAAGTCCTCAAATTAATAAATACATTCAGTTGAAGTTTTGGTTTTGAATCTTCCTATTCTTTGTCATACAAAACCCAAAGTAAAACACTGGTCTAAACGCCTTGTTATAAAGGTATTCACCATGAGCCTGTGAGAATAACAGAAACTTCTTAGATTCAAACTCTGCTCCTTTTCCCTCATGGAAAATCATTCCCCTAAAGCCTTTCCTAGTGAAGTGCTCTGTAGAAGTCATGACATGACCGTTGTTTTACTTATAAAATATAGTACTAATGAGAGAAAGGCCACATATTTAATCTCTGGGTGGGCTACTTAACTCTGTTATGGTACATGACCACACACTTTATCTTAACTAGGGACTTGGATCTAGCAAAATATCAATTTGGTTCAAATTTATTCCAGAAAATATTCCAGTGCTCTTGTTTTATTCCGGGTCAGTGGTTTTCAAAAATATAGGTTTGGTTTTCGTTCAGAGGTTCTCACTGGGTTTTAAAACAACTGAAAAATGTTAGCATTTCTTCTTTGTTGATGATGAGCAGTTCAGCTCAAGGTTCATTTAATCAGCAGTCCTTTCCAACTTTGAGCATAAGTTGAATTTACAGTTGGCAACGAATCAATTCTCAGGTTCCAAACTTACACCAGACCCGTCATCAATGGATGCTCTATGACCTTCTCAACAACACCACTTGTGTAGGAGCAGGTAAGTGTCCAAATACACACAACTACAATGACATTTCTTCAAGCCACTATGGTGTGTAACTACAAAGGGACATACCTAAAACATTGAGGAAGTGAAGACTTGCTGGAGAAAGCACAGGGCTGAGCACTGGCCTTGAGGTTTTAAAGCCTGACCTTGCTTCTCACTCTTTCCCTGCTTCCTGTGTGGAGATAAAATGAGAACAGCCAGAGCCCCACTCTTACTGCCCCTCCCCACCCGGTTCCTTTTTCACCATTATGGTCTCTATCCCTCTGGGATTTCGAGTCCAAAAGCAACTGGTTCTCCGTTAAGCTGCTTCTCCTTGGAGCATTTTATCACAACCACTGTGGGAGTGGGTAACTAATAGAAAGATCATGAGTCTCAGATAAAACTTAATTGGTAGAGGCTAAGGAATAAGCAAATGCAGCCCAGGAACAGAGAAGAGAACTGAGTATTGCTGAGCTAGAAATAGGTGTGGCTAAGATGTAAGCAAAGGTTTGGGTGCCTTTAGGGTCCACCTGTTTCTACCAGACAATCAGAACTTGAGAGGCGAAAAGATACTCCTCATTATGATAATCAGATTTTATGTTGAGTCAGGAGGGAAGAGACAGTTATGGATAAAAAAAACATAGTCTTGTGATGCTTAAATGATCTCATATTTTCCAACTCAAAGAGGTAAACATTTCCCCGCATATCTTTTTCAACTCTCAATTCTTCCTATTTTTTTTATAACAGAACTTTCTTGATCATTGGTGAAGAAAGGGGCTGTCTGTGTGACACTGTCAACCTATAGTGATGTTCCTTGCATGACCAGAACATGTCATACCTGTAACCAAATATGGTTTTACAGCATTTTGATATTCTGCAGCTTAAAGCTCGAGGAAGAAGTGTTTGCCCACATCTAATAGAAAGAGAGGGAGCCTCCCTCCTTCCCATGGACAATGGAACTTTTCCCCCTTCACTGGAGAGAGTTTATGAGTACCCTGGCATCTATGGAGGTGTTTCAAAGCCTCTGCCATCGATGATGTTTTCTTTCCCATGAGCCCTCAGGAGATCATTTATCAGTTGAATAAAGTGAAGGTCACAGGGAGCAAGTACGTGGCTTATCCAAGTCACACAAGATTTGTGTTAGATGTGCACTGACTCTGTTCAAGGTCAGATGACTCTACTTTCCAGCACTGTGTTCTCTCTCTCTCGCCCCCTTCCTCTCTCTCTCCCTCCCTCCCTCCCTCCCTCTCCCTCCCTCCCTCCTCCCTCCCTCCGTCCCTCCCTCCGTCCCTCCCTCCCTCCCTCCCTCTCTCTCTCTCTCTCTCTCTCTCTCTCTCTCTCTCTCTCTCTCTCTCTCTCTCTCTCTCTCCTCCTCAACTCCAAACAGTTGGCAAGAATAGCTGCTCATGTGTTAGTCGTTGATCTTCTTGTGCCTGTTTTGTGGAATCAGCACCACACGTCCCAAGAGCGACGCATGACTACCCCATTAGCAAATTTGTTAATGTGGACACGCTGTGCTCAGTCACGAGGAGGCTAACTCAATTATCTTTCTTTTGATTGGTTTTTGGTAGGGATGCAAGGATTTCTGCTTGTGGTTAGCTTTACAGCATGTTGTAAATATCAATATACTACATATAAGTTGTCTAAAAGGAGACTTGGTATTTCATATACTTGTGAAGAAATGGAAATTTCAAGCTATATTAATACTATTAGTTTAACTCTGAGAGCCACAACCATGCAGCCACTGAACAGCTCATTTGAGATGTGGACGTTTATGAATGAAATAAAAATGTATACATATGCATGGAATTATCAAACAGTAGGAGTTCCTAAAACTTTGCTTTTGTACTTTTAGTAGCTCGAGGAAGCTGTGTAAAAAAGCATTCTTGATTTTTTTGAGACAGGGTCACATATAGACCACGCTTGAATCCTCAGCGTAGCAGAGGCTAGCCTTGAACTCCTGATCCCTCTCCTTCAGTATTGAGATTACAAGTATTATTCCAGCAATAAGTGGTGCTTTCCTGATTTTCTTTCTTCAAGACATTAGAAATCTTTATAGAAATTTTAAAGGCATGTCATAGGTAATTCTTGTTTTCAAACATTTTAACAGTGCAGAGATACTAATTGGTAGTGGTAAAATTCTTTTATAAGTAACACACAGGTACACTCATAGTAAACATTTCTGCTAAATTATTCATTTTAAAACTTAAAAAAATTCTATCTATGTGCTTTGCCTGCAGGCACATAAGTACACTTAGTATGTACTTAATATGTACAGGGGCCAGAAGAGGGAATCAGATCTCTGGAACTGGAGTTTACAGATGGTTGTCAGGCCCTGTGTAGATGCTAGGACCAGAACCTGGCTGTGTCCTTGGTAATAGCAGCAACTGCTCGTAAGCACTGAGCCATCGCTGTAGTCCCCAGTATGTTAGATTTAAATATTCACAAAACATTTAATTTCCATGATTTTCTCTCTATCATCCCTATGAATGTTCATATTGTTGCCAATAAAGGGAAAATTATTCAATTTCATATGTTCTGTCCAGTTATTCCATTTGGCTGTTCTGACCAGCCTCTTTCTCTACCCCGTGAGACAGGTCTATGGATTCCTGGCCTTCAGTCAAAGCAAAGGATCACAGTCTGAGACTTTGAATTTACAAGCTTTCCAAGCAGAGAAGCCATTCTGGCTACTAGCAGTGACAACTGAAAGATAATCCTTCTGGACTTGTTGGTGTCCTTTCTGGAAGCAAGTTGTTCCAGACATTGCCCCATCGGAGTTCCCAGCCATGGCAGCGCCACTGCATTGGTCATCTCAGCATCTTTCCAGAAGACACCAAGGACAACTTTCTGGTCTCTTGTAACATGCACAACCCATAGAATGCCAGTCACACAGAACAGAAGAGGGAAAAGTAAACACTGAAATGCCATGGAGTCTGTCACTACACAAAGTGGCTTCAGGAGTCTCTTCTCCCAGCAAAGGATGCTGTGGACTGAAGTTTTGTCATCCTCAGGATAAGTCCTGCTCAGCAGATATTGCTGTGTGAGGAGTTTGGCAGGGCTGGCACACAAAGGCAAAAATGAGTCAGAGTCATGCAGGGTTTGGCATCTTTGAAGGAGGTACCATTGAATAGGAACAGGAGGCAAAATCACAGAACATACACAGGAAATACACCTTCTCTTCTTACTTTAGCCTGAGATGATAATGATGATAATGATGATGACAATGATGATGATGATGAGTATGATAACGACTATGACGATGATGGTGGTGGTGGTGGTGGTGATGATGACTTTTAAGAAATTAATACTAGAAAAGATGAATAGAAGGAAGTTGAGATTGTGGTCTGTAGAGTCCCAACTCTGGCATCAGAAGCAATGTGTGTGAAAGCTAAATTATAATACAAAGTTTTATAATAGGCTCAGCTGGGACTCCTGCATTCAAGTAGACAAGAGAGTTTATGAAAACACTTAGGTATTTCTTCTTAACTATTGAGCTGAGGAGCAGTGTTGTTTGGTTAAGTCCTTGCTTTGTAAGCCTGGGGACTGTAATTGGATCTCTAGAACCCATATAACAAAGGATCTGTGTGGTGGTGGTGCATGCTTGTAACCACTGTGGAGGGAGAGGTTATTAAAATACGTTAACACACTGAGCCAAAGAGGGAATGGAAATAACAAACAACATTAGGTTTGCTCCACCCCCCTCTCTGTGTGTGTTTGTGTGTGTGTGTGTGTGTGTGTGTGTGTGTGTGTACATTTCTTGGTACAACTCTGTATATATGGAGGTCAGAGGACAACTTGGTTGTCAGTTCTCACTTTCCAACTATTTTATGTGTGCCTACCTACCTATGGCCAGGAGGAAAAATTCCCAGGTGAAAAAGGAATGATGAAATAAAAAGTCTTTATATGAAACAGTACTTACAGCAAGAGATGTTCGGGTTCAAAGGTCATTGCTATGTCATAGCCTGTGTGTGCTGTGCTCATTGTGGTGGCTGATGCTGTGGTCATTCAGTACATGTTTTCGCTTGTCAGATGAATCAGGGAGTGACTGCTTCCCTGGCAGGGTGATCTGCTGTCAGTATGACTACTATCTCATTCACTTGTGAAGCTGAGTGTGCATCTCTATAGAAAAGCACATACAAAATGTGAAGCTCTTGGTTGGAAACAAGAGACTATATTCTGGCTTTTTTGTAACTTTATTTTAAAAAACAAAGATAAAAGGACAAATTTTAAGCAGTTTTGCATAAATGTATACGAATACATTTTTATCAGTGCTTGGCTTTTTTTTTTTTTTTTTTTAAGGTTTGATACTCTTCATTAAGGTCTTACTAGTTACAATGAGCAAAAAGTACATGTAAAACAGGATGTAACCCGGAATTAGTCAAAGTTTTCTTGGTGTGTAAGGATTGAGCATAATGTGTTTTTTTTTTTTTGAACTACACACAGTCTGTGAGTTGTTTCTGGGGCAGTCCGAGCCCTCTGGGGTTAGCATCCCACTATCAATGACTACATATTATGTCTGTTCTTTTGTGACTGGGTTATCTCACTCAGGATGATATTCTCTAGATGCAACCATTTTTTTAAGAATTTGGTTAAGTCATTGTTTCTGATAGCTGAGTAGTACTCCACTGTGTAAATGTACCACAATTTTTGTATCCATTCATCTACTGAAGGACATCTGGGTTCTTTCCAGCATCTGAATATTATAAATAGAGCTGCCATGAACATTGTGGTGCATGTGTCTTTGTTATATGTTGGAGCGTCTCTGGGGTATATGCTGAAATCCATCCTCAACAACAAGAAAAGATCTGTGGGAATCACTAACCCTGACCTCAAGCTATATTACAAGGCAATTGTGCTGAAAACTGCATGGTACTGGTACAGAAATAGGCACGTGGATCAATGGAATAGAATAGAAGATCCAGAAATGAGCCCTCAAGTATATGGTCACCTGATTTTTGACAAAGGAGCTGTAAACATTCAATGGAAAAAGGACACCCTCTTCAACAAATGGTGTTGGTCCAACTGGCATTCAGCATGCAGAAGAATGAAAATAGACCCTTTCTTATCTCTTTGTACAAAGCTCAAGTGTAAGTGGATCAAAGATCTCCACATTAAACCAGATACACCGAAACTATTAGATAAGAAAGTAGGGAAAACCTTAGAACACATAGGCACAGGAGAAAATGTCCTGAACAGAACACCAATGGCTCATGCTCTAACATCAAAGATTAACAAATGGGACTTAATGAGATTGCAAAGTTTCTGGAAGGCTAAGGACACTGTCAAGAAAACAAAACGGCAGCCAACAGAATGGGAAAAGATCTTTACCAACTCCACATCAAATAGAGGCCTAATATCCAAGGTATACAAAGAACTCAAGAAGCTAAACACCAGAGAATCAAACAACCCTATTAAAAAATGGGGTACAGAGCTAAACAAAATGTTCTCAATTGAGGAATATTGAATGGCTGAGAAACATCTAAGGAAGTGCTCAACATCCTTAGCCATCAGGAAAATGCAAATCAAAACAACCCTGAGATTCCACCTCACACCAGTCAGATTGGCCAAGATCCAAAACTCAGATGACAGCAGATGTTGGCGAGGTTGTGGAGAAAGAGGAATGCTTCTCCACTGTTGGTGGGGTTGCAAACTAATACAACCACTCTGGAAATCAGTCTGGTGATTCCTCAGAAAATTGGACATAGTATTCTGGCTTTTAAAAACAGAAACTGAAAGTATTCAACTCCACAGATGGTATCAACAGCCTGGATCTACTCATGTTCTCTGTGACAGAGAGAGGACCCAGTGGGGAAGCTGAAGTAACTGCATCATAGCCCAACACTGAGTCAGGCAGGTAGCTCCAGAGATGCCCAGTGCTGCGATTATGGAGTTCGGGAACTGCAGCTTAGATATCAGGTGGGAAAGGAGTCTCCCTCAGAAGATCTGTCTCTACAGTCTGAAGCCTTTCCTCAGCGAGTCCACCCCTCCCCATCAGTCTCTTGCCACCTTAAAGGGTTATGTGCATGGAATCCTGCAGAACTAGGGACTAGAATAACAGGATCTGTCTGGTTTTTATTCTTATGAAGGGTTCAGAGAGAGGGACTTTGAAATCAGTGACTTCTCAACATGTGAGAAAAGTTACTGTACCATGTGAGATTTTACTACTTGTTTTAAATGACAAGATGTAATGGAGAACAAAATAATCACATAGTCTATTTAAAGAAACAATAGCTTTATATAAATGCTTATTAACCTTCCAAACTAATGAGCATTACAATAATTCAGTCTGAAACATACACAGCCTCCACACCCCCACCGTGGAGCAGGTTTGTAGCAGAGTTGGACAATAGAAATGGTGGAAAACAAACCAAACAACATCCCAGGAAGCCGACCATGTGTAAATGACCATGAGTGTAACTGCTTGTTCTCTGGTGAAATGCAGGGCAAAACTGCGCTTTCTGACTTTTGGGACAGTTTGTTCACAAAGGAAAGTGTCTTAGTTGTTCGGCGTGTCTGAAGCTGCAGGCGGAGATTTGCATCTCAGTCTGGTAAATTTTACGTGCCGAGATCTGCCATTCATAGTTAACAAACCAATGTGGCTGAGCACCAATTAGAGACATATGTCATCGCGCCGGGGCCTCAGAAGGAATAAGTCATGTGTAATTGGCTGTGTGTTATCATCTAAATCTAGCAAGCCTACAACGTAAAGGCAGATGCCTCAGTTCCAGAATAGTTCCTGCTTTCAGTGCACACACACTTAGGAGAGTGTGCTTATGATGGATGTGTGTCGAGAAACATTTTACTGAGCCACTCATGTGAATGCCTACAATTTGCAAGGGTGTTGACTTTGGTGGGTGGTGGCTTCTGTCGCTCTTCTGCCGGGGAAAAGGAACAGTCCTGTTTCAGATGCTTCCCCTCAGTCCTCCTGCTGCCCTTTTAATTAACTGCCACCAACAGACCATTGGAGCAGTGAGCCTGGAAATGATTTCCGAGTTCAAAGAACAACTAAAATAATCCCTTTGTGACTATGCCACACAGAAACAGTGAGCACATAACCGAGACTAGACCCCTCTGTCCCGGTGTAGGTGGCCAGTTCTCTTCCAATGGCCAGAAGAAGCAGTTGATGCAGGAAAAAAGAGAGAAATGAGGTTAGGGGGATGTGAACAGAGAATTTTCATAGTTTGCTTTATATTACTGGAGATTGGACCTAGGGCTGCCTGTTCGCTAGGGCAGCTTCAGTCCTCTGACCTCCAAAGTGGCTGAAACCTCCATGTTCAGTGGAGAAATAATCATTTACCCACCCTGTGACAATTGAAAGCACCCCCCCCCACCCACACACACACACATACACTCTTAGGAAACTCAGAAAGTTCACCAGAACCTTCTTATTGGCTGGTAGAAGCCACAGGGTAGTTGGGAGCCTTAGCACTTCCATATCCCACAGGAAGAAGACTCTTTGTGAAAGGGACCATCCTATTTCTTCCATGAGGCAGAAATACCTTACTTGGAACTATTGAATAGCAACAATGGCTTTCCTATTGAAAGCACAGTTTACTGAACTCATGGTCTATAGTCTAAGCACTTCCTGTACATTTATTTGATCTTCATTCTAGCCCCCTCAGGGCAGATACCTTCATTAACATTCCTCTCGAGGGTGAAGGACATAGAGAAATTAGGTAGTTCAGCAGCCGTCATCTGCTAGGGGGGCAGGAATTCAACTTTAACTTGGGAAGTTTAGCTCCAAGTTTTCTTATTAGAATAGAATGTTAAATGGATTCAGCTGAACAAAACTCGGACCTGCTCATCGTGGAGAAAAACAATCTGCCATTTGTTTATCCCGGAAAGACCAGAAACCAAGCAACCAGTAGCACTGAATAGGTTTATTGTTTCTTGCAGGTCTGTGAAGGCACAGGCCAGTGTTCTATTGAAATGTCCTGTGTGCGTATTGCTCAGTGAGGGCAATCCTCCAGGCTGCTCCTAATTCTTCCGTACCCTGATGTGTGAACTGAAATTCCTCAAAGTGAGCAGAAACCATACCACCAGGGTCACACACACACACACACACACACACACACACACACACACACATACACTGAGACCATTCTTTATACATTTGAGATGACACATTAAGCTAAACGAATCTGCTTTTCTTCTTTCTCACTTCAACAGGAAACTCTTCTTTATTCTAAGCAGAATTTGGCATATGACAGACCAGAGTGGAGAAAAGCAGATGAATCAGAAAATAAAAGTTAAGAAGCTAAGCATGCAATCAGAGATATCTAGCTTCTGCTTCAGGACTTAATAAGAGGTTTTTGGTATTTAGGACTGAATAATTACCAAGTGTTCATACAACAGGCAAATGCTGTCTTTATATGGACTATGGATGAGCCATTCTGAATGTCTAATTGCAGCCATCATACAATGCAAGACAGTAATCGCTAACCGAGAATAAAGGCAAAGAGCAAGCTATTTCATTTAAAAACAAAACAGGCATAAAACCTGTCATGTACCCATGGTGGAAATTTAAGTAATAAACACACCACTGTTTAGCCTTTGTGACTTTCTGGTCTTACTCTGTATTACTTAGAAACATTTTGTTTTTTTCACATCTCTGACAAATACAAATCTTATTTTAAAGATATGTGTTGTGATGGGTAAGCAGCTGCAGGATTGATGAGTCTTGTGTTCTCCTATTCCAGGCAGGTTAGAAACAAAAGGGACATCATGAGGAAAAAAAAATATAATCAAATCTGCTAGATAAAACATGGCAGGAGAAAAGTAACCTGAGTTCTGGAACAATTAAATATACTAAAAACAGTTTTAAAAATCATATTTATGTGTGTGTGCATATGTATATGTGCCATGGCACACAGCATGTGGAAGAAAGCAACTTGGAAGCCATTGGGTCTCTCCCTCTCTCTACCCTATGCCATGCAGGAATTGAACTCATGTTGTCAGGATTGGCAGCAAGCACCTTTACCCACTGGGCCATTTCTCTGCCCCCTTTTTATTACTGCAGATTAAGAATACAAATTACAGTGTCTCCCCAGAAAATTTTCTTATTTGCATACTTGTTTGAGTTTGCCCCTCCCCCACACTGACTCTATCCTCTTCCCAATCACTTTTGTTCCCCCACCAATGGGTTACTACAGTCTTTCATTTTTCCCTTAAGATATCCCCTTTCCCTCCCAACCCTCCTTTCTGGTTTCATTACTTATAGACACATAATTAGAATTGAAGAGCTCCAAATGAAAAAAGCATGAGATAGTCTGATTTATTTTATTTAATATAATGGATTTTTAGTTCTGTCTATTTCCCTACAAATGTCATGGCTTTAATGTAACTAAAAATAACAGGCTGCAGACTTAGGGCAGTACTCATTAGAACCATAATGTAAAGTCTGAATAGTTTCTATTAAAATATATTTGTGTTTGAATTATCTTTTTTCAAGTCCATGCATTTTTTTATGTTGTAGAATATATTTACATGCATACACAAACGTGAACACACACACATGTATGTATGTATACACATATATACATACACATCAAGAAAGATTAGCCTAATTAGCTTGTCTAAAATGTAAATTTGCTCAAAAAGGTACCCCATTCACCATAAAAGAGCAACATCTACTTATTAATTATCAACTATGAATCAAACCTAGAGTTTGATATTGCATAAAGAAGACTGAGTTTGTGCTGTGCAGTTCCAGACTCAGAAAATAAAGAATGGCTCAGACAGATGGGCATGGCTCAGGGTTACTCAAATGATAAGGACAAGAATTTGGCCAGGGTCAAAATACCCAAAGAATTGGTAGATCCTGCAGATGTTCTGTTCATATGAATCAATCGGCTTACTTTAAAATACTAAAACTTAACACAGAGAAACACGTACTTTAAAACATTTATTATTTTAAAAAAATCATGAGTCCACTCTATATAAACATTGTTACAGAACAATATTTTACTCTTTCAAAAATAAGCAAATAGTAATATGTCAAGCAACCTTATCTTATGTATAATGTTTAACGTTATCTTTATGAGATTCGCAAGTCTCATAAAACTCTACCCCATGAGAGATATCTAGATTCTTACATATACATTATCTGTGATGTTTAACTTTGTATAACTTTAGGAAAGCTTCACTGAGCACCATTGGGCAGCTCAGAGGGAATGCCCAGAGGATGTTCAGAAGGATCCACCAAGTCTCAGCTTGCTGCCATGATTACATGATAGGGAATATATCTGGAGGCATAACGGCCATCTTGGATGTGGGAAATTATGAGGGCAGCACTAAGAACATAGTTACAGTTGTGGATATGGAGGAATAGATTAAAAATAAAATGAACAGGCTGCTTTAATTTGATGTAAGTATGAGTCAGTGTGATAGTTTGTATATGCTTGGCCCAGGGAGAGACACTAGAGGGTGTGGCCCTATTGAAGTAGGGTTTAACTGTGGGTGTGGACTTTAAGACCCTCATGCTAGCTGCCTAGAAGTTAGTATTTTGCTAGCAGCCTTCAGGTGAAGATGTAGAACTCTCAGATCCTCCTTCACCATAACTTGGTGATAATGAACTGAACCTCTGAACTTGTAAGCCAGCCCCATTTAAATGCTGTTCTTATAAGAGTTGCCTTGGTCATGGTGTCTTTCTCAGCAGTAAAACCCTAACTAAGACAGTCAGTATTTTGCTTTAGTACAGGAAACAGTACCCAGAACCTCACACATGTTGGGGAAGCACTTAGGTGTGTCTTTTTATGTGTCCAAAGGACTCATAGTTTTCTACTTGAGATGCTCCCATGGATAAAGATGTTTCTTACTTAATAATAACAATAGTAAAAATAGTGGTTCATTTGAAGTAAGTTGATGTTTCATGATTGGAGTCAATTGCTATTTTAAGTGCAGTTCTCTGAAAGCAGAGCTTGAAGCAAGCAGTCTTTTTCTGTAATTTACTCAAGGAGTGGACTCAGATAAAGAGGGATAAGGAGTCAATGAGTGTATGCCATCAGGTGAGGTGGGAACTTGTTTCGTTCTTACACCTGGGGCATGTCCCACTATAGTCTTGTAGACATCCATTTGACAATCAAAAATCATCTAAAAAGAGTCAGTGGGAGATAGTTCATACTTCCTTGGCCTATGGTCATGTCTATGCCTTAATCAAATTAATTGATGTGGGAAGACCCAGCCCACTCTAGGTGACACCAATCCCTAGAAAGAAAGTACTGAACTGTATAAGAGTGGGAAAATTCTAGCTAAGCACAAGCAAGCAAGGATGTATTTATTCACTCTTTCCTCTTGATGCTGGGTGTGATAAGAGTAGTAATCTCAAAATGCCTGCCATTGTTACACCCTCTCAGTGATGGTTTGTATCTTGGAATTGTGAGCTGAAATAAACCCCTTCTCATCTAAGTTGTTGTTTTTATTTATTTTTTTGAGGGGGGGTGTCAGGTTATTTGTGTCACAAGTGAGATTAAACTAAAAACATATCACACCACAGAGAGTTGCACCCTCTAGTTATCTCAAAGTCAACAACGTCTAGGAAATTTATCCTTGGGGCCAAGCACCATGCATTAAGCAGAGGGAAACTGTGCAGGGAGACAGATGACCTGAGCAGCTACCAACTTGAGTTTTCTGAATTTAATGCCTCCCATGTCCATAAACCAATTCAAGGCATAACCAACAACAAAAGGCATAGCTTTAGTATTTAATAGGGGGAGAATTGGGGTAAGGGGCAAGAGGTCTGTATAACTAAGCAGTCTTGATCAAGATGCAGTCTGGTTGATGGTCATGGTTCAGCAAGGTGGTTCAAAGAATGTGTTCTATCTGCAGTTGCTGGACGGAAACATCTGGTTGTTTTCCATAAGATGATCGTTTCTATTGTGGGCTGCAGCCTCTTCCTCAGATGTGAATGCTCCCACTGTGTGGTTAGACTTGGCTTTCTTTTGGAAATTCCTCTGGAGATGAAGCACCATAGTTTTAGAACTATGTGACTAGAGGCTTGACTGGGAAATTGAACATGACAGAGCTACCCAATTGTGTGAGTTAGGTATTGTTATTGTTGTTGGTAAATTAACATGAGTTAGCATCATTTGGGAAGAGGGGATTTCAGCTGAGGAACTGTCTCCATTAGAGCTGCTTGTAGGAGGCATGCCAGCACTTTCTTGATTAATGACTGATGTGGGAGAGGACAGTGTGTTGTGGGTGATGCCACAGCTGGGCAGAATGTCCTAAAATGCTTGAGAAAGCAGGCTGAGCAAGCTATCAGTACCCAGCTAGTAGGTAGTATTCCTCAATAGTTTCTGCTTCAGTTCCTGTTCCAAGTTTCTGTTAGATTTCTTGTCCTGAATTTCCCCAGTGATGAACTGTCTTGTGGAAGGGTTAGACAAACAAACTCTTTCATTTCCTAAATTATTTGAGGTCATGGTATTTAGCACAGACATAGAAAGCAAACCATGACATTGGTTTCTTCAGAGTATAAAGGAAACCAGAGGCCCAGAGAAATACTCAGCACTGTCCACACAGACTCAGATATCCAGGGAAACTTTTGAAATCAGGTTACATTGCAGAGTCTTGTTTCTCACAGAAGAATGGCCACTAAGAAATACCAGGCAGCCACCTGTTAGCCCTTGTTCTTATGTTTTGGTTTGGTTTCTATGGTGGATAAATAGGCAGAGTTTCTTGTGTCTCCCATCTTTAGAATTGACACTCCACAGCTCTTCTTCCCTAAAATGTTGCTGAGAAGCTGAGGCCACAGGGAGACCCAGCTCCCTTAAACAAGGCCAATTTTTATTTCTTTTGGTTCTCCTTACTGTTTATGCTTTGACATCCCTCCTTCTCCTGCACCTGGATGGTGAATCACAGGTATACACATGCTCACAGGAGGGAGTCGAGCCAGGGGCTGTAATGGCTACCGTGTGCCCAGGTAATTTGGCCTTCTGATAAAAATCAGACATTTTAAACTTCTTTCCAGCCAGAGTCCAGTGCTTGAATTTACTTCTCCTCAAGGCAGGGGGTTGGGAGGAGGTGACCTGGGTTTGCAAAATATCTTATTTCTTTGATTTCATTTTGTGGTTTTGAAAGTAGGAAAGAATTCCTTCTAGTTTGAAATTACAGCTAACAACAGGTAAAGAATGTGACTGTGTGTGCCTGGATTCACTAGAGCCAAGGATAATATAAAAAGCCAACCTATGACATTAAAACGTCTGTACCAATTATGGCCATTGTGTCTGGGTTCAGCTCTCATTAGCAAGCCACCATTACTGACGGATCTTTGTGTGTGGGCCTGTGTCCCAAGAGAGGGTCATAGAGCCAGCAAACCAGCTGGCATTGGCAGATGGTATCTGCAAATCTGAGGAAAGATTTTGATACTGAGGTCTAATTTACCTGTGTACTCACCTGTTGAGAAAGGACTAAAATGGCAACGAATGCATATTTGACTTTTATGGTGGGCAATAATCTTTGAAAAAGCAGTACTCTGCATAATCTAATGTCAACTGTTCCCCTGAATAATGATGTCTATATGATAGGGAATGTTCTTCCCAGTTTTCAAAACTCCAGAAATGTGAAAGACCTAGAAAGGGCAGTGAAGTAAGAAATAGAAAAAATATGAATGTGGTCTTTGCCCTGGGGAGATCATTGGTAAAGTATTTGCCTTGTAAGTATAAGGACCCAATGTCTACCCAGAGAACTATTAGAAACAGCTACAGGAAGTGGCCTGCTTGTGCAATTATGATGCTGTGAAGGTAGAGATAGTTATATCCTTACAGTTCATGAGACAGTCAGTCTAATGGGCAAGCTGTAGGCCAACAAGAGACCCTGTGTGATCAAATATAGTAGACAGCAAGGGATGCTATTCAAGCATCCTCTTGCCCTCCCATACACCTGTGTGCATTCATACATATGCATGAGTGCATGTGCACACACACTCATACTCACATATACATAGAGAAAGACACACACAGGCACAAACATGCTCTCACACAATTTCAAATGCACACAGATACAGGCATACATATTCTCACACACATACTCCCAAACACATAATCACACACACACACACACACACACACACACACACACACACACACACACACACACACGTATACATGCACCTTATATTTTTTTTAAATTGATAAACATCAAAACCCAGCACTGAGTCACTGGGTTTTGCTTTATAAGAACACTTTGATGTTCATTTATTGATCAAAAACCAACTCAATAAATCATAATCTTCCTCTCCTTAAAAATATTGCCCCAAAATAGATTATAGGAGAAAAGAAATAGTGCTGTCCAGCACCACAAGAAGTGACCATAGGATGTCTACAAGGCTGTTGTTTTAAGCAGGGTTGCTTACATGTGTGTTTGTAATGTAGAGCTTATTTTGCAACCTTTTTATTATTTTACTTTCTGTGTATAGATGTTCTGCCTGCATGTGTTTATGTGTCCTATGTACATTCCTGATGTGTACAGAGGCCAGAGAAAGGTGTTGGATCCCCTAGACTGGAGTTACAGATGGTTGTTGAGCCACCATGTGGTTGCTGGGAATTGAACTCAGGACCTCTGCAGAGCAGCCAGTGCTGTTAACCATCGAGCCATGTCTCCATTCCTAGACCTTACTAGGTTTTTTTTTTTTTTTTTTTAATTATACACTTGCTCAAAATGTCTGACAGCTATCATTCAAATGATAATGAAGCTCAGTTAAAAGGGTGATACCCATGCATCCCTCTGTGTGGACTTATGCTTAGGTATAAACAGAAGGTATTCAGTCTGATCTCTCATTGGGTCTTTTCAAGGAGGCAAACAGGCATCCACATATGTGCTCTTCATGCCAGATATTGCCTGCTTCAATAATTCTCCTCCTCCCTCCCTCTCTCCTTCCTTCCTTTTCTTCTCCCCTCCCTTAATACTTCCTTGCCCCACTGGAAGACTGGAGTGTGTATTTCAGAGTCAGGAAGGGTTACCAGCCAAAGAAAACTATGGTTGGAAGCTTAACTTGCTGCAAATAAGCAATTAAGATGGAAACAATGTCCCCACGCACCTTTGCCAAATATTCCCACCCTGGAGCAGGTTCCTGTCACCTCACACCTTGATTATTGATATAGCTCCCAGCTCAGTCCCTGATTGCAAGTCCCTCCTCGTGGGACTCCAATCTGCCCACATAAGCCAAATAAGTGCTTTGAGTACACTGTTATCAGCAGGAATTTCTCTGCTCAAAATTACCCAGATATTTTCACCTCCAGATTCAACCTGAACTCCATAGATGAGTATGAACACCCCACATCTTGCGTCAATAAACTAGCCAAACACATCTTTGGATGCTCTCAACTTGAGCCTAATTTATTGGCCCTATAGCCCCCTGACACAAAAAGAATGTGATAAGGAATTTAAATAAGAGCCTCAGCAGTGTCCTCTAAGGTATTCCAACACATCAGCAAACACGCATGTGGATACTTTAGTAACGTAACAGACGGGAGTACTTTTGTGTGTTCTTGTATTTGCCCTTACTCTGCTTCTGTAAACACATTCCTCTTTACCCGTCTGCTTTGGTTCTGTTCTTATCCTTATTACAGAAGCACAGAATCTTGTGAGCTAGATACTCCCCAGGGAGTATTAATCATTATCTCTGATCAATGAGAAATCTAAACTCCAAGAAGTTACTCAATAGTCCCAAGGTTACACAATTTATACAGCCCCTCCACTCCTCACCCTGCCCCTTCATAATCCCTAGCTACAAACTAGTATGCTCCACAGAGAAACCAGATATAGTTCAGGTACATTACTGAAGGTATGCCAAGTTGAAAGCAAAGACACTGGAATTTGATCTCCAGACCTGTTAACAGTGATCAGTAACATTGGCTCCCTAGCAATAATTCCAGATGCCTGGCTTTGCATACTCACCTGTGGTGATGTCTGTCAATATCTACAGTCCTTGTGGGATGGTCTAAGCATCAGTCAGACCTGCACTAAGTCAGTCCACCTATGGTATTTGGCCTCTCCTCATAAAGCAGGCTTTGAGATAGGACAGCTCCTGCTTTGCATTTTTGCTTTGCTTTGTGCACACACTCTGGTTTAATAAGCATTTGTAAGCAGCAAAGGAGAAAAAGAATAGCAGCAGTGGCTTATTTATAGCCCACACTGGTCTTTCAAAGCTTCTGCTTCCAGAACCCCTTGTATTTTCTGCCCCATGAATTCTTAATGAGTTCCAGTTGAAGAAGTACAACCATTCTGATTATCAGAGGAGGGTGCAGGGATGAGAGAAAAACATCCATCCATCCATCCATCCATCCATCCATCTATCCATCCATCCATCTATCTATCTATCTATCTATCTATCTATCTATCTATCTATCTATCTATCTATCAAAACTGTCCCCACAATTACCAGGGCTGATATAACTAACCCATTTTTTTTTCTGTGTTGGAAATGTTAGCAAATATGTTAAGTTATACAGGCCTGCTATGATTTTAAATCCTTTAAATTATCTTTATAACAATAGAAACATGAGAAATTATTAATGAATATTCTGTGTTGTACAAAACATCTGCATCTCAGTGTTCTAACAAATACCTAGTGTGAGCTTAACCCAGATGGGCAGGCACATAGCTGGCTCCAGGTTCCTCCTGCAATAATGAGGGCTTCTGTCCACTTCCAACCTCACCTTCTGTGGTGAATGATACCTTACCCTCTGACCCTACCCAAATGGTGCAATGAATCCTATAAGGCTCACAAAAATAATTTGCTGATTTTTCAGGAAGTAGAGGGAAAATCCAGAGTTGATTTCAGTTTAGGAATGGTTCAGCTCATTCACAAACACTTATTCATTTGATTCTAGAACAGTTGATCATCTAGATGTAAACTAAAGCTTGAAGACAACTTCAAAACATACTGGAAAACAAAAGATGGCATGCTCTCTCTTCTTGAGCCATTCCTTCAGAGACAGACCACCACCCACAGGACTCACTGCCTGACCGAAGTCTGCTGAGCATCCAGAAGAGCCTCAGGAGGTTCTCCATCCTGAGCCCATGGGTGAGTCCCAACTTCCTCTCCACTAACTATCGGAGGAGAGACTTCTGGGAACTCTAGGGTCACAGGTAGCACAGTGATGCCTGGGAACAGTCTGTTCCAGCTCAGAGACAGAGATGAGCCACTGCCATCAGAACCCACAGCCTACACACAGAGAGCTGAACACCCAGGAGTAATCTCACTCCTGAGCTCATGGGCCCCCAAACCCACAAGACAGATAAGCTCCAGTCAGATATAACAAGATCACCTAGCATCACAGATACTAAGATGGTAAGAGGCAAGCGTAAGAACCTAAGAAATGGAAACCAAGACAATATGGCAACATCAGAATCCAGTTCTTCTACCACAGCAAGTAGTGGATGTCCCAACACACCAGAAAAACAAGATATGGACTTAAAAGCATACTTCACAATGATGATGGAGGTCCTCGAGAAACACATGAATAACTCCCTTAAAGAATGACAAGAGAACCAGGAGAACAAATACATGAAAACAAGTGGAAGCCCTTAAAGAGGAAACACAAAAACCACTTAAAGAGCTACAGGAAAACACAACCAAACAGGTGAAGGAATTGAAAGCAGAAATAGAAATAATAAAGAAATCACAAAAGGAGACAACCTTGGAGGTAGAAAACTTAGGAAACAGATCAGGAGTCACAGATGCAGCATCACCAACAGAATACAAGAGATGAAAGAGAAAATTCTCAGGAGCAGAAGATACCATAGTAAAAAACATTGACACATTAGTCAGAGAAAATGCAAAAATCAAAAAGCTCCTAACCCAAAACATCCTGGATATCCAGAACACAACAAGAAGACCATACCTAAAGATACTAGGTGTAGAAGAGAGCGAAGACTTCCAACTAAAAGACCCATTAAATATCTTCAACAAAATTATATAAGGAAACTTCCCTAATCTACAGAAAGAGATGATTATGAACATACAAGAAGCCTACAGAACTCTAAATAGAGTGGACCAGAAAAGAAATTCCTAAACCATTCCTTCAAATAAAAAAAATAAAACTAACATCAAATCATAATCTCTTCAACATTTGAAATCTGTTCACACAAATTTCAAATTACTAGTTTATCTCATTTTCATTGAAGATGCACTGTATTGTGTTAAATAAATTTGACAAAGAACTGACGGTTAGGGGACATGCAAGAAACTTTAATTTGGTTGTTGTTAGGTTATCTCATTGTTTAATTGAAATTAAAAAGAAAAAGATCTTAATGTCACAGAACAAAGAGGCATGCAAGACCACAGAGTAAGATAGTACCCAGGTCAAAGAAGGAGGGAAGTTAAATAAATAAATAAATAAATAAATAAACAAATAAACAAATAAACAAATAAATAAATAAATACTTTTTAAAAGCTGAGTATGAAAGATGGGGTAGCAATTAAGAGCACTTGCTACTCTTGCATAGAACAGAAATTGTTTTCCAGCATTTGTATTGGGCAGCTCACCACTGCCTATAATTTCAAAACTAGGAGATCCAACCCCTTCTTCTAGATTTCATGGGCATCCACACACATGTGCACATACATACACGTGGATGTGTGTGTTTGCATTATACATACACACACAAATATAAACACACAGTAATGTATCTCTTTCTCTCTCTCCCTCTCTCTCTCTGTGTGTGTGGGGGGGTGTATGTATGTGATGAAACTGAATATGAGCATCAAGGCTCCCCCATTCTAGCTCAACAAGGATGAGCCCTCAGCCTAAAGTTCACCATTCACATTCTTGGTTTCTATAGCAAATCCCAGGTTTCTGTCAACTACTTCTTTATCTTCCATAGAATTTTCTTGGCCACCATATTTCATGCTAACTATAGTTTAATGGTGCTGAGTTTAGAATTTGCAAGAGTTCTATGACTCTTTCCAAGTGATTATTTTTGGAAATGTCAAGCTTGAGCAAGTGGGCTTCTCTATTCATGATAGAATAGTGGTTCAATCCAAGAAAAGAAGCACAGAGAAGCAAACTCCATGGTAAAGTATATTCACTCTCACTCCCATGATTCTAGAACATCATTACCACCCTCTGCCACTACATGCAAGTATACACTGTGAATGGTGTGTTTCTATAATATATACCTATTTTATAATTTATTCTTTTATGTGTAATTGGGTGTATCACACACATACATATACACATATGTGCATACACACACACACACACACACACACACACACACACACACAAACACACAAACTTTCATGGTTTTGAAATTTTTTAAATCTAAAATAGCCAGCTTAATAAAATGACCAATTTTATTTTATTTCCATTTTTTTCTTCTATTAATGACCACATACTTCTTCAGGTGATGAGTAGGTTAAGCAATTTAGTAAATGAAGAGGAACATTTGAATAGAAATTAGAATTCTAATTGTAAAGATTTATGGGTTGACTGAAGTGTATGGGTGTTTAATTGGCATGTATGTATGTGTACCATATATGTGCCTGGAGTCTCAGAGTCTAGAGAAGATTGTCAGATCCCCTGAGACTAGAGTTACAGATGATTGTGAGCTGCCATTTGGGTGTTCAGACCTGACCTGGATTGCTTGTAACGGACACCAGTACTCATGATTGCTGAGCAATTTCTCCAGCCCAAGATTCTAAATTTAAGCCACTCAATATAATGAATCGCTAACATGAATGTGTTATATACCCCCCTCATTTTATATGAAAAATACTGAGGATTTGGTGAGGATTTGATCTGAAGTATTGTTGAGGTCTAGAATTCTATTATTCAATAACATTTAATTTTGATTAAAAAGCAAAAATAACTGAGTCCCATTATGAAGTTGGATATGATTTTAAAAATCATAGATGTGATACTTATCTACTAGCCCATGTATATATTAATTCAGATGTATATTTGTACCTCTGTCACACTGAGAAAATTTGAAGTGACTTACTTGTTTTTTATGGGACCACAAAATAAAAAGTAATTTTTTAAAGTAAAAATTTTAGTGATGTAATCTACAAAAGGGAAATCTTAAGGGAAATCTGTCAGAATGAGTACATAAGGATGTCTGAGGACCAAATGGGAGGTGTCAGATCTTATTTGGACATACAAGGATGAAAACACAGTAATATCCTCAGAGATAGCAAATAGCAACAGAGAAATGTACCTAATTCAATCCAGAAAATCTATTAGAGGGAGAAATGGGCTAACAGCATTCCATTGCTTAGAAACTCTTGCAAAGTTTCTAAGTTATGTAAGCATTATCTATAGGTTAGCTTTAACTGTCAACTCACCATAATCTAGAATCACTTGAGAAGAGCATCTCAAGAAATATTGCTTAGATTGGTTTATCTATGGAGTATTGTTTTGATTTACCTGCCATAACTGATGTGGGAAGACCCAGCCCACTCTGGGAAGCACTATTCCCTAGGCAGGACCACTGTGGGTATCACTATTCCCTAGGCAGAAGAGTTTTGAGTTATGTAAGTTATGCAAAGCTGAACTGACTAACAAAAGCAGGCAAGGGGACATACATACAACCATTTCTCTCTCCTGCTGATGGGCATATGGCCAGCTGCCTCTAGCATCTTTTACTGCAACTTTTCCAGTCATGGACTGTAACCTAAAATTGTGAGCCAAAATAAACATTTTTTTTTTTTTTCTGTTTTCAGTTCACACAAAGTGAAAGAACCAGGCTCTTTATAGTCACGGGCATCCCAATGTCATTACTGAAGGCTCAGAAGTCCCCAGGAAGGGCCTCAAAAACTTTCTTAAGGGTTCTTGTCAGGGTGTTCAATCATAGCAACAGAAATGAAACTAGGAAAGGAAGAAGAAAGCTATTAAATATAGTGATTGAAAGAACTTCCTATAGGAATTAATTTCATCAAGGTATTATGTGAAATATAGTGCTGAGGAAGATGTAGAAGCTTTGGGAGGCACCAGGCTGAAGGAAGGGAGTCACTGCTGTAGGCCTTCAAGTTCATAGCCTGGCCTACTTGCTATCATGCTTCTGCGTCCTGGCCTAGGCAACTGTGGTGTGGTCATTTTATGTTCCTGCTGACATAGTTGTGAGTGACTCCATAGCCAACTTCCCCGCCAGGGAGGACTGGATCCCCTCAAAGAGGAGCTAATGCGGGACTTCTGTTAAGTTGCTTTTGTCTTCTGTAGGAGAAGTAAGCTGATAGAGCAGAGTGCATGATTTTATGAAAAGAGGAAGAAGGACATAGAGGCATGTGCAGTTAGAAGTGGGACTTTCTAGTGAACTAAGATGCTTCATCCTCATACTTACTCTGTTGGACATTTTTCGTATTAGAATAAAAGAATGGTATAGATCAAGATGATTTCAGTTCGTAACAAATGCTACTAATATCCGGAATGCTCTCCAAAACAATATTCAAAGCAAATCAAAAGCCAAGCCTACAGATTAGAAACGTGTGCTATAATATTAAGAAACAAAAACTTCAAAGGTCAGACTTACTTACTTGGTGTATTCTCTGTTAAGGAGAATGTCTTAAAACTGAATGAACATTCATATCATATAGTTCAAAATTCGGTCAGTTTGGAACTGATGTGTCAAGTCTACCTCACACGTGAAGAAAGGGATTACCAAAGAACCTAATTCAGGAATATAGAAACACAGAGGTCAGTCTATACCCACATAGAAACAGGCTAAACATTGCCTGTTGAATTTTTAATGTCATTTACATGCATTTATGTGTGCATACTCTGAAAGGTCAGACAACAGCATGTTATCTGAAATGATCCATGGAGTCTCTTACTGTTTCATCCTTAGGGGCTCTGATACCAGTAGAAGTTATACTGCAGTTGACACAAAGTGAAAGGGACGGGTTCTTTATGGTCCTATACATCCTAAAGTCAAGACTGAAGGTTCAGGAATCTCCAGGAAGGGCTTCCAGGAGCGTGGAAAATGTGGGCTCAGACAAGGCTGACCTCCAGCAGAACAAGGGCTTCTGTCTGGCAATATGACAGCAGCTATGTAGCTCTGGTGGAAGAAATGGACCTGGCACACATGGGGCCAGTCTTCAGAGCTGAGTCTTCAAGGATCTTGTAAGGGGCATTTTCATTTGATCTAAAAAAGACAGGAAGTTTGGAGCAAAGATTCTCATCCTATTCCAACTCAATTATCCCATGATTCTGTGAAAGCAGTTGGCAGGTTTGAAGGAAATGGCTGACATACAGGAAGTAACCAGAAGAAAAGGAGAAATATCAAGGAGCCTGGAGAGTCCATTAATGGATACATAAGTCTCTGATTTATTGAAATTGGCCATACTTACTGAGTTCCATTCAAAAATCTTGCTCAATTGTGAACACTTGGAAGGTAATGGGGAAATGTTCCTAACAGTAGGCACACCTTTAGTAATGTCCACAGAGAAAGCCAGGAAGGGAAACACTTGGAAAATTCTTTTACAGAGAAAATGGGAAAACGTGGAGGCAGAGGAGGAGGAAATGAGAAGAGGATAGGGGAGGAGAAGGAGGAGAGGGGAGGAAGAGGAGGCAGAAGAGGAATAGAAAGGGGAGGAGGAGGAAAGAAAGCAAGATAATCAGAAGGAAGAAACACAGTATATCTACTCACCTTCGCTCACCCCTGTTCCCTACTCTCTGCTGTTCTGGCTGTGTTTCAGACTCCTCCGCTGGGTCTAATCAACGGCTGACCACATCTGTTAGATTGGAAGTGTACGTCATCTTGGTTTTGGAATATAGGCAAATATGCACTTAGTTCTTCTCCAAGCCAGAAGCTTGCTCAATATTTAAGGATGGGGTTAGTGGAGAGTCAGGAAACAGAGAACAATGGTCAGAGCACAGGGAGATGTTTGGTAGGGAGGATTAGGTTGTTGTCATTCTGGATGCTAGGCTTGCTTATTTCTGTGACCCTTCAAAGAGGCAAGCATCCCACCCATGAGGCAGAACCTCACATGAAATAGAGTGATGTCACTACACAACATCTACGGACATCCCTCCTTCCAAGATCTCAAACTATACCTCTTAATTAAAAAACTAACCTTTATATATTTTTTAGGGAGAGAATGAACATTATGCAATTATTCCTATATTTATTTAAGTTGTACATGTGGTATGTGCTTATATCTTCCTGTTTGTGGATACCTGTGCAGGTGCAGAAATGTGGTGTGTGTGTGTGTGTGTGTGTGTGTGTGTGTGTGTGTGTGTGTGTGTTTGTGTGTGTGTGTGAAGGCTAGAGATCTATAGCAGGTGTCTTCCCTAATCTTTATGTAATTTGCTTTCTTAAAGAGACTCCTTCATGCCCACTGCACATCGTTAGTTTACCAGATCTAGCTGTCTATCTAGACACAGGAACCTCATGGCTCTGTCTCCTCAGTGCTAGGATGGCAGGCATAGACACAGTTCCTAGCTTTGTTTACACAGAGTTTGGGGATCCAAACTCAGATCCTTATGGGTATGTGTCAACTGGGTCAACTTTTCATCCACACTATTCATTTTACATGTGAAGGAACTCAGAGGTTAGGAGTGGAAAGGAACTTTCTTGGGACAAATTCTAAAAGTTATGCAATAGCCTGACCTCTTCTTCCAGAACATAATTTCTGTAACTGTTACTGTTTTGTTTGCTCGTTTTTGAGACATTGTTTTGTTTTGTAACACTGGCTGAACCTGAACTCACAGTTCTCCTGCCTCAAGTACAGAAGAGTCCCAGTGTGTACCACCACATCCAGCTCTGATGCTTATTAGAATTTGTGACCTTTCACAAGTATGATACTAAATTTGAGTAGGGATTAAATTATCTTGGAGAAAATTTTAGTCACAGAATGACAAGTGCATCCATTTGACTTGACAAGGAAAATCTAAAACTTGTTCCAATATAAGCGCCAACTACTTCAGCCCCTGAAAGAAAGGACACGAATGATCAGACTTATAATTCTTTCTTATGGAGATCAGTTTTTACCATAGCTAAGTACATTTAAGGTCTGAGCTACTTATAATCATCCTGTTTAATATTCTGTACCTGCCTTTTAACTTAAGCAGACACACACACACACACACACACACACACACACACACACAGAGAAACACATATTTGGGTTATAAAGTTCAAGTGGTTGTTTTGGATTTATCATTTTTTCCTCTCAAATAAACCAGAGAATTGTGAGGTTAAATGTTTTCTTATAATTAGCATATAGATTTGATAGTTGCTTTCTTTTCTACCTCAGGTGCAATGTCAAAGAAAAAACAGACAAGTAAATAGTTCATATGAAGTTCACATAATGTGTTGTTTCGCAAAAGTAAAGCAGGCATGTAATATAATGTAATTTTAAAAAGAGATTGGGGATGCTCACAGCAAGCCCAAGTTTTCCTACATATCTCTGACTATGTGGGCCTGATGCTTTGAGATAAATAAGTAAACTGGCCAGTTAGATGACTTGAAAATTAGATTGTCTCTGTCTTAGTTACTTTTCTCTTGCTGTGTAAACCATGACCAGAAGCAACTTAATGAAGAAAGAGTTGATTTGGGCTAATGCTTCCAGAGGCTGAATTCAAATAGAGGGAACAGCATGGCAGCTGGTGGCTGTGGCTCACCTATTAAGCTATATGTTGTTCATGCATGAGGACCTGAGTTCAAGCCTCAGAACCCATATAAACAACTCACAGTGTTCATGACTATGATCCCAGCACCAGGAATGAGGAGACAGAGAGATCCTGGGGCTCAATGGCCAGTCAGTATAGCTGAATCAATTTGCTACAGGTTCAGTGAGAGACCTTGACTCGGAAAATAAGATGGAAAGAAAGTAAGGAAGAAATTTGGTGTTGAACTCTGGCCTTAGCATGCCCATGTAACTGCCCACAAATGTGTGCAAACATACATACATACATACATACATGCATACATACATACATACATACATACATACATATATACACACACACACACAGAGAGAGAGAGAGAGAGAGAGAGAGAGAGAGAGAGAGAGAGAGAGAGAGAGAGAGAGAGAGAGAGAGAAAGCAGAAATCTTGAAGACACATTTAAGTAGAAACCTCTGGCATGTTTTAGAACACCAGGACAGAGGCCTGGAGCTGGCTTTATTTACAAATGGGGAGTCCAGGATCCAGAGAGCAGCCTGTGACTTATCCTCTCCACATTTTATTAATCTCTCTGGTAAGAGATTCTGGATTATTGTTTAGCACTGGGCAAGATGCCAGAGGTCAGGGGTTGCCAAGGAGGATGGAAACCCTCCTTAGATCAAGGACTCCCAGAAGCAGGGACATAAAAACAAAAGGAGATGTGAATGGGGTGGAGAATGGGTGTGGGACCCCAACATTTTGTATTTCTATTTTGGACCACTTGTGTGGAATCACAAGGGCGGATGCCATTTCAACACTATTATGAAAGTCACCAGAAGCAAGATCTTGCTTTTGGCTTTGTATTTTTTTTTTTTTTTTTTTTTCTGTAGGCAGACCCGAAACAGAAGCTGGACCAGAAAGTGTGCTTTATGGCACTTCCTGTGAAAGTACAATCTGGAGGAATTAGCCTCACACAGCACTTGGCCTGCAAATACAAGATGAACATCATCAGACTCTGCATAATTCAGATTCCCTTGTGAGTAGATTTGCATTAGTGCTGTTCCTGTAGAACACTGGATCTTTTCTTTCCCTTCTTACTGAAAACACCACGCTGTGTGTCAACTGTATTCTTCACCATATGTGGTATCTCTGTTGTTTCTAAGCTCTGGGCCCACGTGCCTTCCAAGGTCACTTGACCTTTCTCCATCAATTCTTCCCAAGATATGATAACACATTTCACATCTACAAAACAAAAAAACAACAAAACAAAACAAAACATTTTCAAGTATTCCACCACCCATGATTTGTCCATCACGATGCGCCTTGTTGGAGACACTTGCGTGAAGCTCTTTAGGTAATGTTCCTTTTATCAAAAACACAAGAGAGTACCCATGTCCCATATTGCCTTTTCTGATCCCAGCCTAAGTGTTAATGATGAAGGGGTGGGCTTGTGAAACCTTACTCCATATAATGTCACCTGTGATATCTCCAAGGATTCTTAGAGAGAGGACAGTAGGTATGAGGTGTCTGGTTCTGTTTCTAAGGTCAACTCTCCTAGTCATTTCCTGCTTCAGCTTCCTGTGTTGATTTCATTATGCATCTTGGGGTGGGGTTCTTCCCTGAAACGTGTACTTCAATGGCTCCCAGACTTCATAAGCTCTCGAATCAATTTCCTAAATGCCTTTCCACATTCGACCTGGATATCTAATAAGTATCTCACACTTAATGGACATAAAGCTGGGCCATTCTACGCCCCACCCCCGCTCCTGCATTCTTACCCTCCTCAGAAAGGTCCATTACCATGTGTCTTGATTTTGTAGAGCTAGAATTCCAGGTACCATCTTAGATTCTTTATCTCCATCTCTCCCACATGAAACTAACATTTGTCTTCTCTCTTTCAAAGTGCACAGTGGATCAAATCATTTCTCCCCCCTTCTAAGCCGGCCATATTCCCTCACCTGGAGAGGGACCATGTGCCTCCTGCTTACTGTGTTTCAGGCATGCTTAGTACTGCACACTCAGCTCTCAAGCCAGCATTTCCCTCCAACAAGGAAACCCAAGCCCTGCTCCTGCTGAGGTGTGAACTGCCTTATCAGACCTCTTTAAGTTGGAAGGAAATCCATACATCTCAGTTGAAAGGTCCTCTATGACCATCCCTTCCCTTCCATCTCTGCTGATCTCTCTTTATGTTCTTACTGTTTCTTAAAACTCCAGCCATCATAGCCTCCTGACTCCAGCTTTTAGCACCATCTCATTCTACCCCCCAGACTATTCATTCATACTTGATGTTACAACATCCATCTCTGTATGACGCTAAAAGCACCTTTGTTAGGATTTCATTGCCTATCATTTAAAATTTTTCAGTGCAGTATAGTTATTAAAATTTAATTCCTACTCTGGGTATTAAAGGCACGCAAATGAACATTAAGTAGAATACACAATCCACTCATAGATCATCTTCTTTAGGCTTCTCTTGGTTATAGGACTTAAAACTTTAAGGTATATGGTCTCTTTGTTTAATCTCCCCGTGAAGCCATGTACTTTCTGGACTCTAAACTCAGTTCACCTAATTCATAGCTCACATCAGGCATTCAGTGTCTTCTAGATAAAATGAATATATGAGACTTGCGGTTCCCGAAAAAATAAGTATATGAGAGTTGTCATTCTAGATGAAGTAAGTATATGAGAGTTGTCATTCTAGATGAAGTAAGTATATGAGAGTTGTCATTCTAGATGAAGTAAGTATATGAGAGTTGTCATTCTAGATGAAGTAAGTATATGAGAGTTGCCATTCTAGATGAAGCAAGTATATGAGAGTTGCCATTTGCCTTCATAAACCCCGCAATTGTAAAATACAAAGAACAACAATGAAGGCAGCGCAGCTTCAGTACTTGTAATTCTCTAACATGTGTGTCTGTGGAATAATTAACTGGGTTGCCACTTCTTCTAGCATGTTTCTGCCATACCCTCAGAGAAGATCCCCATTCACGGCGAGTATCAAACCAGTGTGCCCCAGTAAACCAGTGGGGGTTTCATTCTAGGGGATTCTCGAGCTATGAATGATGTCTATAGTAATAGCTTATAATTAAATGGGGCTATAGATTTGTCTATTCACATATACTTATATAGACTATGCTATACTCCATATAGGTCTATTTACCTGTATGCACAGAATATTTCTCCTTGTGTACTAAGCTTCTATAGTTATTGCTTACCTGTGTACCTTTTTTTTTCTCTAGCACGATCAGGATTGGCAGTGAAAACACTCACTGTGGTCTTCTGTATTGCATTCTAAGTAAAGATAGGTTTGGAATTACACACTGCTTCTTGTCTCATGTGCCGCCTCAGATGGATGCCAAAAATCTCAAGTTACATGATTCAGCATGGGGAAGTCTGTTAGAAGCACCACCCTAGCACCAGCTTCTTAGCACCCCTCCCCCCCAGATGTAGCTTAGAACAAATGCAAGGTATATCTTGGACAAAACTGAGTGGGTAGAGCAGGACTTGACCACAGGACTCTAGATGGAGAGGTAATGATCCTAACTATGCCTTGGGGCTTGGTTTCTGTGTTTCAGACCTTAGCCAAAGGTTTATGGGCTATGATGGGCTGATACCTGGCTAATGCTATTGGCACCACTGAGCTGGATGGAGAGAGGGGGGATGAGAAGCTTGGGTTTCAGAGCTGACCCCACAAGAAAACATAGCATAAGATCCTTCAGAACAGCAGAGCCATCCTGAAGGAAAGGCTGGTGTCGGTGGGGAAGCATCCATAGCAAGCTCTCCTTCAGCCTAAGACCGAACCAACATGGTAGCCCCTATCTGCCCAACATTGGATAACCTAGAAGCATGTCAAAAATATGAGATACTTGGCTCCTTTTGGCAAATTTTATACATTGCTTTGAGATGTTCACATCTGAACATCTTTTCTCAGGTATTCTTCCCATATAAGACACAAGGATATACTAGTCCGTTTTGGTTGGCCAAGAGAAAAACCAGCTACATAGGTTGAACAGAATGCCTATTCAGTGGGAAGCCACAAGGACTCAGCGGATGCTGGTGATTTTCTTCTGGATTGTTCGTGGCTCAGCGCTTCGGTTCTCTGTAGGAAGTGAATTTATAGAACAAGCTTTGAGAATCTAAAAATAACAATGGAATAAATTGGTAAGCAAAAGCCAGCTGGTCTTTTTAGCAGCTGTAAATTTGAAAATAAAAAGACAAGTCATGGGGGAGAGATTGACAGCTCCTGTCACCATTAAAGTTATTATTCTTTTAGGTCTATTTCTAGGTCAAAGGTTATTGAAAGCTCATGTAGTTTCCTTCCTTCTCACATGACCTTACAAACACTTCACGTTTGTTAGACTTGGCAGACGATAGTTCTTTACACCTGAAATCAGGACATAGGGATAGTTTACTTAATGATACCACAGTCTTTAATGGTTCTTTGCCGTCCACAATTCTTGGCTACTCCAGAGTATTGAATCATCAAAATCCATCTCATTTCCTTCTCATACATGTGGTCACCATGTCATCCTGTTCCTATTACACTGGAGTCCTCCATAGAAGCAGAACTAATAAGAATTCAATCCACAAGAGAGGATTGAATGGATAATCATGAGAACTGGAGCTGAGAAGTCCAACAATGGCTGCCTACTGACTGGAGAGTCAGGAAAACAAAAGCTCCATCCATGAAGCCACTAGAGCAATAGACACCAGCAATGCTGCTGCTTCTCATCCTCTGTGGACAAAGGCTCCCAGCCCCCAGCCAGCCACAGAGGTCCAGCACCATGGCGAGGAACCAGGATGGCAGCCATAGGCAAAGATACAGGCTGGAAAATGGAGGGCTCAAGTGACAGCAAACTCCCCAGTCCCTTTACTTTCCTACTCCATCACTGGCCTGTTGGATGCTGGGACTCATATCTGTTCTCTGGCACACATGCCAATGTATCTTCCCAGTTCTCTAGATATCATTTCAACCAGTGAAGTTGACAAGCAAATTAACACCACACCTACAATAAAATTATCAGTAGATGCTCAGGCAGGAGGGGAGTAACAAACACACAAACATTAAGAAACCCTCCCTACCACACACTCTGAGGGGGAGTAGATGATGTAAGGAACACTTCCTCCAGAAGAAGGGGAAGAGGTGGAGGACTTTGCATGTGCCCTTCACCAGGTCAGAAACCAGCATTCTCATGATTCTCCAGAAACCAGAGGTGGTGTACGCCTGACAGGTGGGTCAGAACTTGACTCCCAACCACATCTTCAGCCACAGCTTGGAATCCTGAGGCACCCTCCACAGGGTCAAATAGCAGATGCTGGCTTTCCATTGTGCTAGGATTCTTCAGATAAACAGAAGCAAGGATATAGGCGCACTCATACCAAATACATGCCACACCCACCATATATACACCAAACACTAACCAAACATGTACCTAATATGCACATGCACACACATACATATCAAACACACACACAACACACACCCACACCATGAACACACCAAACACACATACACACCCACCATATACACACAAAACACACACATGCACACACCAAACACACACAAACACACACACAGAGTACACATACACATTACACACTCTCATACACACACATTCCATAGATCATACTACATACTCTCCTTCTCTCTTCCCCCTGCTTTCCCCCTCCCTCTCCCTTTCCCTCTCCTCCTTCCTCTACTCCCCTCCCCATCTCTCTCTCTCTCTCTCTCTCTCTCTCTCTCTCTCTCTCTCTGTCTGTCTCTGTCTCTCTCTGTCTCTGTCTCTCTCTGTCTCTGTCTCTCTCTGTCTCTCTCTCTCTCTGTCTCTCTCTCTCTCTCTCTCTCACACACACACACACACACACACACACACACACATACACACTCCACACAACAATCATATCAAACACTTTCTGCTTAGGATGAATATCTTTTATCTAAAAGTTTAGGGTGGGTGGGGTGGAATATTTGCTAATATATATTGAGCTATCTTGGAAGATAGATCTAACTGCTAAAAACAAAATTTGAGGCTGTTCTTTACACTTAGCCACAGTGAAATTGTATGTATTGCTGTTAGGCAAATGCTTTTGAGTCTGTACTGCCATGTGGATTCAGGCCTGGGATGTTCCCATCTGTGACATCTCAGTGCTCAGGTTCGATTGGGGAAGGGTTGGGACTTCACATTTTCAGATCAGGGATCCTAGTCCTAACCGCACCTCCACAGTGTAGAAAATAATGTCTTAAGGGATTATCTCATGCAATTTTGAGGGCCAGCAAGGTGAAATGTGTGGCCAGGTTGGCAGGCTGCAAGCTCCTGCAGGATCACATTTCAGGCGCAAGCAGAGTGATTTCTCTGGAAAACTCTAATCTTTGCTGCTAAGGTCTGTAACTAATTAGATGAAGCCTGTCCTTGCTGTATTGGGTAACCTGCATTATTCAAAACCTATTGATTTAAATGTTTATCACACCCAAAATCTACCTCCAAAGTACTATCCAGCCACACAAGTATTCAATCGATAACAAGGCTCCTTAACCAAGCCAACTAGCACATAAAATTAACTACCACACAGACACACAGATACAGACAGACACACACACACACACACACACACACACACACACACACACACACATACACAGACACAGACACATACACATACACACACACACACATACACATACACATACACAGACACATACACATACATACACACACACACACACACACACACACACATGCAGGAGTGAGTTAGTAATTTTCATTTACCAAGTAAAACTATTTAAAGTCTACTGAAGCCATTCTTCCCATCTTTATGGGAGACACAGGAGTCAGGATTCCTGAGCTGGGTGAGAAGTATTGCTGTTTTGTTCAAAGCTTTGGCCTGCTGGTCTTTGTGCACCCAGAAGGTAACTTCACTCAGGAAAGCAGGGGCTCTACCATCTGTGTCAGAAAAAGTCCAGACAGCTGAGGGGACAGTTAGGGCAGTAATCCTATTTCTACACTTGTTTTTCCAACTGCTTCCATGCACCCTGGTAGGGGAGCACACACACACACACACACACACACACACACACACACACACAAACACACAGAGAGTGAGAGAGAGAGGGAGGGAGAGAGAGGGGGGGGGGGCACCTCATCTCTTCTTTGTGGTATGTCTGCAGAAACTAGTCAATCTGGGCCTGTGTCCCTAGGACTGTGACTACTAAAAAGAGGCATCTAATTTATAGTTGGACAAGCCTGCTAGAGCTGCCTGCAGCCATGTGCTACCTCTCTGTGATAAATATATTACTTAGGTCTCTTCTCTCTAATTGAAAGATGCAAACAGAGATTATTGTGACTTAAATGCATAATTAGATTTCCATTCTTCCAGTTGCCAAACCACCTCTGTTTCCTGCTGATACAGGCCCTGTGGCCCTGAAGAAATGTTTCTTGCTTGCATTCCTCCAAAAGCATCATTGAATAAAAAGACCTTGTTTCTTTTATGCCTTCCTCCTCTGATAGATGAGAGAAGACATTCTCCCCCCTCCCCTTCCTCTCTTCCCTCCCTTCCCCTTTTGTCCTTCCCACCCTCTCTTTCCCTCCTCTTCTTTCTTCCCTTCTTCCTTCTCCTTCCCCCTTCCTCCCTCCCCTCCCCTTTTTCCCATCCCTCTGCTCTCCATCCTTTCTGTCCCTCTTTCAGCCCCTTTCATTCCTCTTCCCTAAAATAAATCGTAGATTTTAATTCTCCTGCATTAGTGATCCTTCCCTACTAAATAAGACAAAAAAGAGAAAGAATAGAAAAAAAAGAGAAAGAAAAAGGAAAGGAGGAAGAAAGAGAAAAGGAAAAAAAAATCTTACTGTTTTCAGGTTTCAAAAGAAAAGTCCTTGGCTTTTCACCTTTAATTTTCCATATTTATCAACTATGTAATACCTTTATTTTGAAACTTTCTCTCCATCACTACTCTAACTTTATCTTCCTTCTCCATTAGCTTCTGGTCCCCTTTCCCTGCCCCCAATCTGGACTAAGATGGGGTAGCTGCCCTTGGAAATACCAAATACCATGATAATTTTGTTTGCACAAAAGTGAAGTTCTCCACCTTAGAAGCATTCATGGAATTCCCTCTCCCCTGCCTCCTGCAGGGAGCTATGCACCACACCTCCTGAAACTCAGAGTTAATGATTTCACCAATAAGTCAGAAACACCCTGGTTCTTTGAGATCACATCTTTTCTCAAGCAACATAGTTAGCTCCTTTGCAGCTGACGTGCCAGGAAATCATTTCTCCTGACTATGGGTATTTATTATTTTCTACAAGCAGAGCACACATCCCATGATAAGCTGACAAACCAGGAATTAGACGGTGACTTTTACCAAAACAGCCAAGAGTCCGAAGCTGGGGTCATTAGTTTCAGCTTAACAAAAGTCACCTAAGAAATGGTGTGGGACTGACCCACACTCTACCCAGGAAGAGGTACAATGGAGAATGGTCTTGTCAAACAGAACACGGGGTACTTCTGCTCTCAAGATTACTGCTGCTCAGCTTCAAGATACACTTTTCCTGGAGGGTTCTGACAGACGATTCTTCCATTGCAGTACTAGAGAACACAAATCTGAGGCCTGAGTGTGAAACCGTGCCCACTCTGAAGTCTCCAGGCCTCTCTTCAGGACCTTTGCTTTACCTACAGCTGACACTATGCCATGAACGCCCCTCCCTCTGCCTTGACTAGCAGCTGTACAGCTCCAACCCTTGCCTCTGTCATCACCTGACTCCACACGTCCTGCTCCTTGTGTGTGTGTGTTCCTGCATCTTTTCTCCAGTTCTTATGAGAACCCCAGTCGTCTGAGACAAAGGGTTAACGACTCCATGTCCATCTATGTTCATGGACTAAGGCTGAGGGAAGGACAGGGATTTGGGAGACAATATTCAAACAAGTGCTGGTTCCTCTTGAGAGAATAGGTATAAGTCAATGTCTTAAATGTATTTCTCATTAGACTGGAAGTCAGTGAATAACTAAGACAGTTCTGCAAATGTAGAAGAGGCTTCAGGGTCAGTTGTGCTCAGCTGAGCTGAGTGCCTAGGTCTAACCTTTTTGACTTCTACAGCAACCTTCTTCTTTAAATTTTCTCCTGTCTAGGACAGTAGGACTAGGAGCACAGTGCAGACAAAATCTGGATGCTATAACACTGAGAACTCTGTAATCACATTTACAATCCTGTACCTTTCAACTCTGTTACCTGCAAATATCTGAAAATCAAATTTTCTCGCCTAAAGTTTAGTATCATCCATATTGGGTATCAGGAGCTAGCTAGAACTGACATCAGTTTCCCTATAATGTAGAAATTTACATGTTTCTACACAGAAATACTGCTTGATATAGGTGTTATCCAGAACATACTGCAGGTTTTATATTATGCACTAAGTATGCATTATATTACTCTTATAGTTTTTCACGAAACTGGAATATAATTTGCAAGCACATCTGCCCCAAGAGTTTTGAATAAACAAGTAGGCTTTATTCTTTTAGATAGGTATTTCTGAACCAAGTAGAAAATCTGCCAAGACGAGCTCTCAGTTCCTCTAGTCCAGTGGCTCCCAAACATGTCTCAACATTAAAATTATTCAGGGAGTTTTAATAATCCAAATGGCTAAGCTTTAGCCCCAAACAGTTTAATCTGAACCACAAGGGGTGGGCATTGTTTATACATTCAGCAGCCAATTCCTGCAGTGACTGAAATTGGAAAATAACTATTCTGGTTATGCCCTGGTGACATTCCCTTCTAGCAAGGCCACTAAGTGTCCATTCCCAGCTATTAAGTAATATATTAGTTACTCTGCTATAATAAAGTACCTGACACAAAGCAACTTAGAGAAAAGAGGGTTTATTAGGCAACCCATCACAATTACAGAAGCAGGGAGCTTATGGACAGGGGATGCTTGAGGCAACTGATCACATTGCATCTGCATTCAGGAAGTAAAGAGAGATGAACATTACTGCTGAGCAGCACTTTCTCTTTTATCTAGGGCCCCAGGTAATGAAATGGTGCCCTCCACATTTGGAATGGGTCTTTAAACCCTAATTTACTTGATCTTGGTAATCTTTTATACTCAAGTTAGAGAATCCAACCTAATCTAAATAATCACTGGCAGGTGTGGTTGAAGGCTTCTCCTGGCCATTGCTGATCTGGTTGAGCTGGCAATCAATATTAACTAGCATGGATAAAGTTAGAGGATAGTATCCTTAGAGGTCATCTCCCTCAGACTCAGCAGCTTATAAAACCAGAAGATGAAACCTCAGGACTCTGGCTATCAGATAAAAGAATTAGTTCAGTCTTATCTGTTGCCCTAAATGGGGATATGACATCCTGAGCTTCCCAGATGCTCATTCGATTAATATATACTCAAGGTTTTTGATAAAGAACAGGGACATACCATTGTCTTCTCCCACAAGAGCCAAATTCAAGTGGCCAGTCAATCATCTGGATAGCAAAACGCCCATCGGGAAAGCTGTGTACTCAAAAGACTTTGGAAATAATATAATATAAACTTGCCCCAAACTTCAATTTATGCCATTCAATTGTGTCCCCTTTGAATTATCCTCTAGAGAGTGTGTTGTCTTCAACTCTACAGTAAATGCTGTTTATCTTCTACAGTACACTCTAGATCCTTTCTCAGAGATCAAAACGCCACAGGAAGCTGAGGAAACTGAGCAAGATCCTAGAGACACAGCTACCTCCTACTATCAAGTACCAACAGCAACTGACTTACCACGACAGTAGACAGAAATAATAACTATTTCTGATATGAAACAAAAGCTCCCCAATGTTATGGGTAAAGCCATGTGTTTTCGAAAGATATATTGAAGTTGAAACTGTCAGAACTGCAGAACAAGACAGTAATAGAAGTAGGACTATTTATTATGTATGTAACCAGTCAATATGGAAAAATACTAGGTTATGTTTCTTCTTTAGAGTATTATTTTTAGCATCTTTATAATTATAAAAGAAAGAGACAGAGGAGAATATAACATGAGCAGATATCCCCATGTCAACAGATGTAGATGCTGGAGCAATGTAGTTATACACAAGGGTTTCTAGAAACTGACCAATGCTAAGAAAAGGCAAGGTTGAAGTTTTCCTTGCAGCTTCCAGAGACAGCATGGACTTGCTGACTACTGATGTCTAAACCATGAGTATACTGTCCTGGGATGTGAAAGATGTAGATGCACCTTGTGCCTGAGAAGGAACCACAGTCAGGATAGAAAATTGCTAGACCCTGCAGACCGAGCATGACTCATGGATGCCCAAGTACTACAGTTGCCATCAAGATCTACCTCCGGCCTCCCCGAAGCATGCTGCTCCTTGCGATCTCTGCTGAAAGAATTCAGATAGAGCATAGAATGCCCTGTAGAAGACAGGGTTTATTGTCAAGTGAGACACTTTCAAGGGTGAAGACAGGAGATGGTCCAGCTCTATAAAGCAGATAGGTTTCATATTCCTTCTACAGTCAAATATACTATTCAGAGGTGAGCTTCTCATCCAGGTGATTGACATCCCCCTCAGAATGGGCTCCTAAGGAGAGAACGATGTATGTCCCCAATCTTTACCAAAAAAACTACAGCTATGTAATAATCATATAACATTCTGGGAAGTTCAGAATGTCATGTCTCCACCCAGAGCCAGAGATAAGATGCAGATCCCACATTTCCCATACTTCTGGTCAGTCAGCAGAGCTCTGTAGTTTCGATTCCTGCTTTTACAGACTTCTGATCTTAAGGGAGGGGTCCATCCAGATGAACTCCATGCCTGATAGTGTATAGTTGTCTCATGGGGAAATACACTGGAGGGATCCTTCGAGGAAAGGTGAAACAGTAATTAACTCATTTTATATAGTCTTAATGTAGGCCAGACACCCATTATGTAGACTAATTAGTATAATCCCAAACAAGCTTTGGAAGTAAAAAGCTTTTGTGTTCTCATTTTAGCAAAAAGGAAGCTGAGGTTCTGTTGATCAAATAAGTTATTTAAATCACTTATTGAATGACAAGATTATGGCCAAAGATTTGAATTCCACTGTATTTGACCCGTTAGCCCTACTTTTAGCATTTGCTTGAGAGAAGAGCTCCTGGCTCGCCCAAAAATCTCACCATGGGAACTTTGCTGAGAATTCAGAGGCTCAGTTCAGCCAGCCATGGTGTGCCAGTGGGAGTCTTGGTTCTGATGTGACAAGCATAGGAGTTTGGCATCCCGCCCTTACAGCTGCCAAGGGGAATTAAACAAAGTCACTGGAAGCCCAGGAAAGACAGTGACTACAATGCCAGCAGCCACAGCAGCAGCAGGAGGGAGGCCCAATTACTACTGGTAGAAGCATGGGGAAAATTAAAGTTGGTGACGGTTCAAGGTTATGTTGAAATTCCAAATCAGTGGGCTTGCATAACCACGGAACATGGAAATTAAAGCATTAACTGATGTTCACACTGTTGATTTCAGGACTCCATTCTGTCTCCCTTTTGTTTCAACAAGTCTCACTTCTGCCATGCATCAGCCAACACCAGGAAAGGAAAAAGATGGAGATGGGATAAAGGAACATATGCCTGTGTGCACATTAAAAATACAAGTAAGTCGGTAATATGAGAAACTTTTGCCATGCTCATTGTTAAGTAAAAATGAAATCAGTCCAGTCTTTTACAAGTGGCCCAGCCAGTTTTTCTAACAGTTTTTTTTTTAAGGCAAAATCTAATACATTATTTTCAACACTAGGTTAGTTAAATTTTTCTTGATGTCATAGATATAGCAATAGCCACCCTCATGATGATGTCACACAATCAGCATGGTCACCTTCATTTTGAAGAGAAGGCAGCTAATATCTAAATGCAGAATAAGTGGCTGAGCAGGCCTAGCTCCTAAGAGGTAGAAAAAAGCCACGATCCCAGGTTGTTTGTTGAACTTGAAAGCTGAAGTACCTTCCTGTGCTGTGTCTTCCTTACCCTGGGGCTGCTAACAATAACACCCAGTTCACCCTCACTGTCCAGGACTTTTAGCCATTTTTATGCTTCTGTGAATGCTTTGAATGTGTTAGAGACTAGGTAGAAAGCTTTATTTCGGATATATTTCGGATTAAAAATTGTTGCCAAATCACATGAGCTAGCCCAGGCTAGCCCTTCTACAATTTTTTGGCTGCCACAACTTCCTCAATGTGATGGCACTTTTGGAAAACAAAGGCACCCCCCAACACACCACACAAACTGAATTCCAGTTCACCTTCCATTTGAGCACTGCAATACTGATCCTCCAGCTGCATTTGCAACCATAATTCCAAGACATCAGTAATTATAACTGTGCCTTCTAGCTGGATTTCAACCAATCCTGTAAGCAATAGGAAAGGAAAGAAACAATCATTGCTTAGTCCTCTATTCTCATTTCGTTCCACATGTGGGTGGGTCCCTGAGAGAACAGCTCATAGAACATGGCTGTTCTACACTACATCTTTTAGGATTCAAGTGAAAAACTAGCATGCTAAGTCTAACAAAATAAATCACCCTCAATAAACATAAATCTTATTTGCTTTTTAAAAATAATTTTGTAGAGTCAACAGTGTAGGGAAAAGTACAGAGTTGGGAAACTTATGTAAATTTCAGGGTTCTGTCTAAGTAATCAGTTTTTTATTATTATTTCTTAACTCACTAGGCTTTCTGATTAATTCAGAATAGTGGTAGCAAGGACTTTTGGGGTCACAAGACCTAAGAAGTCTTCACCAGATCTTGCTTCCTGGAACTCCTGCTGGAAAATATTGAAGAAAGCATTTTCTGACCTCTCAAAACTGAGAGGGGCCATGTGATGACATCTACCTAATGACTTATGAGTACAAAGATAGGTGTCCCTTCCAGGACAAGGCTATGAGAAGGAAATCCAGTGTCGCTATTTTATTCTACCACCAAGGTGCCCAAGGAGTATCCTTGGTGGTCTGTGGAGACATCCCTGAGCCTGGGCGAGGGATACCATGCAAGACCATCCAAGAGGGATACCATTTGTTTAGATCTCCGTGGAATGTTTTATGGACACAGTCGGTACCTGTATTCGAAGAGGCCTCTTGACATTAAAAGAGTACGGACAACACTGTGTATTTATTTCATGACTCGGTCTCAGTACCAGACTCAGCCAGGTACCAAGCACCATGACTATACCAGAGCCATGTTTACTGTTTTGGCATTTTGCTAATTTTTTAAAATCACATTTCTTTCAATCTATCTGATATGCATTTAAAATTTTATTTATCAAGGATGATTAGAGACATTGACTTTTAAACACTGTTTTTTTTTTTTTTTCTTTAGTACAAGCATTTAACTATCCATGTGTGCCAGAAAGTATAGGCTGTGGTTTTAAATACTGAGTAGGTGAAGATAATAAAAGCACTTTTCCCACTGTAATCTTTTGTGTTCTAAATGTTTACTTCTCAAATAGTTGTGCTGAGCACTTGGAGAAGAGTCTTAGAATGTACTGCCAACTAAAACTTTACTTCAGTCTTTCAACTCTTGCTTTATGTGTTTCAAAATCCTTTTAGTAGGTGCCTACATATGCAAAACTCTTGCATCTTTCTAATGACTGGGAATACATGCTCACTAATATAGGTCTCTCTCACATCATAAAATGTACTTCCATCTTTTTAATAATTTCACCTGAAATATTTCTGCCTTTTAGAACATTTGCATTTGTATTATTTTTAAATACCTAAACTCAGGTATATCATTTTGCTAGTTTTCCAAATCCTTATTTTTCCTTCAGTTACTCCTTTCCTGACTTCTTTCAGATTAACATTCTTCATATCCTATTTAATCTGCCTATTAAGTTTTTAATTATATACCCTGCATTAGTTTTAGAGATTACAATCATAATATACATCTTCAACTACTTAGTCTACTGTATTTTATTACGCCCCACAAGTTCTAAGAAGCTTGTGACATGTGGCCATTCCCTCCTTCTTTGTTCTACAAGCTCAATTAGCCACAGTCACTAAGACTATGTAAACTACAAAACTGTTACCTATAATTGTAAAACTTACTTTAAGTTTGTATGGAATTTTTAGTTAAAAGGGAACGTAGACTTCTGTATTGGTGATTTCCTCAGCTCATTATTACTCAAGATCTGAGTTTCTGACTGTGCCACTGTTTTCAAAGATTCCATTTCATACTTTTATTGGGTATAAATCCACAGGAGATTGATTCTCTTGCTTGCTCAACTGAAAAAGATTTTTATTTTAAATCCATATTTAAAGAATACTCATACCCAATACAAAATTCCAGCTTTAGGCCTCTTTCTATTCAGCCCTTAAAGATGCTGTTCTACTTTATGGTATTTGTTGTGACTGATGATGATTTATAATTTTAACAAAATTTTTGCCCATTTTCTATGTTGTTATTATCTATTTGAAAACCTTTGCTCTTGCTTGGAAAGTTTAACTATAATGTGCCCATTTTCTTTATATTTTCTATATTATTTGTTTTTGGAAAAAAATTGCATCTAAGCTTGATTTCTTCTTTTATTAATTTTAGCAATTTCTTCAACTTTTTATCTATTATTATCTTTTTTCTTCTCACAAGGTTACAATTTCACATGTGTTAGAGATTTCCAAAATGTTCCAAAAATTGTTGAAATATATTCTTCACCTTTTGCAAACATGTTGATTTCTCTATTCTTTTTGTTTGCTTTGTCCTTTGCTGTAGTGCTATGAAATCCAGCCCATTGCACATGGTGGTCAAGCACTTTACAGTTGAGCTCTTGCTCTCGGTTTCTGTCCTTGGATCGGATGGTTTTGATGCACAATGTCATGTTCATTATCTTATTACTCTGATTTTCTTTCTTTCTTTCTTTCTTTGTTTAATAAAGAACACTTTTAAAAGATTTATTTGTTTTATATATACATATATATTATATATATGCATATATACATACATACATATATATGTATACACACACACACACACACACACACACACACACACACACACACACATATATATATATATATATATATATATATATATATATATATATATATATATATATGTACACTCTCTCTGTCTTCAGACACACTAGAAGAGGGAATCGGATCCCATTACAGATGATTGTAAGCCACCACATGGTTGCTGGGATTTGAACTCAGGACCTCTGGAAGAGCAATCGGTACTCTTAACCAATGAGCCATCTCTCCATCTCAGTGATTTTCTTTTAATTTTCAATATTGTGTTTTTTTGTTTTAGAATTTCTATTCATTCTTAATAGTGTCTCTCTGTGTCAGGATTTTATAAATTTTCATTCATTATGGCCATACTTTTATTTATTTCTTTAAGTGTAGTTGTAACTGTTATAAAATCTTTTCCTGTTAGTGCAAATTTGAGTTATTTTCTAATTTTATACATATATCAAATACATCTGAGTTTGCTTTAATATTAAAGATTTTTGTGTTGTAAAGTTTCTAGATTCAGTTATTTCCTTAAAATTTTTGAAGCTTGATATATATTTTTAAGGCCAATGGTTAAACTTGGCTGAACTCAAACGATACTCTCTGAGTCTCTCATACAGAAAAATTTCATTCTGTACCTTTGGCTTTTGCTACACTGCTTAGGGTCTGATTCATGAAGTCATGATGTCTTGTAAGTTACCATCTGAGTTTTCTTAGCCTTTGAGCTCAGACTGGAGCTCAGTAGCATGCTAGGTCTTATTTAAACACTTGAAAATATCTCCCATGTGCTAGGTGGTTTCTGTGGCACGTGATAGAGCCATCTGGGAAGAGTGAACCTTCACTGAGGAAACACACCCTTAGAGGACCCAGCTTACTGTGGATGGTACCATGACTGGGCTGGTGGTCCTGAGCCCTATGGGAAAGCAGGCTGGAAGAGCCACAAGGAGTAAGTTGGCAAGCAGCATGCCTCCATGGCTTCTGCTTCAGCTCCTGCCTCTGTGTTCTTTTCCTGAGTCCCTGGCTTCCCTCAGTGATGGACTTAGAAAGTATAAGGTAAAATAAAGCCTTTCCTCCCAAAGTTACTATTGGCCGTGGCATCTTATCACAGCAGTGGAAATCCTAAACAAGACACTCCATAATATTCCTTTCTTTCTAGTTTTGACTTCTCTTCCATATTTTTCACAGCCTGGTTACTTTTATTTGACTCCAGGCATCTAAGCTCTCTGCTTTGTTCAGTGCTTAAGCATGACCTGCAGGAGAGAGGGTTAGTCAGAAAGGAGCTACTTGGCTTTAGGGAGAAGGCCATGCCAACATGATAAAGGAGTAAACCTTGTTTGGTCCCACCAGGATGCTGGAAAGTCATATGTTACTGCCACACAGTTATCCTTTCTTGATTAATACACGGTGTCAACTGCCAGATGTTTGACTCTCAGAGTATTGCAGTTTTAATTTTTGGAAGAAGAGGTGTTTTAATGTGTTTACAATCACAATGCTGATTTTGTTGGTTTGCATAAGTAAGTGTTCAGTACTAAGGTACTGATATTTCAAAACAAAATTTTTGTCAGCTATGTTACATTTCAAAAAAAAAAAAATCCCCTGTAAAGTGTGAAGATTATTTGATCCTGGGTTTTTAAGACATCATTGCAGCACCACACCTTATCATCTATTAAGATCTTAAGACAATTGTCTTCATCACCACTAGGATGATTCTTATGCTTTGCATTTCCCCTAACGTTCACAAAGCTTACATATACATTCCAGGAAAAAACAGAATTTTGTCTCATGTTAAGATGTTGCTGTTTCCTCCTATCTTTTATATAATTTTTAAAAATATGCAGAACTCTGCTTTCTTTTACTCAATGTCACAGAACAGGATACAAATGAGGAGGCTTTTAATCTTTGATTTATTTAACATTGATTTTAAAAAATCACTGAGCCCCATCCACCTACAAATTCTTCATTTAAATATTATCTTAGGAAGTAAGGATCAGTCCACCTGTGGCTTAAATATTCAAACCATTACAAGATAAAATACAAAACCTAAAATCATGTGAAATTGTCAAAAGGGGTTCATGTACATTAACTTATAACATAGTTCTCAAGATATACGTGTGTTAGAGAATTCAGTGATTTATCAGATTTTTCTCTCATTCAGAGCCTCAATTCTATAATATACATATATATTTTTTGAATGAGAGATTTTCAGAGCCTTAATTCTGTAATATATACATACATACATATATATGTATATATATTCAGATATATACATACACACACATACACATATATATATATGTAAGTATATTCAGAGCCTGGATTCTGTAATATATGTGTATATATTATATACATATATTACCTATGTACATATATGTACATATATTTCAGACTTGAGGCTCTGAATGAAAGAAAAACCTGATACATATATACATATGTATGTATATCAATTTTTATAGCATTAGGGGCTGAAGCCAGGACATTGTGCATGCCAAGGAAATGCTCTAACAGTGAGCTATATTCCCAGAATTTTTATCTTTTTTTTAAAGAACAGTTTTTGAGACAAGGTCTCTCTAAGTTAGTGTACAGATGACCTTCCACTCACTGTACAGACAAGATATTTTTCGACTGTATAATGTTCCTTCACAGAAGCCCCTAATTTTCCTTAAGGAGGGCTTGGAAATTTATTAATTTAGTTCTTTTTTAAAATGTTTTCTACTTTGAAGTACAGAAAACTTATTCCTTTGAGTTAATATCTGTAATTATTTCACCTACGCCACATTTTGTTTTGTTTTTGTTTTCATTTCTTATGCTGAGGTGTCTCATCCTCTTTGGCTAATTCTGCTCCCAGGGTTCACTGCTGCAAGAATAGACCTTAGAGGTCCTTTTGGGTGGAGAGGTACAGACAAGAAATCTATTCTCCCCTTAAGCTATGGGATCAGTAAGATAAATTTTTTCTCTTCCTAGATTAATTAATTATTCTTTGAGAGTTATGCAAGAGTGTGCCTGGTCTCATCGTCTCAGCAGTATGTGCTCAAACCTGACAAAAGGAAAGAGGAGGAAAAAAACCCACATCCTGACCCATGTTCAGTAGATACTGCAGCCCAGTGGACAGCTGGTCAGTGAGGAGAGCCCCAAAGAAAGCCAGGACTGCCAACTGGTACATTCCCTATCGCTGTGAGAAAATACTCACCAAAAGGTAGGCATCTGTCAGGGGTGGGGTGGGGGAGTGGGAGTGGAGGGGGGTGGAGGGGGTGAGACCAAGTTCTCAGCACTAAGGAGATTAGTTTGCCTCACAAGGACAAAAGGCAGAGAGTAAGAGACAAAGACAGGAAACAGAAGACAGGGAAGAATGGGGAAGGAGGGGAACAAGGGACCAGGATGAGGTGCTTGTCTCCTGGGAGGGAGGGACAAAGAAAGGACTAACTGGATAGAGAGGAGACAGCCGAGGCCCACAGGAAAAGACAGTTTATAAAGGTAAAAGAGAAAAGCTCACACTGGGGTGAGGTGTCCAAGTTTAATTAGGGAAGCTAAAGGGGTTTGTGCTTGCTGGACTTCAGGACCTTGATAGTCAGCCTTAGGAAGAAGTAGCCAAGAACGGTAACGATCCTTGGAAGCTAGCTTTAGGAATGTACTCCATGGAGACAGCTGTGTTCTATTGCTGACTCAGGACGGTGGGTGTGTGACTCCTTGTTTTCTATTCCTCCTGTGTGGTGCACACTTTCCTATGTGTTCCAGAAGTCGCCTTATGGAAAGCACTTGGACGTCAGCAGGCGCATCATGCCTGCCTGCTTTCATTTTTTTTTTTTTTTTTATCTTTCATGGTTGAGCCAACCTAGAAATTGTCTCTGTTATTTATCAGTTTCATTCTGTGTGGGCAAAGAATAAATATAAGTAAAAATAAAATAATTTTAACCATATATATATATATATATATATATATATATATATATATATATATATACATATATATATATATATAGTCATATAAGTTTTGTTTGTTTGTTTGTTTGTTTTTTAACAAGAGGGAATGGGGGAGTAGGGCAAGGCCTGCTAGAGCCACACCCTCCCTGCTAGAGTCCTCGCCCCTCCACACTGAAGCCCCTTTAAGAAAGGACAGGTTTGCTGTGGCTCACAGTTTGAGAACACAGACCATCCAATGCAGTAGCAGAAGTGTGGCAGCCGGCCTGCACTGCGCACAGAGTAGGAGAGCAGCAAGGTGAATGCTAATCCTCAAGCCAAGCCTCTCTCTCCCTTTTCCTCAGTGTAGAAACCTGCTCTACAGCAGTTCCCTCTGAACTGAAACAGTCTGTCCAGAAGAGAAAGGGGAAGTTCCCGAGAGGATAAATAAACATGTCTGGAAAAGCTGAAACTTGCAAGATTCACGAGGCAACTCCTTGGTTTTATACAAGCAGAAAAAAAAGTTAGGAATTGGAGCTAAGAAGAGGCAATTTCTCAGACCCTGTGAGCTGCCAGCAAGCTATGCAGCGAGCTCCTGGGACACGGCTTTCATGCTGGGGTGGGCTTGTGGTCTTAGAACCAGTTTCCAGTCACCCTGTTCCTGCAAGTGACTCCTGACACACAGTCCTGGGAGGAACTTCAGTGAAATCTCATTGGTTGACCAAGTTGAATGTTGGCCTTTGTAAATTTCCTTTCTAGATTTAGGAGATATACATGTTGCTTCTCCCCAGGAGAGGTTTTCCACAAAACAGACCCTAACCCTGGGGTGCAGAGACCCAAATTCAGGACTCAAGTCTTCATTTATGCATAGTTCTTATTGGAGGAAACCCATTTTCTATTCAGAGTGTTGGGTTTTTTTTTTTTTTTCCTTATCAAAATGCTTAAGAGGAGGGAGTTATATTGCTCCATGTTCAACAAAAGATATTTCTATTACTTATCAGGAAAACAAAACAACAACAACAACAACAAAACCCTTTTGAGTCTGCTTTCTAAAGGGCCCAGGACACATCTGTGACAAGAGGGAATTTTCAAGAAATAACTAATAAATACAAGGTGGTCCTTGGGCCTACCAGAGGAAGTCAGCATTCCACTGGATGCTGAGAGATGGTGCTCCCCTGTTGATGGCAGAGGCCCTCATTTCACCGAAACTTCTGCAAACAGCTCAAGTTATTTCTACATGTCTTAAAGGACCATAGAAAGGAGTGGGGGTACTTCAGATGACAAGCTGGTGCCCAAACCAGCACAGACCTTCAGAAATCAAAGAATGCTTTGGCTAAAGAAAGCATAGTAAGAACATATTTAATTCTATCATATCTTTAAATCTTCTCTTTGTATTAACAAGACCTTTTAACCTCCAGCACTCTCTGACAGTGATAATCCCAGAGTCCCATTTAGTTCCTTTTCTACTGACTTAAAAACAAAACAAAACAAACAAACAAACAAACAAACAAACAAAAAAAACCCAAGAAACTGCCATACAGATTAACAGAACACCAAGGAAGCATTTGACTAGGACTTACTTGTGAACAAGTTCAAAGACAAGAACTTGGTTTTGTTTCCTCGGTTTGAATGTAGTTTCTGTAAGAATAGAACCCACGCCACCATTTCCAGTGTCTACTCCAATGCAGAGCACACAGTGACAGCAAAATAAATGTCGGTTGACTCAATTTACCCCCATCTTACTACCACCTCATTGTTAGCAGTCTGCTGGGAGATATTCCCACAGAAGCAAGCTCGGTACCGTAGGTTGAGCACTGGTATAGGGCACACATGGAACAAGGCAGCTTGTGGAAGAGACAGACACTCCAGAAGCACTCCCAACGGTTCCCTGCGAGACCTGTAAAAAGCAACCTTGATCCCGCTTAGTTCTTTCCTCATAAGAGCCGCTCTTTAACTATTGTCATCAGACTCTGGCAGCAATTTCTTTGTTTGGTTGCTATGCTCAGGCATGGCTGCAACCCTCTATCCTGTGTCCAATTCACACCAGCACCCACATACTAAAGCTAACACAGGACCCCAGGATGCCAGTCTTTTCTTGAGGCTACAAGTACACCCATGTAATGGTTTGACTCTGACGTGCCCCCTGAAGGCTCATGTTGGAGTAATTGGTCTCCAATTCATAGCAGTAGTTTGTAAACTCTGGAGTAGGGTTGGCTGAAGCGGGTCACATCTTGCAATCTGGTTATAATACTGCATAATGTATGTGCTGGTAAGTTGGCGTGTAAGGTGTCTTCATCACAGGCTTCCAAAAGCTTGCCTCCTGGGCATGGTAGACTTGAGAGTTCTCTGAAACTGGGAAGCCTTTCCTTCATGCTGGCCCCTGTGTTACAGAAAGTAGCTGCCCCAACTGAGGAAGAGGAGTCTTAGCAGCTGCTGAAGGTTAGTATATGCAAATCAAGAGTTGCACTCTGAATCTCTAATAAAGTAATTACTATGGCAGGCATCTGGAACATTATAATGTTTAAACTGGCAGTTTGTATCTGGGAATGAATTAAACTTGATGTAAAGAAACCATTCGTGTTCATAATATAAATTTTGTGACATGCAGGTGAACGGATGTGGAAGGACATGCCATATCCAGTTAGCGTCAGGTTTTAGGATCATGAGCCTGGAAAAAAAAAATACAGAGTACGGATTAAAAAATGAAAGTCTGGCCACGTAAATTCTGTGGACCATCAGGATTGAGGATTCACTGTCCGGTGTTTAAAGGCAGCTTAGGGTAAAATGCCTTATTGGATGCACTGACTTAGACACCAGTCTTCCCTCACATATGGTGATATCCTTAAGAATTAGAAACAGCAGTGCTTGAGTCATCTTTCCCGGAGATGTGTAGCTGCCACCTTCAACCTAAGAAAATCCTCTTTATAGCATAAGGAGACCCTCTGAGAAAACAACAACTGGACAGGAAAGAGTGGGGAGCTGTTCCCCAACTGATACATCTCTGTACTGCATATATCTATGGGTCACAGTTCCCGAATCTACACACCAGGGACCATCTCAGAAGAATATAAAGGACAGAACACCAAGACGTATGACATAAAGCAGTCTCCCATGAAAATGACTATGCAAACAAAATGCATGGAACAATGGTCTTATCAGAGAATATGTTAACCTAGAAGGTAGAGTTCCACCCCTAGATAAGGGACTGTAGGCAGACAATCACTGCTGGGAGACAAATTAGCCTCTCCTGGGGATCAGCACTCTTACTGGCTGTCCGAGGCATCGTGAGGAACCCTGAGACCATACATATACCTCCAACAAAAACCAAACTCAGTGTGGGTGTGTATGTGTATACCACGTGTTCGTGTGAGCGCATAGGCACACATGTGTGGATGGTTGTGCATGTAACAATAATAATTAAAAAGAAAAATATGCTCTCAACTGGAGAGTGGGGAAAGACAGGAGAGATTTTTGAGTATGGATAGCTGGGAGGAGGTAGGGGAGGGGTGTGATTATATTTCTATCAAAAATATTTAAAAATAAGAAAAATAAAAGGTTAGAGACAAGTCTGGTTCCTAACAGCTATTTTACTAGAATACCATGACCCACAATCCAAGTTTAACCAACACCATCAAATAATTACTTGTTGGGTCAACAATAAAAACCACCAAATATTTTGAAAACATGACTAGTTTCACAAAAGCAGCTGTCTTGATGAGTTTCAAACCATAGCTTGGAAACACTCAAGCTTCTCAGGGAAGGAGGAAAGCAGCCTTCTCTCTCTCTCTCTCTCTCTCTCTCTCTCTCTCTCTCTCTCTCTCTCTCTCTCTCTCTCTCTACCTTCTCTTACTCTTGCTTTCTCCCATTCCCTGCCTCTGTCTCCCTGTTTGTTTGCCTTTCTGTCTGCCTCTATTTCTCCCTCATGTCCCCACTCCAAGATGGGATCATGTCTCCCCTCCCATAATATCCCTTACACTGGTTCTGTATCTTGGTGTCATTTCTCAGGGTCACATCTCAGCATTGTCCTCTAAAACCCACCCTTCCCACATCTTATCCTTCTGGATTCACCTATAATCCTGTGTCTTTAGGAAGAAGGAAAATTCCCCTTGCCTGTCTATTTCCTAGACTGTCCACTCTGGTGATGAGATGTGAAGCTCAGGAGCAAACAAAGGCCAGTCCACCTTGCCTGAGCTGAACAGTAAAAAATAAAGTTGTATTTTCTTACGATATCAACTGAGAATTATAGTTGACTTACTTCTATGAAGTTATAACTGCATGACATGACCTATCAGGCTAGAAATATTCCTAAGTAAAAATGAAAAAGAGAAGGAGGGGCAAGAATGAAAAAGAGGGGGAAAGGGGAGGGAGAGTTGATCGAGGGAGAAGAGGAGGAAGAACGGAATGAAGAGAGAGGAGAAAGAGACAGTGGAGAGAGAAGGAGAAAGAAAAGGAGGATGATGAGGAAGAGGAAGAAAAGGGTGGGGGAGGAAGGGGAAGAAGGAGAAAAAGAGGTCAGGGGGGAGAGGGAAGAGGATGACGTATCAAGAGGAACCCCACCAGAGCCCTGGCAAAAACTACATTTTCACAGGTTAGCAAGAAAGCAGAACACTGTTTATTCATGCCTCGATTTTGTGGCACAGCCAGGTGGCAGAGTTTTTAGACAGTGAAGAGCAATGGTGGTCGAGGGCGGTGAGGTCAGAAGCCTTGGAAGGGTGGCTATGGGGAGATGGGTCAGGGGTGCTGGCTGTGGAGAGTCTCCTCAGAGGGTTCTGCTGTTGGCCCTAGCTGCTGTTTCTTTTCTTTTGATTGAAATGCATATTTTCCTACCCATCAAGATTTATAGTTCTCTGCCGACAGCTTCCCTGGAACAAAGTCTTGCTTTTTAATTTCACAATGCACATATAAGACTGTGGTGTGCCCATAAATACATTCCCAGATAGTGCCTATAAAAGGCAGTTTTCAAGAGTCAAGAATAGAAATGCAGGACCCAGGATGCGGCTCCACAGTGGGACCCTAGCCATTTCCAACAGAAAGTCAAACCAGTGAAATACACGTCTCCGGGTTCTGACAACCATATCATCACAGAATTTTTGAGAAAAATAGGACTGTCATTGATTTTCTTTCTTTCCGACTAACTGGGTTTTATGTATGGCTTCATCCACCAGCTGTGACCCCAAGATATATTCTTTTCCATTTTCCCATAATTGCCAGACCCAGGGACTCCGTGACGTTTGCTACACTAAGCAGTGAAGGCTTATGAGGGATTTTAGGAGAAAGAGAAATTCTTAATCTTGCTTTCATAACTCCAAGTCTAACAGTTGGTTTAAATTTCCAAACAATCCCTTTCAAATGGATAGTATCAAAACACATGCAAAAAATAAAAGCCCCAAACAAAGCACAATAAATTATTTCATTGCTAAGGTATTGGATTTCAAAGGGAGACAAGAGCGCACACAAGGATATTACAGTGGACTATATTGGATCTTTGGGAATTGCTGTCAGATATTGATAAAACAGAGAGACCGTAGGAGATCAGATAAAAGAGGAATGATTGCATTTGGGAGAACGATGTGAGATACATGGCCAGCAGAGATTTAAAGTGTAAGCTAATAGCAGTCCACAGAACAGAACTGGAGCAGGTCCCCCATGTTAACCGCATTACAACCTCTCAGCATCAGTCTTTTTTTTTCTTTTTTATCATAGCGTTTTTTTCCTCTTCTTTCAGAATTTGCAAAATACATGTTTAATAGGTTTAGCATGTCAGTCAGTAATTCTGTGCCCAGGCAGTGTAGAGGATTCAAGTTTATTAAAAAAAAAAGAAAGAAAGAAAAAAAGAACAAGTTGGATTTTTGGGAATGCTGTACTTCTCCCAACACAGGCAAACTCAACCATATTAGTCTCAGCCCAGTTACACCCCAAACAATGGTGGCCTCTGTGCTTCAAGACCCATGAAGGAGAGAAAGCACACCCTTCTACCCCATCTTTGCTCTCCCACCTTCTACATCCCTCCACCCCAGAGTCATTGCCTGCTGCGCCCCCCGCGACCCCCTGTCTTCAATGATCACCAAAGAGAATAGCTCAGGAAAAAGGGTTTCCCCACTAATGACTTTCTGAAGGAAATGCATCAAGCACTGATCAAAAAACACTCAGAGTGAAGCAGAAAGTTGGAGAATAAAGTTAACCTAAAGGCCAGTTGGGACTGTAACCCGGAAGTTGAGCAGCGCTTGCCGGTTCTCCGTGGTCAAGGTGGCTGAGCACACCTGGGCCTGAAAGACCCTTGGTGATATAGTTTTAGGAAGATAAACTGAAGTCTTCCCCACGAGGTAGGTTCCTCTCAATCATGCAGATGTTATTTCGTGACATAACTCAATGGGTTGAACTTGCCCCATTTGCAGTCTCTCCTTTGTTCCTAGCCCTAGTTGTCAGCACTTGCCCCAGTGAAGCAATCAAAACTTGAAAAAAAAAAAAAGAGAAGAGACAAAGAAGAAAGGATAGCAAATGTTTGTGGCATGCTGAAGGGGTGCCCTTAACCAGATAATTAATAGAGCTCCTCCTGATCATTTCCTATCTTAGGATCTACTGCAACAGAAGTGTGCTTCGGGTTGGGGCATGAGCAGCTCAATTAGTAACTGATTGCTTTTTAATTGGAAGCCCTTTCTATTTCTGTGGGCAATATCAATTTCAAAAGTAACTCATAGGTGCAAAGTGCCCCCTAGCTACCCCCCAACCCCACCACCATTTAAGATCTCTACGGTGGCTTGCTGTGCAGACTTTATGTGGTAGGGTATAAACAGAGTTCAGAGGCTTCTCCACTCCGCTCATTACCTCTTACATCTGCAGCAGCTCTGTGTTTACTTCCTGTTAATGTGGTCCGTCTTCCAAGGGCTTTAGGACACGCCCAAGTCTTCCCAGTAGAGTTTCAAATAGAATGAAATATATACAGCCTAACCATATTTTATTTTATTTTTTTACTGGTGATGGCTTAGGAAGTGTGTTAGTTTTCCTAATTTACTTTGTCATATATGGTCTTGAGAATTCGCTGGAACTTAGAAGAATAGCTGACTGCAGTCATAAATTCTTAGGGAATTCATGTCTGTTGGCACTTGTCAACAAACATCCCGGGGACAGATTTTTGAATTAGTTTCAATCTTGATTACAGTCTACACAATGAACAAAACATATTTCCACACAATGGCAAATCTTACTTGAAAATAATACTGGTTTAGTTAGAGAAGATAAAGAAATCTTTTCTCAACAAAAGTCACCCTATTGGTGTTACAGAAGGGAGCAAAGGGGACTAGAGAGGATTAGCTTCCTCTGTGGAGCAAGTGACATTTTTATCTAAAAAGATGATCCAGGAGTTCGAGTGGCCTGCTGTGCAGGGGTGGTTTGGTGTTGTAGCTCTGTGGCTGTTGTGAGTGGCCTGCTCTGCAGCGGTGGTTTGGTGTTGTAGCTCTGTGGCTGTTGTGTTCCTGGTGTGTCCCGTCGTGTATTTCAGTTCTTAAGGCTAGAACAATCCAACAGTGTGTTTCAGTGAAAGTTCTCTAAGGTCAGACAGCCAAGCCTGCAGTCCTTTGTACCTGTGTGACCCTATGAAGTTCTCCAACCTTCTTAAGCCTCAGCTTTCTCATTAAAAAAAAAATCATAACACTATTTTTTCCATCATTAAGATTGTGGTCAAACTGAATAGTGTGAATCACCAAGGAAGGTATAGTTAATGTTACACTTGATTTTCTTCTGTTTTTAAAGATCTAAGAACATCTATAAAGTACTGTCGCTGAGCAGTCATTCCCCTTTCTTTCTATTTACATTTCCTGTGTGTTCATACCTCTCATGACCTCCCTCCTTCCATCCAATACAGCTTCACGATTCTTCAAACCTAGCCTTCCCTTTCTCCTGTGCGCATCCCCATTATCCAATCTTTTTGTATTTTTATAGACTTATCTTTGTTTTGTTTTTATCTTAATGGCCAGCCTTCAAGTTCAAGTTTTATTATCACAGAACTGTTTTTGTTGTAAATCAGATTACAAAGAAATACACTACCAGGGGATTTCTTCTCACTAAATGTATCACCAATATGAAACAAAAGGCTAATTAAACACATGTGCTCAGTCTGTGAAAAAAAAAAAAAAAAACAACTTCAAAATATAGGTTGACTTACAAATTTGGCATTTGGCTCTCAGAAGAAGGAAATCATGATACCCCTGCTGGTTATGCTTAAAGAACATGGCACAATGGGATGTGTCCAATTAGAGGATTTTTCTGGTGGTCAGTGGGCATCTCTCCTGGGTTTCTTCTGACTACATTGTCTGACAGCCATGCTGTGATAGATGAAAGGAGGATTCCACTTTCAAAAGCTCAAAGATATCAGGTATCTACTATTGTATAAAGGACAAAACTGTCCCCGAACTTGATGACTCCTCCATCTGGGCTGGGCTCAGCTGGGAAGGTTTTCTGCTGACATTACATGGGGTCTCTTATAAAGTTGCCTTGGTCCAGGAGTCGGTAAAGCTTTACAAGATGCTGTGACTCCAGCAATATCTCCAGAGTTTCATGGTCACTGTCATCAAGGCAGTGTGTCTGCAGCAGGATGGAGCCTGGACTCTCAGAGGGCAAGACCAAAATGACCTGGTCTCTGATTTAAGGTCACACAGTACCATTCATGCTTCCCTCTACCTGCCAGTGAAGGTCGCCCGCATTATGCGTGCTGCAGATAATCGCCAATGCCTTAAAAGCTTCTGTAAAAACAAATCAGGTCTTGTTAATTTCTATCCTTATGTTCTGGATACGTTTTGCTGGTGCTTTCTAAAATTTTTAATTAATTAATTTTTTAGCTTATTCACTTTATATCTAGCTCACTACCCCCTACCAGTCACCCCTTCCCACAATCCTTCACCCATCCCCCCTTCCCTTCTCATTTGAGCAGGTGAGGCCTCGCCTGGGTATCACCCCACCCTCAAACTTCAAGTCTATGTGAGGCTAGGTGCTTCCTCTCCCACTGAGGCCAGACAAGGCAGCCCAGCTAGTAGATCATATCACACATAGAAGCAACAGATTTGGGGATAACCCATGCTCCAGTATTTTGGGGCCCACACGAAGACCAAGCTCCACATCTGCTACAGATGATCAGGGAGGCTTAGGTCCAGCCTGTGTATATTCTTTGGTTGGTGGTTTAGTCTCTGAGAGCCCCAAGGTTCCAGGTTAGTTGACTCCGTTGGCCTTCCCATGGAGTTCCTATCCCATTTTGGTCCCATAATTCTTCCTCCTATTTTTCCATTAGAGTCCCCAAGCTCCTTCTACTCTTTGGCTGGGGGTGTGTGCATCTGTTGTGATTCAGCTGCTGGGTGGAGCCTCTCAGAGGACAACTTGATCCTATCTGCAAGCATAACAGAGTATCATTAATTATTAGTGTTAGGGATTGGTGCTTGCTCATGCGGTGGTTCTCAAATTGGGCTTTTTATTGGTTGGCCATTCCCTCAGTCTCTGTTCCCTCCCTCGTGCTGGCATTACTCATAGATAAGATAAATTTTCGGTTGAGAGATTTGTGAGTGAACTGGTGCTCCAACATCTCACAAAGACACTTGCTCAACTAGATTTATAGCAGTTAATTTCCAGAAACTGCAAATAGCCTAGATGTTCCTCATCTGAAGAATGGATAAAGAAAATGTGGTGTATCTACACAATGGAATACTATTCAGATATTAAAGTCCAAGATATCATGAATTTTGCAAATGGATGGAGCATGAGAATATCGTTTTAAGTGAGGTAACCCAGACCCAAAATGACATGCATGGTATATACTCACTTGTAAGTGAATATAAGCCACGAAGTACATGTTACATTCCACAGATCCAAAGAAGCTAAACAAGAAAGCAGGCCTAAGTGAGGATGCTTGACTCTCACTTAGAAGGGGGAATAAAAGAATCACAAGAGGCAGGTGGAGGGAGGGAATGAGGAGGAGGAAGCAATGGGGGAGGGGAATGGGGGAGGGGAATGGGGATGTTCAGGATCAGATGTGGGGAACGACAGGGGAGATGGCCATATGGCCATGAAGATGAATAAAAATGTGCAACTGAGGGGTGTGAGGAGACCAGGAGCATCTCCAGGACAAGACAGAAATCTGGCATGAGTGAGGCATCCAAGAATCAATGGGGGTGACCTTATATGTGACTCACTACATTGGGGATATGGAACCTGAAGAGGTCACCTCCTGTAGCCATACAGGAACCACAGTGGAGGGGTAGCTGATGTTTTTAAAGACCATTTTCTGTTGGCCATAAAACCATGCCAGGAAGTTTGATAAGGTAGAACAGGTTGAGACCCGGAGACTCAGTGGGCACACACCTGAGGTTTAGGTGACTCCCAGCTTCCTGCCAGACTCCTGACTTGGAACATGTGCCATGCTTCTCACATAAAAGAAAAGTGTCCTATGGTCGACTAGGACCAAAACAGAGTTTTCCATGCAAATAAAGTACCTAGATTTCCAGAGGGTGTAGCCAATAAGCTTCCCTTCCCAGACATTTCTCCTTGCAAAAGGTATTCAGTCTCAAGACTACCCTGAGAAGTGGGGTATGGTTTTAGGAATCCATTTTCTGCCATGATAATAAACTGTTTAGAACCATGGACTGTCTCTTTTCAACAAGATCCCCATGGGGAGGCATGAAGAAGGCCTTTGTCTACAGAGCTGCAGCTTAATTCCTCTCTGCATTCCCATGTGGGGTGGCAGGCTGTGAAGGGTAATCTGATTCCTGGTCAAGATAGGTCGAAGCCCCAGAGACCGTAAGAGACAGTAGAAACTTCCTAATCTCCTAGGAGATCAGGCTCCTCTCATGTAGCTACAGCCCCCCACAGCCCCCTGTAGAGAGGTTTGAGACAGATCAATCACGTAGGGCAATGCCCCAAGTCCCTCCTCTACAGGTGAGGACATGACCACAGGTCACATAGGCTTCAGACAGATCAGTCACCTAGAAGCAGGACCACACCCTCAAATATGTACATGAGGTATTCCCAAGCTTTCAGGTCAAAACAATAGGAAATATCTGGTGTCACACCCTGACCCATACCAAAACTGTATATAAGAATCCTATCCAAAAGGATTAAAGGTGTGTCCAAGAATCACTCTGTTATCTGAGAGATTCATTCATAAGAGCTGTAACACCACCACTTGGAGAAGAGACCTGCTCCCCTGAAATCAGTACTGGAAGCTTCCCTGCACCCCTCACTGACTAGTCAATCTCCTGCTGGCTCAGCCCAGTCTGTGTCCTGTGGCAGTGGCAGAAACAGAGGCAGAGCAGCACCAGCAGTGGAGGTGAAGGCAGTAGAAGCAGTTTCTCCTCCCTGCCCAAGTTCTCTCCCCTTTTCCTGAGCCCACACACCTAGCCAGACCAGAGATCTATGTGTGAAGCCTCCGGTACACAGGCCACAACTGCCACCAAGCCTGCCTCTGTCGAAATAAAAGCAATCTCTGATGGGAAAAACCAGAGCTCCTTTTCCCCTCGCCCTCCATTCCCGGCCATGGGCTAGATGCTGTCACCAGCCCTTGGACATTCCAAGACATTCCAGAAGTTCCTAGATGTCTGAGAGTTTAAAGACCCTGTGGCACCGGCCTTGTTGCAGACCCAGGGACCTCTGAAGTAACTCCAGCTTTGGCACATTTCAGACTGCACTTTCCCACTCCCAGTGCGCTGTCTCCCGTGCTTGTCTACCTTGGTGGCAATGTGGGACCAGTGGCTGAGTGGACAATAGCCTACAACCCTACAGTTTTCTATGTGATACAGGCTATGGTTGTTATCATAATTACTTTTCTACTGCTGTAAGGAAACACCAGAACCAGGGCAGAAATTTACACACACACACACACACACACACACACACACACACGTGCACACACACATGTACACACACACATACACACACACATACACACATATACATTATATATAATGTATGTATATGACAGTTGATTGGGGTTTTACAGTTTCAGAGGGTGAGTACTTGACCATCATGGAGGGAGCCTGGCAGAATGAAGGCAGGCAAGATCCTGAGCAATAGCTCAGTGCTTACATCGTGATTCACAAGTTGGAGACTTAGGGTCAGGAGGTAGAGTGTGTGTGAGCACTAACTGAAACTAGCATGGGCTTTTTGAAACCTCAGTCAGTGATTCAGGATTTAAACAAGTCTCCACTGTTTTTCTCTTCTACCATCTGCTGTTCAAAAGAATTAAGAAAAAAAAATGCAAATCAATAGAGGCAGATTATAGTTGTAAATTGATTCTAGGTGCAGACCTTTCTCTGGTAGGAACTTTTAAATAAATACACTGTGAAAAAGATTACTATGTGAGCACAGTAACTGTACCAAATGGCTGTGTCATCTCTCTGATAGATGTAAAATTATTATTAATATTCTGTATTAATGCTGGAAATTAATATAGTGGCAGTTATTCCTTAGCCAGCTAATTCCCCAAATAATCACACAGAGACCTTTTAATATTTCAAAGCTTAAGACTTAGCTGGACAGACTTTCAACTAGCTCAGCTAAGTTAACCGGATCCCTCGGCCCCACCCAGCTACATGACTAGCTATAACTTCTAGGCCCATAGTCAAGGCTATGGCCCCTCATGTCTCCTCAGGAAAGGCCCTTCCTCTTTCTTCTTTCCAAAGTCCCTTTCTCTTTTCCATGAACTTCTGCCTTCTCTCTACTACCCAATCACAGGCTTTAGTTTTTTATTGACCAATTAACTTGGAGAGCAAGGTTTACACAACAAAAGCTAGTGTGTGTTAGAATTTGCTCATCTTGATGCAACCAGATCATGGGGTACAGAATTTACCATTTGAACACACAGCAGCCCCAGACAAACCCCAACAGATAGAAAATCCATGTTCCTATAATGGAGTTTTAAAAGTTCCTACTCTTGCAAGAGGAATTGAGCACAAAAGAGACGCTCTCCATTAGGCTTGCCCCAGAGTCATCCCAGAGACAGGTACCAAAATTCATAGGGTCAATATCAAAGTCATAGCCTATGGTTCGCTGTAAAGAGATGCCAGTGACCTACCATTAGGGCAGTAGCTGCAGCTTAAGTAGTTAGTTTCACCTATTCATGAGTTGTGGTGTGGCATTGGGTAAACATAACACATCTCTTCATTTCTGGAGTCGACCATTTCTGCAGATGTCCTTGTCTTACTCCAGAATTGAGACTTTTTTAGAATCTGCTTGGATACATCATCATTTATGTATTATTTGAATATGTTTCTCCTTTTAATTCAATTTCCTGTTTTGTTTTCTAGAAACCATAAATTGTCTGTTAAGAGATTTTTACAAAATGCATACTGTTGTCCCCAGAGCCCTGTGCTCCTCTCGGGCAGGACACTTCCTGCCAAGTGACATTTTAAAAACATTCCCTTTTATTGGTTTTGCATAATGGTTGCAGCAATTCTCAAGTAATGAGAAAAGGATGAAGAATGTGATGTTCTCTCCAGCACACAGCTGAAAAGCTGGTGTGGAGACAAAGAAACCCACAGCAAAACAAGAACCCACCCAAAAAGTGGCCTTTGCCACAGCAGCCCCCCCTCTGGGCTCCTCCTCAGATCTGAGGTGTTTCTTATCTTTTTAGTGAAAAGTGGACTCTGTGCTTAAGGAAACTGGGTTGTGTAGAGCATCTGTGATAACATTCTTGTGGTCTGGGTGGGACCCAAGCTCCCTCCCTGACTACTTTAGAATACACTAGGGATGGAACTTACCCTCTCTGGGCCAGTGTCATCTCATTTCAAAGCAAGCATCAAGGAGCCCGGGTGTTTGTATTGTTTTTGAAGGTTAAATAAGGCCTCTGTGAGTATCTTCAATATGAACCTGCAACTGTTTTAGAGAGAAAACTGCCATTTTCTGGCCCCAGTGGAGCACTGGTGGCCAGTACACAGAGTCATTGAACTGGGGTGAAGCCCTGATGCCTGGTATTGGGAAGAGACAATGATGAACCAGTGGCTTATCAATGAGGAGAGCATTTTCCAAACAGGGAGCCTGCTCACCAGAAAACAATATCTGTACCTAAAACTAGACCTTAACTCATTTTTCTATCAACAGCAGCACACAACAGGCACTAATTACTGTTTGCTGGCTTGTTTATGACCCACATCTGAAATATTATGCATAGTAGCTCAGAGCAAGAGTGAATGAATTGTACCCTGTGAGCCAAATCTGGCCCGTAG